>NC_088405.1:12703431-13013431 GCF_034236695.1 Oncorhynchus nerka
AAAGAAATGTAACCTTTATTTAAACAAGGTGCATTTTTTCTTGCTTTGACTGTGATATGTGATTGTTTATCTACCTTAGTTGAATGCTCTGACTGAAAGTCTCTCTGGATAAGAGCGTCTGCTGAATTACCAAAATGTAAATCTGAAAATGAACATTATTCTAATGAGCTCCGCCCCCAAATAAAAACACATTTGATTGGTCTGAACCGGACCAAATCTTAACCAATCATAATGTCTGTTTCACAAGTTTGGACAGTACAATAGAGTACAGTGCAGTGCTGTACAGTATACTTTTTTGGGACCAAATTGAGGCTGGACCAGATGTGTTTGGACGTTGAAATTAAGGCGTGTACAGAGGTGACCAGAAAACGTTGTCTGTGGTTGTTGAAATCAAAGCCAGGGCAGACGGACCAAATTTCAACATCATTTCAACATCAATGGACAAAAGCATTGGACCCTGCTCACTGGGAAGTAGTCCACTATCTGGAGGAATAGGGTGTAATACTGTCCTCCTGGTCAGACTTAGTCCACTAGATGGAGGAATAGGGTGTAATACTGTCCTCCTGGTCAGACTTAGTCCACTAGATGGAGGAATAGGGTGTAACACTGTCCTCCTGGTCAGACTTAGTCCACTAGATAGAGGAATAGGGTGTAACACTGTCCTCCTGGTCAGACTTAGTCCACTAGATAGAGGAATAGGGTGTAACACTGTCCTCCTGGTCAGACTTAGTCCACTAGATAGAGGAATAGGGTGTAACACTGTCCTCCTGGTCAGACTTAGTCCACTAGATAGAGGAATAGGGTGTAACACTGTCCTCCTGGTCAGACTTAGTCCACTAGATGGAGGAATAGGGTGTAACACTGTCCTGCTGGTCAGACTTAGTCCACTAGATAGAGGAATAGGGTGTAACACTGTCCCCCTGATCAGACTTAGTCCACTAGATGGAGGAATAGGGTGTAACACTGTCCTGCTGGTCAGACTTAGTCCACTAGATGGAGGAATAGGGTGTAACACTGTCCTGCTGGTCAGACTTAGTCCACTAGATGGAGGAATAGGGTGTAACACTGTCCTCCTGGTCAGACTTAGTCCACTAGATGGAGGAATAGGGTGTAACACTGTCCTCCTGGTCAGACTTAGTCCACTAGATAGAGGAATAGGGTGTAACACTGTCCTGCTGGTCAGACTTAGTCCACTAGATGGAGGAATAGGGTGTAACACTGTCCTGCTGGTCAGACTTAGTCCACTAGATGGAGGAATAGGATGTAACACTGTCCTGCTGGTCAGACTTAGTCCACTAGATGGAGGAATAGGGTGTAACACTGTCCCCTGATCAGACTTAGTCCACTAGATGGTGAATAGGGTGTAACACTGTCCTGCCCTGGTCAGACCTAGTCCACTAGATGGAGGAATAGGGGTAACACTGTCCTGCTGGTCAGACTTAGTCCACTAGATGGAGGAATAGGGGAAACACTGTCCTCCTGGTCAGACTTAGTCCACTAGATGGAGGAATAGTCTCATGTGTAACACTGTCCTGCTGGTCAGACTTAGTCCACTAGATAGAGGAATCTGGTGTAACACTGTCCTTCTGGTCAGACTTAGTCCACTAGATTGAATTTAACACTGTCCTACAATCAGACTTAGTCCACTAGATGGAGGAATAGGGTGTAACACTGTCCTGCTGGTCAGACTTAGTCCACTAGATGGAGGAATAGGGTGTAACACTGTCCTGCTGGTCAGACTTAGTCCACTAGATGGAGGAATAGGGTGTAACACTGTCCTCCTGGTCATGTCTTAGTCCACTAGATGGAGGAATAGGGTGTAACACTGTCCCCCTGATCAGACTTAGTCCACTAGATGGAGGAATAGGGTGTAACATTGTCCTCCTGGTCAGACTTAGTCCACTAGATGGAGGAATAGGGTGTAACACTGTCCTCCTGGTCAGACTTAGTCCACTAGATGGAGGAATGGGGTGTAACACTGTCCTCCTGGTCAGACTTAGTCCACTAGATAGAGGAATAGGGTGTAACACTGTCCTCCTGGTCAGACTTAGTCCACTAGATGGAGGAATAGGGTGTAACACTGTCCTCCTGGTCAGAAGTAGTCCACTAGATAGAGGAATAGGGTGTAACACTGTCCTCCTGGTCAGACTTAGTCCACTAGATGGAGGAAAAGGATGTAACACTGTCCTGCTGGTCAGATTTAGTCCACTAGATGGAGGAATAGGGTTTAACACTGTCCTCCTGGTCAGACGTAGTCCACTAGATGGAGGAATAGGGTGTAACACTGTCCTGCTGGTCAGACTTAGTCCACTAGATGGAGGAATAGGGTGTAACACTGTCCTCCTGGTCAGACTTAGTCCACTAGATGGAGGAAAAGGATGTAACACTGTCTTCCTGGTCAGACTTAGTCCACTAGATGGAGGAATAGGGTGTAATTTAAGACCTAGCTATAGTCACTGATGGTGTCCCCTGTCCCTCCCTGCCCTAGGTGAACCTGTCCCATGCTGAGGCTTTTGCAGGGGCCTATAACGGAGAGTACTGGGCCGTCATCGGGTTTGGAAAGAATTTTACCAGCTACCTGACCAAGAGGTGAGACCTACCTCTGGACCTGTCTCTAGTCTAGTCTCATCTTCTTCCCTTGTTCTTCTGTTCTCCTCCCTTCTCTTCTGTTCTCCTGTCTTCTCTTCTGTTGATTTAATCAATTTTACAATAAGGCTGTAACGTAACAAAATGTAGAAAAAGAGAAGGTGTCTGAATACTTTACCAATGCACTGTAATGTTGCCAAGCCATAAAGTACTCATGTCTGTTCTGTGGTGTGTGTTGTATTATACAGGATCCTTACTGTATCATGTCTGTTCTGTGGTGTGTGTTGTATTATACAGGATCCTTACTGTATCATGTCTCTGTGGTGTGTGTTGTATTATACAGGATCCTTACTGTATCATGTCTGTTCTGTGGTGTGTGTTGTATTATACAGGATCCTTACTGTATCATGTCTGTTCTGTGGTGTGTGTTGTATTATACAGGATCCTTACTGTATCATGTCTCTGTGGTGTGTGTTGTATTATACATTATCCTTACAGTATCATGTTTGTTCTGTGTGGTATTATACAGGATCCTTACTGTATCATGTCTGTTCTGTGGTGTGTGTTGTATTATACAGGATCCTTACTGTATCATGTCTGTTCTGTGGTGTGTGTTGTATTATACAGGATCCTTACTGTATCATGTCTGTTCTGTGGTGTGTGTTGTATTATACAGGATCCTTACAGTATCATGTTTGTTCTGTGTGTTGTATTATACAGGATCCTTACTGTATCATGTCTGTTCTGTGGTGTGTGTTGTATTATACAGGATCCTTACTGTATCATGTCTCTGTGGTGTGTGTTGTATTATACAGGATCCTTACTGTATCATGTCTGTTCTGTGGTGTGTGTTGTATTATACAGGATCCTTACTGTATCATGTCTGTTCTGTGGTGTGTGTTGTACTATACAGGATCCTTACTGTATCATGTCTGTTCTGTGGTGTGTGTTGTATTATACAGGATCCTTACTGTATCATGTCTCTGTGGTGTGTGTTGTGTGTTGTTATACAGGATCCTTACTGTATCATGTCTGTTCTGTGGTGTGTGTTGTATTATACAGGATCCTTACTGTATCATGTCTGTTCTGTGGTGTGTGTTGTATTATACAGGATCCTTACTGTATCATGTCTCTGGTGTGTGTTGTATTATACAGGATCCTTACTGTATCATGTCTGTTCTGTGGTGTGTGTTGTATTATACAGGATCCTTACAGTATCATGTTTGTTCTGTGTTGTATTATGCAGGATGATCCAGAGGCAGGTCTCTAAGGAGGTGGTGGATGGAGGGTCGGTGCACGTCTGGTTGGACCTGACCAGTAAGCTTTCACTCCGCAGTCTGTTGGCATTTGTCAATGTGTGAAAGAATTCACCCTTAGAGAGACTAGAGTAGAATATAATACAATACAATACAATACAATACAATACAATACAATACAATACAATACAATACAATACAATACAATGGAATAGATACGTTGTCTGTGAAAATGACCACTAGGTGGTAGTGTAACTGTGGGTCTTCTGAATGATGGTTTATCTCCCAAATGATGGAGATTGGAAAAGGCATTTTAATGATGATTAATCTTGAGACGTTTTTTTTATGTTTATTAAATTGATCAATCAAAAGTGTTTTTTCAAGCGATAATAGACTTGATAATGATGCCATTGTTTTCACCTCGTAGTGTGTTTTTGTCACCAGATCAACAGATCGCCATGATGCTTCAGAAGAAACTAGCAGATGCCTTTGAGGTACAACCAGAGTTCCCTGTTGTTTCCACCCTGCAGATCAACCTGCTCTTTCTTCAATGTGAACGGAGCCTTATTGTTTAATGGCGCCGTCTGGCTTTCAAAACCTCATACAGATGATATCTTTATCTAGTGTAATACACACTGACTGCATGGCAGCAGGGTCTTTCTCTGTTCTGCTCATCTGGACTGATCTAAAAACACCATGGATGAAAGTAACATGGCAAATCAATGCCTACTAGAAACGCTTTCAACCTGTCCAGTTCTTTTTTACATCAGTGCAGATTCACTTGTTTAGACTGTTGAGATGCAGCCCAGCTGTTAAGGTAGCTTGTTCAGACTGTTGAGATGCAGCCCAGCTGTTGAAGTAGCTTGTTCAGACTGTTGAGATGCAGCCCAGCTGTTGAAGTAGCTTGTTCAGACTGTTGAGATGCAGCCCAGCTGTTGAAGTAGATTGTTCAGACTGTTGAGATGCAGCCCAGCTGTTGAAGTAGCTTGTTCAGACTGTTGAGATGCAGCCCAGCTGTTGAAGTAGCTTGTTCAGACTGTTGAGATGCAGCCCAGCTGTTGAAGTAGCTTGTTCAGACTGTTGAGATGCAGCCCAGCTGTTGAAGTAGCTTGTTCAGACTGTTGAGATGTAGCCCAGCTGTTGAAGTAGATTGTTCAGACTGTTGAGATGCAGCCCAGCTGTTGAAGTAGATTGTTCAGACTGTTGAGATGCAGCCCAGCTGTTGAAGTAGCTTGTTCAGACTGTTGAGATGCAGCCCAGCTGTTGAAGTAGCTTGTTCAGACTGTTGAGATGCAGCCCAGCTGTTGAAGTAGCTTGTTCAGACTGTTGAGATGCAGCCCAGCTGTTGAAGTAGCTTGTTCAGACTGTTGAGATGTAGCCCAGCTGTTGAAGTAGATTGTTCAGACTGTTGAGATGCAGCCCAGCTGTTGAAGTAGATTGTTCAGACTGTTGAGATGTAGCCCAGCTGTTGAAGTAGATTGTTCAGACTGTTGAGATGTAGCCCAGCTGTTGAAGTCGCTTGTTCAGACTGTTGAGATGCAGCCCAGCTGTTGAAGTAGCTTGTTCAGACTGTTGCGATGCAGCCCAGCTGTTGAAGTAGCTTGTTCAGACTGTTGAGATGCAGCCCAGCTGTTGAAGTAGCTTGTTCAGACTGTTGAGATGCAGCCCAGCTGTTGGAGTAGCTTGTTCAGACTGTTGAGATGCAGCCCAGCTGTTGAAGTAGCTTGTTCAGACTGTTGAGATGCAGCCCAGCTGTTGAAGTAGCTTGTTCAGACTGTTGAGATGCAGCCCAGCTGTTGATAAAGATACATCCAGTAGTGAAGTGAAACAGTCTGTTCCCTCCTCAGGACTTCGTCCAGTATAAGATGGGGAGCATGTCTTACCTGGTCTCTCTTCCTGTCAAGGTAGGACAACAATAACCCCTTAAAACACTCACTGCACCCTTAAAGGCACCCTATTTCCATAAGGCTCTGGTCAAAAGTAGTGCACAATGTAGGGAATAGGGTGCTATTTGGGGATCACACTCTGTTGATAGTATTTTGCCATCCCCATCCACTAGCCTTGATGCTAAGCTAGCTTCCTTATGCTATAGCAACATGTTGTTGTCTTGCCAAGACCATTGATTCTAACAAGGGCCATTGATGGTTGAAACGTCATGATTTTAACTCAAATTAGATGAAGTATGAAGTTCTTAAATGTGAGCGAGAGTCGCACCTATTCCTTCTGAAGGACTGTGATGTAGCCTGTGTTATTGAATGTATAACCGTGGTCCGTTCCACTGGTCCCTGATCAATACACAGATGCACACTGGGAGGAAAATATTCTACTGACTATTTCTCTTTGTCCCGTTTCTCTTTCCAGTTTGAGGAGCCCATCTATGGCAGCATGAACTCAGACTTCACCACGTTTGTGACGCCAGGCGCCGTTCTGAGGTAGAGATTCAGTCCACGTCTGAACGTTTATCCTCTCTTTTCCTGCTTTCCTTGTCTCTCATATTTCCCCCTCCCTTCTGCTCTCTCTCCCCCCTCCCTTCTCTCTCTCTCCCCTCTCCTCCTCCCTTCTCTCTCTCCCCCTCCCCTCTCTCTCTCCTCCTCCCTTCTCTCTCTCCCCCTCCCTTCTCTCTCTCCCCTCCCTTCTCTCTCTCCCCTCCTTCTCTCTCTCCCCCTCCCTTCTGCTCTCTCTCCCCCTCCCTTCTCTCTCTCTCCCCTCCCTTCTCTCTCCCCCTCCCTTCTCTCTCTCCCCCTCCCTTCTGCTCGCTCTCCCCTCCCTTCTCTCTCTCCCCCTCCCTTCTCTCTCTCCCCCTCCCTCCCTTCTGCTCTCTCCCCTCCCTCTCTCTCTCTCCCCCTTCCTTCTCTCTCTTACCCTCCCTTCTTTCTCTCCCTCCCCTCTCTCTCCCCTCCCTTCTCTCTCTCCCCTCCCTTCTCTCTCTCTCCCCTCCCTTCTCTCTCTCCCCTCCCTCCTCTCTCTCTCCCCCTCCCTTCTGCTCTCTCTCCCCCTCCCTCTCTCTCTCTCCCCCCTCTCCCTCCTTCTCTCTCTCCCCTCTCCTCCTTCTCTCTCCCCTCATTCTCTCCCTTCCCTCCTTCTCTCTCCCCTCATTCTCTCCCTTCCCTTCTTCTCTCTCCCGCACGCCTTCTTCTCTCCCCCCCTCCCTCCTTCTCTCTCTCCCCTCCCTTCTCCCTCATTCTCCCCTCCCTTCTCCCTCATTCTCTCCCTTCCCTTCTTCTCTCTCCCGCACGCCTTTTCTCTCTACACAGCATCACGTTCTACCTGGCAGTGGGCTTGACGGCTCTGTCCTTCGTGATAGAGAGGAAGGAGGGACTAATGGACAGGTGCTGGGTTGCAGGTAAGAGGTTCATCAAGTGGATAACAGACTGTGTTCCAAATGGCACCCTATACCCTATTTAGTGCACTACTGTTGACAAGGGCCCAATGCCACCCTGTTATCTATATAGCGCACCGGACAAAACTAGTGCACTATATAGCCCCGGGGTATTCAACTCTTACCCTGCTGGTTTTCTGTTCTACCTGATCATTAATATCACCCACCTGGTGTCCCAGGTCTAAACCAGTCCCTGATTAGAGGGGAATCACCCACCTGGTGTCCCAGGTCTAAACCAGTCCCTGATTAGAGGGGAATCACCCACCTGGTGTCCCAGGTCTAAACCAGTCCCTGATTAGAGGGGAATCACCCACCTGGTGTCCCAGGTCTAAACCAGTCCCTGATTAGAGGGGAATCACCCACCTGGTGTCCCAGGTCTAAATCAGTCCCTGATTAGAGGGGAATCACCCACCTGGTGTCCCAGGTCTAAATCAGTCCCTGATTAGAGGGGAACAATGACAAAACACAGTGAAACTGGCTTGGATATAGGGAATATGGTTCCATTTTTAGATGCATTGACAGTTTGTGGTCATTATCTATGTAGTGACCAGTACAGACCACTAGGGGGAGGTGGATTATCCTGACCAATAATCAGAACATCTGGTTAAATCACCATGGGCCAGTTTGTCAGAACATTAAATGATCTTCTCCCCACCTTCTTCTTCCTTTTCTCCTGTCCCACTATTCTCTCCCTCTCTCTCTCTCCCTCCCTTTCTCCTCTCTTCTATTTCACTCTCTCCTTTGTTCTCTCTCTCGCTGTCTCCTCTCTCTCTCCCTCCCTTTCTCCTCTCCTCTATTTCACTCTCTTCTTCGTTCTCTCTCTCTCTCTGTCTCCTCTCTCTCCCTCTCTCTCTCTCCTTTGTTCTCTCTCTCCCTGTCTCCTCTCTCTCTCTCCCTCCCTTTCTCCTCTCTATTTCACTCTCTCCTTCGTTCTCCCTCGCTCCCTTTCTCCTCTCTCTCCCTCTCTCTCTCTCCTTTGTTCTCTCTCTCCCTGTCTCCTCTCTCTCTCTCCCTCCCTTTCTCCTCTCTATTTCACTCTCTCCTTCGTTCTCTCTCTCGCTGTCTCCTCTCTCTCTCTCTCCCTCCCTCCCTTTCTCCTCTCCTCTATTTCACTCTCTCCTTCGTTCTCCTTCTCTCTCTCTGTCTCCTCTCTCTTCTTCGTTCTCCTTCTCTCTCTCTGTCTCCTCTCTCTCTCCAGGTGTTAGTTCGTTGGAGACTGTGCTGGCCCATCTCATCTCCCAGCTGTTTGTCATCAGCATCCAGGTCATTCTACTACTGCTCTTAATGCTGCTCGTCTTCAAGGTAACACACACACACACGTAGACACACACCCATACACACATACAAACACACACACACACGTAGGCACACACCCATACACACATACAAACACACACACACACACACACACACAGACACAGACACACACACACATACACAGCAGCCTCCATCCGTCTTCATCAGCAAGGCTTATCATGACTCCTGAATGATTGAAAATCCCTGTCTCATGTTCACATGGTGTGCCACTGGTGTTGTACACACACTGAGCAGCACGGTGTGACTGTGGAGATGTATATATGGTGTTGTACACACACTGAGCAGCACGATGTGACTGTGGAGATGTATATATGGTGTTGTACACACACTGAGCAGCACGGTGTGACTGTGGAGATGTATATATGGTGTTGTACACACACTGAGCAGCACGATGTGACTGTGGAGATGTATATGGTGTTGTACACACACTGAGCAGCACGGTGTGACTGTGGAGATGTATATATTGTGGAGTGTTAGGGAATATGGGGGATAGTCAGATGTTGACTTGTAATGCAGAGTTGACTTCAAAAGCTCCTCTGTGGCTGCAGAACCTGAGTTCTGGCTTGACTACTTCAATACCACACGGTACGGTACCCTGCATTACCTTATGTAATGGGGCGGCAGCGTAGCCTAGTGGTTAGAGCGTTGGACTAGTAACCGGAAGGTTGCAAGTTCAAACCCCCGAGCTGACAAGGTACAAATCTGTCGTTCTGCCCCTGAACAGGCAGTTAACCCACTGTTCCCAGGCCGTCATTGAAAATAAGAATGTGTTCTTAACTGACTTGCCTGGTTAAATAAAGGTAAAAAAAAAAAAATGTAGTGGTCCTACACCTCCATCTAGTGGCCGCTTGGTGGTATTACTGCACTGATACTGTAAATTGAGAAATTGTTCAGAAAAAGGGGAAGCAGGTCAAGTCTAATTAGTAAAATGTTGAAGGGACATTCTGTGTTTTCCACATCCATGTGTTTTATTTAAAAATGAATGATACACCCATTTCTTTTTGAAGAATATAACTGACTTGCCTAGTTAAAAAAATAAAATGTCTCACACACCAAACAATTAATGTTAAATGTCACCCAACAACAGTTCCATCCACGTGCCTATCGACAATCAATGGAGTCTGAAGTTTCTATTCATCCATTGACCTCAGGTTGACCTTTCCAGACCTGGGTTAAAATCTTTCACATTCTTTTACTTTCATTTTTCTAACACAGTGTTGAAGAAACGTTTTTAAATGTAATTACGCTGCCAGATTATATTGAGATTTATGGGGGAAAAAAAAAATCCAAGGTAGAGGAGAAAAGAATGTGTCTATTTTAAAGCTATAAATTATAGCAACGTTTTATAAAATAAACAAAGTATCTCTCATGCTATAAAGGAGAAGCGTGACATTGATCCTTAAGAGGTTATTAAGAACAAATTCTTATTTTCAATGACGGCCTAGTGGGTTAACTGCCTGTTCAGGGGCAGAACGACAGATTTGTACCTTGTCAGCTCTAAAGCCTCTAGGGGGCAGAATTTTCACTTTTGGATAAATAGAGTGCCCAATTTCAACTTTCTGCTACTCATGCCAAGAATATCAGATATGCATAGTATTATAGATTTGGATAGAAAACACTCTGAAGTTTCTAAAACTGTTTGAATCATGTCTGTGAGTATAACAAAACTTATGTAGCAGGCAAAACCCAGAGGACTAACTGTTCAGATTTTTTTTGTCTCTCTGTTCCCTGTGTTGTCATTGCCCAGGGATATTTCTTAGGAACCTGTTTTCAGTTCCTACCGCTTCCACTGGATGTCACCAGTCTTTGGAATTTGGTTGAGGTTATTCCTTTGTGCAATGAAGAAGTAGGCTAACTAGGAACTGGGTAACACTGTTGAGAGCGCTGGTTTGTTGTCTTCCTGTATTGAACAAGACTTTTGAAAATTTTGTAGCGTTGCATTTTTTTGGTTTTTTGTCTTCCTGTACTGACACTTTTGTGACAGATTGCTGGTTTGTTTTCCCTGTATTCTACAATTTGATCGGTTATTAACGTTTAAAAAATACCTAAAGTTGTATTACAAAGTAGTTTGAAATATTTTGGCCAAGTTTATAGGCAACTTTTGAAATATTTTGTAGTGACGTTGCGTTTTTTTGTAAGCTGTTTTTTTCTGGATCAAAAGCGCTTTATAAATGGACATTTAGGATACATATGGATGGAATGAATCAAACAAAAGGACCAATTGTGATGTTTATGGGACATATTGGAGTGCAAACAAAAGAAGCTTGTCAAAGGTAATGCGTGTTTTATATTTTATTTCAGTGTTTTGTGTAGCGCCTGCAGGGTTGTAATATGACTCCTTTGTTTACTGCTGGTGCAGATGGTGCAGGCTATCAGATAATAGCTTCTTATGCTTTCGCCAAAAAATATTTTTTAAATCTGACATGTTGGCTGGATTCACAACGAGTGTAGCTTTAATTGAGTATCTTACATGTGAGATTTAATGAACGTTTGAATTTTATAGTATTTTATTTGAATCTGGCGCTCTGCCATTGGCCAGTTGAGACATTTGCGTCCCGCCTCTCCCTAACTAGGCTACCCTGCCGCCACATAGTCCAAAGAGGTGTCTGGAGTATAGATTTATATTCTTACCCGTACCTGAGTCCATCATCTCCAAGGATCACTACTGAATCACCACGACAACAGCCTTTGATTGCTGTGGCAACCGAGCAGCCATGTGCTTTCTCCCTGCAGTCTATTTTTACACCTTGTCAGTGGAGACAGATACACACACACACACACACTCACATCCACACACACACACACACACACACACACACACACACACACACACACACACACACACACACACAGGTCTCTGTATTGTGACAATGTAACAGCTCTTTTACCTTCCTCTCTTGTTACCATCCCTCCTTTTCTGTCTTTCTCACTTTTTACTGTCTCCTCCCATACAACATATTCTCACTCTCTCTCTCTCTCTTTCTCTCTCTCTCCCCTTCCACCTCTCCCCATCCCACCCATCTTTCCCCTACACCTCCACCTCTCCACCCTCCCTCCCCCTCATCTGCCTCTCCCTCCCTCCCCCCTCCTCTGACTCTCCCCCTCCTCTGCCTCTCCCCCTCCCTCCCTCCCCCTCCCTCTGCCTCTCCCCCTCCCCTCCTCCGCCTCTCCCCCTCCCCCCCCCTCCCCCCCCCCTCCCTCCCTCCCCCTCCCTCTCCCCCTCCCTCTGCCTCTCTCCCTCCCTCCAGATCCCTAATGAGGGGAGCCTGGTGTTGGTTATAGCTCTGATCGGCCTGCAGGGTGTGACTGGAATCTCCTTTGGTCTGGTCATCTCATCTGCCATCGATGACGAACAGAACGCCAACCAGGCTGCTCTTGGTATCTTCTACCCCAACCTCATCGTTAGTGGTACGTCACACACGGACGCACATATACACACGCTAGCACACAGAGACACACGCACACACTGTCTTTTACCTCAACCTCATCGTTAGTGGTACGTCACACACGGACGCACATACACACGCTAGCACACAGAGGCACACGCACACACGGCCTTTTACCTCAACCTCATTGTTAGTGGTACGTCACACACGGACGCACATACACACGCTAGCACACAGAGACACACGCACACACTGTCTTTTACCTCAACCTCATCGTTAGTGGTACGTCACACACGGACGCACATACACACGCTAGCACACAGAGACACACGCACACACTGTCTTTTACCTCAACCTCATCGTTAGTGGTACGTCAAACACGGACAAACATACACACGCTAGCACACAGAGGCACACACACACACTCTAGCACGCACACACACCAAACCTGGGTTCAAATACATGTGTATTTGTTATTTAAATACTTATTTTCTGTGTATTTAATCATGTTGCCTGAATCAATTTCTGTTGAAAGTTTTTGAAAGTGTTTTCAAATGATTTCCTATAAATAGCCTACTATTTGCAAGTTTTTTCAAAAACTATTTTCAAATGCCCTGGTTAAATGCATGGGAGTGTTTGAGTATTTTCAGCTAATTGTCTTATCAAATACAAAATATCTCAATTATTCTAAATGTCTTTGAAAGTAATTCACATACCCTTAATATTATTTGAACCCAGGTCTTACACACACACACACACACACACACACACACACACACACACACCTCAGTAGTATTTTATGGGGGGGTCACTTTGTAAATCTACAATATTAGCTCTTACATGTTCTCACAATGAAGTTTAATAAAATGTTATTCAGTTAAATTCTAGTTAAGTTCTTTCAACTCTTTCTCTAAGTCTCTCTCTTTGTCTAAGTCTCTCTGTCTTTGTCTTTCTTTCTCTAAGACTCTCTCTTTCTCTAAGTCTCTCTTTCTCTAAGTCTCTCTCTTTCTCTAAGTCTCTCTCTCTTTCTCCGTCTCTCTCTTTCTCTGTCTCTCTCTTTCTCTGTCTCTCTCTCTTTCTCGAAGTCTCTCTCTCTGTCTCTCTCTTTCTCTAAGTCTTTCTCTTTCTCTGTCTCTCTCTCTTTCTCGAAGTCTCTCTCTCTGTCTCTCTCTTTCTCTAAGTCTTTCTCTAAGTCTCTCTCTTTCTCTAAGTCTCTCTCTTTCTCTGTCTCTCTCTTTCTCTGTCTCTCTCTTTCTCTAAGTCTCTCTCTTTCTCTAAGTCTCTCTCTTTCTCTAAGTCTCCCTCTTTCCTCCTCTAAGTCTCTCTCTCTTTCTCTAAGACAGTCTCTTTCCTCCTCTCTCTACAGGTATAATCTGGCCTGTGGAGTGCATCCCCTATCCACTACGTTACATCAGTCTGGCCCTGCCCCAGACCTACGCTTCTGAAGCCCTACGATGCATCATGTACAGAGGTAACACACACACACACACGTTATCCAATAGCAATTAGCTACACAACACAGTACATTGAAGCTTATATCTTGTCTGCACCGAGTCAGCCCTTAACACACACACACACAAACATGTGTTACCTGAGACTTTAGACACCTGATTTGTCCGGAATCAGCAGTGAACTGTTCTAAATGATTCACAATGCCAGTAGTCACACAGTGTTCTAAATGATTCACAATGCCAGTAGTCACACAGTGTTCTAAATGATTCACAATGCCAGTAGTCACAGTGTTCTAAATGATTCACAATGCCAGTAGTCACACAGTGTTCTAAATGATTCACAATGCAGTAGTCACACAGTGTTCTAAATGATTCACAATGCAGTAGTCACACAGTGTTCTAAATGATTCACAATGCAGTAGTCTCACAGTGTTCTAAATTATTCACAATGCCAGTAGTCACACAGTGTTCTAAATTATTCACAATGCAGTAGTCACACAGTGTTCTAAATTATTCACAATGCAGTAGTCACACAGTGTTCTAAATTATTCACAATGCAGTAGTCACACAGTGTTCTAAATTATTCACAATGCAGTAGTCACACAGTGTTCTAAATGATTCACAATGCAGTAGTCACACAGTGTTCTAAATGATTCACAATGCAGTAGTCACACAGTGTTCTAAATGATTCACAATGCAGTAGTCACATAGTGTTCTAAATTATTCACAATGCCAGTAGTCACACATTGTTCTAAATGATTCACAATGCAGTAGTCACACAGTGTTCTAAATGATTCACAATGCAGTAGTCACACAGTGTTCTAAATGATTCACAATGCAGTAGTCACACAGTGTTCTAAATGATTCACAATGCAGTAGTCACACAGTGTTCTAAATGATTCACAATGCAGTAGTCACACAGTGTTCTAAATGATTCACAATGCAGTAGTCACACAGTGTTCTAAATTATTCACAATGCCAGTAGTCAGACAGTGTTCTAAATTATTCACAATGAAAGTGACTTAGTCATGGGCTTCTAGTGGAGGACAGATATCCTGCTCTCTGTCTGTCTGTCTGTCTGTCTGTCTGTCTGTCTGTCTGTCTGTCTGTCTGTCTGTCTGTCTGTCTGTCTGTCTGTCTGTCTTGGCTTCTAGTGGAGGACAGATATCCTGCTCTCTGTCTGTCTGTCTGTCTGTCTGTCTGTCTGTCTGTCTGTCTGTCTGTCTGTCTGTCTTGCTTTCTAGTGGAGGAGATATCTGACAGTTCTAAAATATCTGCCAGTCTGTCTGTCTGTCTTCTGTCTGTCTGTCTGTCTGTCTGTCTGTCTGTCTGTCTGTCTGTCTGTCTGTCTTGGCTTCTAGTGGAGGACAGATATCCTGCTCTCTGTCTGTCTGTCTGTCTGTCTGTCTGTCTGTCTGTCTGTCTGTCTGTCTGTCTGTCTGTCTGTCTGTCTGTCTGTCTTGGCTTCTAGTGGAGGACAGATATCCTGCTCTCTGTCTGTCTGTCTGTCTGTCTGTCTGTCTGTCTGTCTGTCTGTCTGTCTGTCTGTCTCATCTTCACGTCACAGTAGGACCTGAGCTTCCATGTCAAACTGACACAACACACACATCATGTGATGACGTCTCTCCCTCAGGCTGGGGTCTCTCCAGGATGATGGTGTGGCGAGGCTTCGCTGTCACCCTGGGCTGGAACACTTTCTTCGTCATCCTGGCCATCGTCATCCTCAAGCTGAGGACCTGAGACGTCTACCTGGGGGGGGATTCCTAGTCTCGGGATGTCTGTGTCGGGGGACACTGTGCTTTAAGGGAGAAAGTGCTGGTTTTCCAGAGTTCATCTTGCAGACAGACCCACACCGACACGCACAATCACACCCCCTCCTCCCCCCTCCTGCTTGCCAACTAGCCAACCCTGAGAACCAGAGTCTATGGGTGAAGGACCACTAGGTGGGGCGATTCATTCCAAATCTTGCAGGTAGAAATCTACTTCATAGAAAGGATAGCGTTCTCTATTCCATTAGAGAGTTGTGGCTGCTCTTTTATGTTGTCGTCTTTCATGCTGCGATGCTTTGAATGTTTCAACCGCCTCAATCTGCCCTGCAGGCAATGTTTCTCAACCCAGTTGTTTTACAGCCTATTCTATTACATACAGCCCAGCTAGCACATTTGGTTCCTTTGAAGTTGTAGGAACGTATGTTTTTGGTTTCACATTGGTTGTGGGAAGGAAGCCATAGTTTCCTGACCGGTAAAACTGAAACGTTCTTCAAACATTCTGAGAAGAGAAGTTCCAGGAACAAGATGAATTGTCACGTCGTACTTCTCTGAACTATCTGAGAACGTTCCCAACGTCATACCAGTTGGAGAACATTACCAACATTGAAATGAAATGTAGCTGTATTTGAACTTATATGAAACGTTGAAATACATAACGTAATGAAATAACAAAATACGTTTTTGTTGTTGTCAAGTTCATTAAATGGGCTGAGAATGTTCCAAAGCCAAACAACTATCCTGCACCATTCCCAGGAAGTTGTGGGAAGGTTGTATGGTAAATAACCATAGGACAACCACTCTCTCACCAAGGTCTAAGATACATATGGTTCTCAGAACGTTGTGTGCTTGCTGGGAGTATTGTCTGATTCACAGTGCAGGGCCGGGCCAACTGTACTGGACTGACCTGATGACACGTCCACCATAGCTGCTGAAACCATGTTGGAAAGGATCATGTGAAGATAAAATATCAGAGCCAGTACAGTTCAGGTCGTTGCTATAGTGTGAATCAGACATCAGTCAAACGGCTGGTGGACCCAGAGAACTGAGGTTGAGAAACACTGTAGAGTAGAAGTGCTGATCTAGGGTCAGGTCCTCCCTGTCCATAATAATGATATATTATGATGCAAACGGCTAAACTGATCCTAGATCAACACCCTTACTCTGAGACGCTTGATAATAGGGTTCCTGATCACTGTCATGTATGATCTGCTCCAGAACACACTGTACACAGTACAGGTTATTATAGGCATGTTTAACTTGTACCACCTGTTCTCAACATAACAATGCATTGATTGGAGGTTTATATTTACAGTTGCTGTTGAGGGTTTATGAATAACCTCTTCTACAGTATATGTTGACTGTATTTACACAAATGATAGAGAGATATATTATACTATATATTTCATATTTTTTGAGGGAACTGTGTGTAAAAAAGAAATAATACAATTTGAATGTTTTTGGTATTGTGGTGTTACTAGATAGAGCTCTTCCTAGCTACTGGTGTGTGGGTAAAGAATGGCCACGACAAGAAGGACTCCCGTTTCACAGACGTTTTACTGAAGGATGTTCTCTGATGATGGGAATTCCTGTTCAGTAGATGTTCTTCTACAACTGGTGGCGACACCGGCTCTGTCCAGGGGCTCGGCCCGGCTCTGTCCAGGGGCTCGGTCCTGCTCTGTCCAGGCGCTCGGTCCTGCTCTGTCCAGGCGCTCGGTCCTGCTCTGTCCAGGTGCTCGGCCCGGCTCTGTCCAGGAGCCAGCTCGTTCAGGCTCTGTCCAGGGCTCGGCCCGGCTCTGTCCAGGGGCTCGGACCCTGCTCTGTCCAGGGCTGGCCCGGCTCTGTCCAGGGGCTCGGTCCGGCTCTGTCCAGGGGCTCGGCCCGGCTCTGTCCAGGGGCTCGGCCCGGCTCTGTCCAGGGGCTCGGTCCTGCTCTGTCCAGGGGCTCGGCCCGGCTCTGTCCAGGGGCTCGGCCCGGCTCTGTCCAGGGGCTCGGCCCGGCTCTGTCCAGGCCCGGCTCTGTCCAGGGGCTCGGTCCTGCTCTGTCCAGGGGCTCGGCCCGGCTCTGTCCAGGGGCTCGGCCCGGCTCTGTCCAGGGGCTCGGCCCGGCTCTGTCCAGGGGCTCGGTCCTGCTCTGTCCAGGGGCTCGGGCCCGGCTCTGTCCAGGGGCTCGGCCCGGCTCTGTCCAGGCCCGGCTCTGTCCAGGGGCTCGGCCCGGCTCTGTCCAGGCACCTGGCCCGGCTCTGTCCAGGGGCTCGGCCCGGCTCTGTCCAGGGGCTGGGCCCGGCTCTGTCCAGGGGCTCGGCCCGGCTCTGTCCAGGTGCTCGGCCCGGCTCTGTCCAGGGGCTCGGCCCGGCTCTGTCCAGGGGCTCGGCCCGGCTCTGTCCAGGGGCTCGGCCCGGCTCTGTCCAGGCACCTGGCCCGGCTCTGTCCAGACAACTGACTAACCTCATCATGGCACGCCCACCAACCAATGAGCGACTAGCAGAAGGTGGACAGTAGAACCCACGGGGGAGGAGCTATGCCATCTGCACTACAGTATGGATAGAAGTGTATTTTGATGAACTGAATTGCTAAACTCAATGTCGGACAAAAAAAACGAAACTTATTTTTGTCCTCCGCTATTTCCAGGGGCCTCTGAGTCTGAATTCATAAAGCAGAGTGGAAGTGCTGATCTAGGACCAGTTTTGCCATTTAAATCATAATGAATAAGATTACCTGGACAGGAGGGGACCTGATCCTAGACCAGCCTACCAATTCTGAGGTTATTTGTGGATATGAGCTCTGGTCTCATATCTGTATTTTGTTCTGTTTTGCTTCCTGTTGCCTGTTTTGACAGGAAGTGGTGACCCTGTCTCTATTGGTTACCAGGTGATCTAACCTCACAGTATTGGCTTGCTGCTGAAGTAGCCTTGGCTTCTGGTTATTGGTGGAATGCTGTATTTCTGGAGTGTGTTGTGTGCCTGTGCTTGCAGCATACCCCTTATAAAAAGGGCAGTTTGATTGATTGTCCTGATGGTGATTGCATTGTCCCGTCGTGGTTGACTGTTCTGTCAGTGATCGTGTTTGTTTATTGGGATCCCTGTTATCTTTTGCAGAAGCAGCAGCTACTCTTCCTGGGGTCCACCAAAAACACAAAACATGACAAGTAACAAAACACTGGTACACTGATAGACAAGGACAGTCACACACCTAAAATACATGAATATACAACAATAAAGTGTGTGTGTGTGTGTGTTACCTGAGAAGGTCATCAG
Source organism: Oncorhynchus nerka (assembly GCF_034236695.1). Taxonomy (NCBI): domain Eukaryota; kingdom Metazoa; phylum Chordata; class Actinopteri; order Salmoniformes; family Salmonidae; genus Oncorhynchus; species Oncorhynchus nerka. Next base: position 12,721,829 of record NC_088405.1, read on the forward strand.
CTTTTAATGACTTTTGTCTTCCCATCACCCCCCTGCTGCTGGACAGAGTGGTGGCTGCTGGGTAAAGCCCTTGGACATGTACCACAGCAAAGAGTATCCAGTCAGTTCTGTTTTAATGACATCTCTCCAGCATGTCCATTCATTGTGTTTTATTACTGCTGGTATTATAATGTATTATTCCATATGTGAAATCAAAGTGTCCAAAAACAGATATTGAGGTCTCTTAACTTCCCTGGGCGGGATCAATCAATTTCTCTGATCCAATGGGAGCTCTCTATATATTTCAGAGTTTCTATTGGGTTTGGGGATGATTGACAGCAGCCCGTGGTATTCCGGGGGTTCTGAGATTTCATATCTTGAATTTCTAGTGTCCATCCTTCAAAGTCGTGCCATTGACCACTATTACTGAATGAGAAATATGTTTACACGCATCGAACCGACAAAGTGCTGATGACTTGAACCGACAAAAGGCTGAAAATAGAAGGAGCTAGTTCACGTCACTCGGTTTGTGGTTTATAAATATGATAATAGAGAAGGTACCATGTTAAGTTATGAAGCTAAAGCATCTACACCAGCATGTGTGTTACTGTATGAATCACAATTGATTGATGTTTTCTGAAGAATTGTGAATGTTCGACCGTAAGGCAACTTTTCAAGGTGACTGCAGAAGTTACATTTACTGTGCTTCCCAAATGGCACCCTATTCCCTACATAGTGCACTATTTTTGACCAAACCCCTATGGGCCCTGGTCAAAAGTAGTGCACGATATATATATATAAGGAATAGGGTTGTCATTTGGGGTGCATTCCTAAACGTTCTTGTTTAACGTGGCATATTTTAGAAAAGTCAAGTTTGTATTATAGAGAGAGAGTGTTATACAAATCAAGTTTCAATTGAGGAAAGTGACATAAATATTTATATGTACCGCATTGGGGTCAAGAGGTCAAGGACCATCACGGCTGAACCTTTGAGTTTATTAAGTGTTAATTCCTGTGGAACTCCATATGTATTGTGTTTCCTGTATTGCTCACGGTCCGTTGCCTTTTATGTGTTTGCTTGTGCTGCTATTTCCCACATCTTAAGGGACACATCCACATTCATCTGGAATGTATGTGTCTTACAAATGACATAACAGGTGTTATAAACACGTGTGACTGCAAATGACTTATGACTTATCTTATGACGACTGACATAACACAAACTGGAGTTGGGGTTGGAAATCCATCAAATCCTTCATTAGATTGTAGCCCTGTTATAACAGACATAATATATATATATATATAACCTGTTATGTCAGCTTATGACAACTGACTTAACACTGTCATGACACCAAACTGTTATCTAGTTCAGCTAGTTACCACTAGCCAACTAGCTTATAGATCATTTTAAGACTATTCATGTCATTTGTTTTGTCAATGATATGTAGGCCTTATGCCAGGGCATAGGGTTCAGGTAACGTGTTAGCTGCCATAATGACACCTAGGTTGCGTCCCAAATGGCACCCTATTCTCTACATAGTGCACTCATTTTTACCAGAGGCCTATGGGTACTGGTCAAAGGTAGTGCACTATAAAGGCAATAGGGTGGCATTTGGAACACAGCCATAGCGTCAGCTCTGCTGGTGTCTGTGACCCTATACTTCTACCTCCTCCATGTTCCCCCCCAAAGGGCCTTTTATATATGTATCCATACCAGACCTGGGTTCAAATACTATTTGGAATCTTTCGAATCATTTCATCCTTTGCTTTTAGCCTGTCTGGAATGCGAGATGGGCGGGGTTTGCAGTTTTGCAACTATTCTATTGGTTCCATTGTGCCAGGCAAACATGATCGAGCCCTGCTAAAGGATTTTAAGTTACTGTATTTTGAATATACTGAACAAAAATAAGTGCAAGAAGTGTTGGTCCTATGTTTTATGAGCTGAAATAAAAGTTCCCAGAAATTTTCCATGTGCACAAAAAGCTTATTTCTCTCAAATTTTGTTCACTATTTTTTTCCCATCCCAGTTAGTGAGCATTTCTCTTTTGTCAAGATAATCCATCCACCTGACAGGCATATCAAGAAGCTGATTAAACAGCATGATCATTACACAGGTACACCTTGTGCTGGGGACAATAAAAGGCCACTCTAAAATGTTCAGTTTTGCCACAGATGTCTCAAGTTTTGAGGGAGCGTGCAATTGGCATGCTGACTGCAGGAATCTCCACCAGAGCTGTTGTTAGAGAATTTAATTTTAATTTCTCTACCATAAGCCGCCTCCAACATCATTTTAGAGAATTTGGCATTCCGTCCAACCGGCCTCACAACCACAGACCACGTGTAACCACGCTAGCCCAGGACCTCCACGTCCGGCTTCTTCACCTGTGGGATCGTCTGAGACCAGCCACCTGGACAGCTGAAGAAACTGGGTTTGCACCAAAAAAATATTTGTGCACAAACTGTCAGAAACCGCCTCAGGGTAGATCATCAGTATGCTCGTCGTCCTCACCAGGGTCCTGACCTGACTGCAGTTTGGCGTCGTAACCGACTTCAGTGGGCAAATGCTCACCTTCGATGGCCACTGGCACAATGGAGAAGTGTGCTCTTCACAGATGTATCCTGGTTTCAACTATACTGGGCAGATAGCAGACAGTGTGTATGGCTTCATGTGGGTGAGCAGTTTGCTGTCAATGTTGTGAACAGCGTGCCACATGGTGCTGGTGGTGTTGTGGTATGGGCAGGCCTAAGCTACGGACAACAAACACAATTGCATTTATTGATTGTAATTTGAATGCACAGATACCGTGACAACATCCTAAGGCCCATTGTCATGCCATTCATCCACCGCCATCACCTCATGTTTCAGCATGATAACGCACATCCCCATGTCACAAGGATCTGTACACAATTCCTGGAAGCTGAAAATGTTCCAGTTCCTCCATGGCCTGCATGCTCACCAGACATCTCACCACCCATTGAGCATCTTTGGGATGTGTGTTCCAGCTCCCGCCAATATTCATCAACTCCCCCCAGCCATGGAAGAGGAGCGGGAGAACATTCCTCTGGCCACAATCAACAACCTGATCAACTCTATGTGAAGGAGATGTGTCGCGCTGCATGAGGCAAACGATGGTCCCACCAGATACTGACTGGTTTAATGATCCACGCCTTACCTTTGTTTTTTAAAGGTATCTGTGACCAACAGATGCATATCTGTATTCCCAGTCATGTGAAATCTATAGATTAGGGCCTAATTAATATATTTCAATTGACTGATTTCCTTATATGAACTGTAACTCAGTAAAATCTTTGAAATTGTTGCATGTTGCATTTATATTCTGGTTCAGTGTAGTATTTGTACCCAGGTCTGATCCATACTCCTCTGTGACGTCATGTATATGCTGTGACAGCAAACGTGCTGAACCCAGGTCTGATCCACACTCCTCTGTGATGTCATGTATATGCTGTGACAGCAAACGTGCTCTGAAATACTCTTTATGTCTCTGAAACAATAAAACCTTCATGAGTAACGTGTCTTTTGTTGGGTTGTTTTTCCTGCTGATGGTGGTCTACTGACTCATGTTGCATGGTTTATACCTGGGGGTGTTTCTCTGTCAGGGTGTAGTCACCTGCATGGTTTATACCTGGGGGCGTTTCTCAGTCAGGGTGTAGTCACCTGCATGGTTTATACCTGGGGGCGTTTCACAGTCAGGGTGTAGTCACCTGCATGGTTTATACCTGGGGGCGTTTCACAGTCAGGTGTAGTCACCTGCATGGTTTATACCTGGGGGCGTTTCCCAGTCAGGTGTAGTCACCTGCATGGTTTATACCTGGGGGCGTTTCTCTGTCAGGGTTTAGTCACCTGCATGGTTTATACCTGGGGGCGTTTCTCAGTCAGGGTGTAGTCACCTGCATGGTTTATACCTGGGGGCGTTTCTCAGTCAGGGTGTAGTCACCTGCATGGTTTATACCTGGGGGTGTTTCTCTGTCAGGGTTTAGTCACCTGCATGGTTTATACCTGGGGGCGTTTCCCAGTCAGGTGTAGTCACCTGCATGGTTTATACCTGGGGGCGTTTCTCAGTCAGGGTTTAGTCACCTGCATGGTTTATACCTGGGGGCGTTTCCCAGTCAGGTGTAGTCACCTGCATGGTTTATACCTGGGGGCGTTTCCCAGTCAGGTGTAGTCACCTGCATGGTTTATACCTGGGGGCGTTTCTCTGTCAGGGTTTAGTCACCTGCATGGTTTATACCTGGGGGCGTTTCACAGTCAGGTGTAGTCAAATGCATGGTTTATACCTGGGGGCGTTTCACAGTCAGGTGTAGTCACCTGCATGGTTTATACCTGGGGGAGTTTCTCAGTCAGGTGTAGTCACCTGCATGGTTTATACCTGGGGGCGTTTCTCTGTCAGGGTTTAGTCACCTGCATGGTTTATACCTGGGGGCGTTTCTCAGTCAGGTGTAGTCAAATGCATGGTTTATACCTGGGGGCGTTTCACAGTCAGGTGTAGTCACCTGCATGGTTTATACCTGGGGGCGTTTCTCAGTCAGGTGTAGTCACCTGCATTGTTTATACCTGGGGGCGTTTCACAGTCAGGTGTGGTCACATGCATGGTTTATACCTGGGGGCGTTTCCCAGTCAGGTGTAGTCACCTGCATGGTTTATACCTGGGGGTGTTTCTCAGTCAGGTGTAGTCACATGCATGGTTCTATGTGAAATGGGGAGAGAGGCAAGGGGGGAGAGAAATAAAGAGGGATGGGGAGGAAGAGGGTAACAGGGGAGTGAGAAAGAGAAGGCGTGATCTTATTGCATAGAGAGGGTCATTGTGTTCTCCTCCAGTCTATGGCACCCTACAGATACTTGCTGGCTGCAAATATATGCGTGCCTCTATGGGGGTTAGGCCTGCCCTTATTGAGCTCTATGGGGGTTACTGTAGCAAACATTTTCAAAATGTGCAACAGAAAACAAAATTGTGGGTTTCTTACGGGCCTCCCGAGTGGCACAGCGGTCTAAGGCACCTCATTGCAGTGCTGGAGGTGTCACTACAGATCCGGGTTGGATCCTGGGCTGTGTTGCAGCCGGTTGCGACCGGGAGATCCATGAGGTGGCACACAATTGACCCAGCGTCATCCGGGTTATGGGAGGGTTTGGCCTAGCCGTCCTTACAGGAGTTTCAGCAATGGGACAAGACTGTAGCTACCAATTGGTTTTCATGAAAAAGAGGTCAAATGTTTTTAGAATGATAATGAGGGTTTGTTACTGGACAATTTCAGGCAGTCCTTGTCTGTTTGTTTACTCTTGTTTGGTGCCTATTGAGCCTTTAAAAGGGTATTCTGTAACTCATTCTGACCTGGTTTGATCTTATTCAAATCTAGATTTTGATTGGTCGTTGTTTCTGTTGATGTCTGACGGTATTGGTCCTGGATCAAAAGTCAAGGACACTTTATTTAAATTGGATGTCTTATTTAGAGCATGGGCTTTTCCTATTGGTGTGAATCCCTTGGTGTCATGTGATCTACAGACGACCAACACTTGAACTTCTACTAATAGCTTCTCTCTCACCAAACTGTGTTACACAAATACAGGTAGATCAGGTATGTGACTCTGCCCAGTCATCCGCATGCTCCCTGTAAATTCCCTGCATTATGCTAAACATTATAAAAACGTGTTCCTGGTTACGGTCTCCATGGCAGCCTGACAACAGTGCACGAGCCGGCCCCTAAACACCAGAGCCTGTGATAATCCTGTGACACCACCAGGCTTCCCTCCACACACACACACACACACACGTTCTTTAGGTGCCCTTTGCGCTGCTGAATGCAATCCTGTTGTTGCTATGTTTTGTCACTTTAGCCCCGAGAACAACAACAACACCCTGAAATGCACTCTTAGTACGAGCAGAACAGAACACAGTGGTCTCTTTGAATTGAGCCCCTTCAGGATGTAACTCCTGAGTTCCAATTTGATGTTTCACGAGTCCTCATACAGAGGAGTATTCACTTCAGTGGCCTTTTGGAAAGATAACTATTTGCTAAACATCCATCAGACCTGAAGCAGCCTGTGTGCTTTTGCATGTGGAGTCAAAGCGCCTGAGTCAGACCTGCTGTGTTCAAATACCATTTGCAACCTTTTAAATACTTGTAGCACTTTCCCCTAGCCTGCCTGGCGTTTCCCCCTAGCCTGCCTGGCGTTTTCCCCCTAGCCTGCCTGGCGTTTTCCCCCTAGCCTGCCTGGCGTTTTCCCCTAGCCTGCCTGGCGTTTTCCCCTAGCCTGCCTGGCGTTTTCCCCTAGCCTGCCTGGCGTTTCCCCCTAGCCTGCCTGGCGTTTTCCCCCTAGCCTGCCTGGCGTTTTCCCCTAGCCTGCCTGGCGTTTTCCCCCTAGCCTGCCTGGCGTTTTCCCCCTAGCCTGCCTGGCGTTTTCCCTAGCCTTCCCCTAGCCTGCCTGGCGTTTTCCCCTAGCCTGCCTGGCGTTTCCCTAGCCCCTAGCCTGCCTGGCGTTTTCCCCTAGCCTGCCTGGCGTTTCCCCCTAGCCTGCCTGGCGTTTTCCCCTAGCCTGCCTGGCGTTTCCCCTAGCCTGCCTGGCGTTTTCCCCTAGCCTGCCTGGCGTTCCCCCAGCCTGCCCCCTAGCCTGCCTGTTTCCCAGCCTGCCTGGCGTTTTCCCTAGCCTGCCTTTCCCCTAGCCTGCCTGGCTCCCTAGCCTGCCTGGCGTTTCCCCCTAGCCTGCCTGGCGTTTCCCCCTAGCCTGCCTGGCGTTTTCCCCTAGCCTGCCTGGCGTAGAGACCACGTGCCACATGGGTGAAGTTTGCATGTTGCAACTATTCTATTGGTCGATTGCGCCAGGCAAGCTCAATCAAGGACCAGCTAGTATTTACAATTATTTCAAATAGTATTTGAACCCAGGTCTTGACTCTAGAGGTGCTCTGTCCCAACGTTGGAAGTGTTAAAGGGAGGTGTTGTGTTGGTGTTGTAGCTATGGCAACATAAACAGGAGTAGCAGGTTGTTTGTCAACAGAGACTAGAACATGGGCCTATATACTGTATGTTCCCGTGTGGCTCGGTTGGTAGAGCGTGGCACTTGCAACGCCTGGGCTGTGGATTTGATTCTCACGGGGGACCAGTATGAAAATGTATGCACTCACTACTGTAAGTTGCAGAGCGTCTGATAAATGACTAAAATATACATTTTTATGTAAGCGTGTTAGGTAAAGGCTTAGAGAGAGAGTATGTGTGTAGTCCCTGCTGTAGTCCCATGTCCCATCCTATTCCCTATGTAGTGCCCAGAGCTCTGGTTAAAAGTAGGGAATAGGGGGCCGTAGCTGTCCCGACCCACAGTTTAGGAACCACTGGTGTAGGAGACACGCACGCACGCAGGCTAAGTTACTTTCTATAGTTATAGTTACTAGTTAGCTATCCAAATTATAATCAGTTACATATATTTTGCATTACCCAAACTCAGTAACGTAATCTTATTACTTTCAGTTACTTTCGGATTACTTTCCCCTTAAGAGGCATTAGAAGAAGAGAGAAAGGATCCATCTCAACACATTTGATGACTTGTGGTCAGACTCGCTCAGGTGGAGCAAACTTAAACTTGTATATTTTTTCAATGCTGAATTTGTCATTGACAAAACAGAAAGGTGTCATAATGTTGTTGTTTTTTCCCGCAAACATCCTTTCTGAATTTAAAAGTAATCCAAGAAGTAATCATCTAGTTTTTCAAAAGTATCTGTAATCTGATTACAATATTTTTTTCTGGTAGCAAAACTGATTACATTTACAGTTTTGTTTTGTAATCAGATGACATGTAACTGATGGTATGTAATGAGTTACTCCCCAACCCTGCACAGACGGACAAACGCTGGCATGGACACACACACACTATCTCACTCTCTCTCTCAAACACACACACACATGCATGTATGAGCCAGGGGACTGGGTAAGAGACATGATGTGATGAGGTAAACAAGGTAGTGATCAAAGGGATGATGGTGCATTCGTTCCCTTCACACAAACATTTCACACACTTTCCTTTTCACCTTCCTTTTACAGCTTTTGGATGCATTTTGTCTTTGTGTAACGGGACCAATGGAAGTGCATGGAAAAAATGCACACAAAAAGTCACAGAACAATGCAAGGAAAAAGTGACATACGCAGAAAAAGGCAAACACACACAAACAAGCACACACACCCTCCTAGGGAATGAGAAGGAAAGCCCTCTCTGCCTGTAGGCTTATGTTATGACTCCATTCAACTTCACCCTTCCAATGACATCTAGGCTGCTGGCATCTATAGAACAGGTTCACACGGGTGACATATTTGTCACACACGATGAGTGTCCACCATCGGCTGTGAGGGCAGTAAGACCGTGAGTCCCATGCAACCAGACTTCTGTCTCAAACTCCTCTGTGGGAGAAAGAGAGAGTCCCAAATGAAGTTAGCAGCCTAGTATTCCCTATATAGTATACTACATTTGAGGGAATTTGCCACGTATACAATGATACATCTGTGTGGCATGAAGGTCTGGAGTAGAGCGAGATTATATAACGGGCTAGGATCTATCGAACCCAAGATCTATACCTCAGCAAAAAGGGAGGGAGTTCTGTATCATGAATATGGTCACAGGTAGATGTTGTTCAGCCCGGCACAACAGCGGAGGGCCAGTCAACCCATAAAGTCCTTATACTCTTGCATAAGGGCCTTATCTTTTATATCAGTGAGAATTTATTAAAACATTTTTTAAAAAGGTTCAATTGATACACGCCCTCATAAGATTAGGGTTAGTGCTTCCACACATATCTCCATGTTACAGTGCTTGTTTATGGAAAACAGACGGAAGACTGAGGCGACCACCTGTGCTAAAATGGCTATCTAGTGTGCTCCGAACACCTGTGTGGAAGTGTTAACTGGAGAATAGTTCAGGCGGTTGGAGGCACCCATAGCTGTGTGGATCTGTGCAAAACTGTTGCAGTAAGTATCATTTTTATTTAAAAGATGATTCCTCGCTGATGAAAGGGCCATATGTTTCGAAAGCAGTATCGCAAGCAATGATTATTGACATTTCTCAACAGCATCGGGATTGTAGTTCACATGAGCCAATCATGGGCGAAGTTAACTGCTGAAAACTGTAGGGAGAAGGCAGAATTCTGCCTAGAGTTTGAGAGCTAGGATCTATCCACAGAAACATGCCCTGATGTTCAAGCGCCTACGGCTCACTACGAACAAGCACTGACAAAGAAACATACCATCTCAGAACACAGGACCACACCCCACAACATAAATGTACATAGCAACCATTCAGCATGGACGACACATCACAAAAACGTTCATCTGCACAAGTTCATGGGGTGTGGTTTAATTCCATTTTAAATGCTCCCCAGTAAGTAGCGTCCCTTGGGAAACACTGACCAAAACTTTGGTTCCTGCCTTGTCACATACGATTTGATTGACATAAGACCAGTAAATTACTAGGTTCACCTGAATGAGCAATATTATATTGCCCTTTTCTGCTTTTTAAAAAACTTTTACTTAACTAGGCAAGTCTGTTAAGAACAAATTCTTATTTACAATGAAGGCCTAACAAAATACCTACTGTGGGGACAGTGTTAAATAAAAAATAAAAATATAGGACAAAATACACATCACGACAAGAGAGACAACACTGCATAAAGAGAGACCTTAGACAACAACAATGCATGTCAACAACACATGACAACACAGCATGGTAGCAACACAACATGACAACACAGCATGGTAGAAACACAACATGACAACACAGCATGGTAGCAACACAACATGACAACACAGCATGGTAGAAACACAACATGACAACACAGCATGGTAGCAACACAACATGACAACATAGCATGGTAGCAACACAACATGACAACACAGCATGGTAGCAACACAACATGACAACATAGCATGGTAGCAACACAACATGACAACACAGCATGGTAGCAACACGACATGACAACACAGCATGGTATCAACACGACATGACAACACAGCATGGTAGCAACACGACATGACAACACAGCATGGTAGCAACACGACATGACAACAACATGGCAGCAGCACAAAACGTGGTACAAACATGATTGGGCACAGACAACAGCACAAAGGGCAAGAAGGTAGAGACAACAGCACAAAGGGCAAGAAGGTAGAGACAACAGCACAAAGGGCAAGAAGGTAGAGACAACAGCACAAAGGGCAAGAAGGTAGAGACAACAGCACAAAGGGCAAGAAGGTAGAGACAACAGCACAAAGGGCAAGAAGGTAGAGACAACAGCACAAAGGGCAAGAAGGCAGAGACAACAGCACAAAGGGCAAGAAGGTAGAGACAACAGCACAAAGGGCAAGAAGGTAGAGACAACAGCACAAAGGGCAAGAAGGTAGAGACAACAGCACAAAGGGCAAGAAGGTAGAGAGAACAGCACAAAGGGCAAGAAGGCAGAGACAACAGCACAAAGGGCAATAAGGTAGAGACAACAGCACAAAGGGCAAGAAGGCAGAGACAACAATGCATCAGGTGAAGCAGTCCAACTGTCACTAAGAGGGTCCATGATTGAGTCTTTGAATGAAGAGATACAACTGTCACTAAGAGGGTCCATGATTGAGTCTTTGAATGAAGAGATACAACTGTCACTAAGAGGGTCCATGATTGAGTCTTTGAATGAAGAGATACAACTGTCACTAAGAGGGTCCATGATTGAGTCTTTGAATGAAGAGATACAACTGTCACTAAGAGGGTCCATGATTGAGTCTTTGAATGAAGAGATACAACTGTCACTAAGAGGGTCCATGATTGAGTCTTTGAATGAAGAGATACAACTGTCCAGTGTGTGTTGCAGCTGGTTCCAGTCGCTAGCTGCAGAGAGCTGAAAAGAGGAGCACCGCAGGGATGTGTGCTTTGGGGACTAGAGGGCTGCAGTAGGTATCTCAGATAGGTGGGAGTTAGGCCTAAGAGGGTACATGATTTGTCGTCTTCTTTGACGGACTGCGTGGTTTTACTCAGTTTCATTACATTCGCTGTAGGCTACCACATGAATGCATAATATATAAACAACTTGCACGTCACATTTCAAAACAAGTACTTGCATGGTGGCTTCAATGACCGGTTTAGATACTCTGCGGTGCCTTGTTGGGTCGAGAGCTCAACTACGATATCCACAATCCCTTTCGCATCATACGCGGCAGGTTTTTCTCGGATCAGAGTACGCTACAATTCAAAACGAGACGTCTCTGTTTATGTTCAACACACCTCCAACATATTATTCTGCTGTCCGCACGGAGAGCGAAGCATTAAAAAAAAAACATTTTGGGGAATGTAACTTTGTACAGGAAGAGAGCTAACACGTCGTATGATTGGCCATTCTGACAGTTTTTTTTGTATCAAACATTGAGATTTGTTGACAAATTGCCTTTGTTAGCTGGTAAACAAGCTAACTCAACGAACTTGGTCTGAAGCGGCGGGTGGTAGATGGTTGTCACCCGCTCACTGAGCGGTGTGTCTCGGCAGGAGGAGCGCATCGACTCCGCTGTAAGTAAAACTACCTAACAATAACCTTCCTCTCATTTACACAAGATAACTAACCATATTAGCTTGCCAATCAGTTGACAATCTCCTGTTTTCCTTTGTGAACCCGCTGGCTAGCTAACACAAGGGACAGTAGGCTAGCTAGCAAATATGATTGCTTGCTGGTGGAGAGATGTGCCAGGTAACGTTAACGTTACAGTAGCTGGTTATTCTTCTCAAAAACCTAGCTAGCTAACTAATAATGGTCATAATTTAGGCTATAACCAAATATTCTCTTAACGTTAATCATAACTATTTATTTGTGGGTCACTGTAATGTATCCAAAGCTATTTAGTCATAAATCCTTACGTTTTTACGCATGGTGGTCCCGGGAATCGAACGCACTATTCCGGCTTTGTCTACCAACTGAGCTAACTAACAAACTAGGTTTTGCATGTCAAGTTGGAATGGGATATCATTCCTTCGATCAAACATCTGATCTGTTGGCTAGCCCTGCTTCTGCCTTTGTTGGTCCGGTCTGGCGATGACTTGGATCCGCCTTTTTGACATCCATGTCTCGTTGTCGTATCAATCATCCGGTTCCCCCTTTCCAATTATCTTATCTCTTATTTCTTTGCGGATCAATAGCTCGAATGGTGATTTGACTTGCCACTCAGCTATTGTTTAGCTACAAACGTTGTCGTCATTGCATTGCCACGGGTAAACATGTTGTTTACAAACTGATTTTTGGTCAGAATATGTTTTGTTTTTAAACTTGTGGATGTACACACCACCACCATATATTTTACTATCCTTGTGGGTACCTAGCCTTAACCTGACTCCTGAACTTAGCCCCAATTGTAACCAAAACAAAAAACCTAACCCCTAAACTTAAAATAGCGTTTGTCCTTCTGGGGATGTGGGAAATGTCCCCACTAGGGATAATGTGCCTTGTTTTACTATCCTAGTGGGGACTTGTTTTACTATCCTAGTGAGAACTTGTTTTACTATCCTAGTGAGGACTTATTTTACTATCCTACCGGGGACTTGTTTTACTATCCTACCGGGGACTTGTTTTACTATCCTACCAGGGACTTGTTTTACTATCCTAGTGGGGACTTGTTTTACTATCCTAGTGAGGACTTGTTTTACTATCCTAGTGAGGACTTGTTTTACTATCCTACCGGGGACTTGTTTTACTATCCTAGTGGGGACTTGTTTTACTATCCTAGTGAGGACTTGTTTTACTATCCTAGTGAGGACTTGTTTTACTATCCTACCGGGGACTTGTTTTACTATCCTAGCGGGGACTTGTTTTACTATCCTAGCGGGGACTTGTTTTACTATCCTAGTGGGGACTTGTTTTACTATCCTAGTGGGGACTTGTTTTACTATCCTAGTGGGGACTTGTTTTACTATCCTACCGGGGACTTGTTTTACTATCCTAGCGGGGACTTGTTTTACTATCCTAGCGGGGACTTGTTTTACTATCCAAGTGGCGACTTGTTTTACTATCCTACCGGGGACTTGTTTTACTATCCTACCGGGGACTTGTTTTACTATCCTACCGGGGACTTGTTTTACTATCCTACCGGGGACTTGTTTTACTATCCTAGCGGGGACTTGTTTTACTATCCTAGTGGGGACTTGTTTTACTATCCTAGCGGGGACTTGTTTTACTATCCTAGCGGGGACTTGTTTTACTATCCTAGTGGGGACTTGTTTTACTATCCTAGTGGGGACTTGTTTTACTATCCTAGTGGGGACTTGTTTTACTATCCTAGTGGGGACTTGTTTTACTATCCTAGTGGGGACTTGTTTTACTATCCTAGTGGGGACTTGTTTTACTATCCTAGTGGGGACTGGTTTTACTATCCCAGTGGGGACTGGTTTTACTATCCTAGCGGGGACTTGTTTTACTATCCTAGCGGGGACTTGTTTTACTATCCTAGCGGGGACTTGTTTTACTATCCTAGTGGGGACTGGTTTTACTATCCTAGCGGGGACTTGTTTTACTATCCTAGTGGGGACTTGTTTTACTATCCTAGTGGGGACTTGTTTTACTATCCTAGTGGGGACTTGTTTTACTATCCTAGTGGGGACTTTTGGGCATTTCCATTACCCTCAAGGATAGTAATACACACACCTTCCCACCCCAGAGGATCTGAGGGAGGGGGGGGGTCTGTCCCACTCCAGAGGGTCTGAAGGGGGGTCTGTCCCACTCCAAAGGCTCTGGGGGGTCTGTCCCACTAAAGATGGTCTGGGGGTCTGTCTCACTCCAGAGGGTCAGAGGGTCTGGGGGGGGGGTTGTCCTCTATTGAATCTGTAGGTCTGTAGGAACCCCCACCTATCCAGCGTGTCTGTAGGAACCCCCACCTATCCAGCGTGTCTGTAGGAACCCCCACCTATCCAGAGTGTCTGTAGGAACCCCCACCTATCCAGCGTGTCTATAGGAACCCCCACCTATCCAGAGTGTCTGTAGGAACCCCCACCTATCCAGAGTGTCTGTAGGAACCCCCACCTATCCAGAGTGTCTGTAGGAACCCCCACCCCAGCCTATCCAGAGTGTCTGTAGGAACCCCCACCTATCCAGCGTGTCTAGGAACCCCCACCTATAGGAACCCCCACCTATCCAGAGTGTCTGTAGGAACCCCCACCTATCCAGAGTGTCTGTAGGAACCCCCACCTATCCAGAGTGTAAGATATCCATCAATCCGGTTTTCAATTTGGGCATTCTGTGTATGTATGTACGTTATGTGTGCTGTTCTCTGGAGCTGTTGCGTCATGAGGCTTGGTACTGTGTGTTTGTGTTAACACACTGTAGGCCTGTGTGTTTTGGCCTGTGTGTGTGCACTCTGTATGTGCCTGGACTCTGAATGGAATGCCTGGGTAGTTCCCCAGGTCATAACTGTGGGTGTGTACGTGTGTGTTTTTTGCTTACGTTTGTGCATACTGTAAGCTTATGAATCTGTACTCTGAATGACATGCCTGGGTAAGTTCCCCAGGTCGTAACTGTGCGTGTATGAGGCTAGGGACATCTGAGCAGCTTAGGCTAGGCTGTAGGCCACACTCTGCACTGTATGTGAAGCTTGGCACACTACTACTCTTCAGTTCAGCTTATTCGCTCCATTCAGTGTGCTGGGTTTGTGCATGTGAGATGGAGGATTACCAGGGTTTGTCATGGAAAGTGGGTCAGACAGTGGGTATGTTTTTACTGTCGTTTCTGTTATAGTGGGGATAGAAAGACAAAGGCCTGGTAAAACATCATCAGACGTTTTTCCAAATTGCTGGGAGCAGATTAGACTGTTAGACTCAAGGTGTAGAGACTAAGAAAGAGAGACCATCTCAGTATCTCTCTCGGTCTCTCTCTCTCTCTCTACTTCTACCCTTCTAATTCTTTAGGTATATTCCAAACAGTCTCTCTCTCTGTCTCTCTCTACTTCTACCCTTCTAATTCTTTAGGTATATTCCAAACAGTCTCTCTCTGTCTCTCTCTACTTCTACCCTTCTAATTCTTTAGGTATATTCCAAACAGTCTCTCTCTCGGTCTCTGTCTCTCTCTACTTCTACCCTTCTAATTCTTTAGGTATATTCCAAACAGTCTCCCTCTCGGTCTCTCTACTTCTACCCTTCTAATTCTTTAGGTATATTCCAAACAGTCTCTCTCTCTCTCTCTCTCTCTCTACTTCTTCCCTTCTAATTCTTTAGGTATATTCCAGTCTCTCTCTCTCTCTACTTCTTCCCTTCTAATTACATTTACATTTACATTTAAGTCATTTAGCAGACGCTCTTATCCAGAGCGACTTACAAATTGGTGCGTTCACCTTATGACATCCAGTGGAACTGCCACTTTACAATAGTGCATCTAAATCTTTTAAGGGGGGTGGGAAGGATTACTTTATCCTATCCTAGGTATTCCTTAAAGAGGTGGGGTTTCAGGTGTCTCCGGAAGGTGGTGATTGACTCCGCTGTCCTGGCGTCGTGAGGGAGTTTGTTCCACCATTGGGGGGCCAGAGCAGCGAACAGTTTTGACTGGGCTGAGCGGGAACTGTACTTCCTCAGTGGTAGGGAGGCGAGCAGGCCAGAGGTGGATGAACGCAGTGCCCTTGTTTGGGTGTAGGGCCTGATCAGAGCCTGGAGGTACTGAGGTGCCGTTCCCCTCACAGCTCCGTAGGCAAGCACCATGGTCTTGTAGCGGATGCGAGCTTCAACTGGAAGCCAGTGGAGAGAGCGGAGGAGCGGGGTGACGTGAGAGAACTTGGGAAGGTTGAACACCAGACGGGCTGCGGCGTTCTGGATGAGCTGTAGGGGTTTAATGGCACAGGCAGGGAGCCCAGCCAACAGCGAGTTGCAGTAATCCAGACGGGAGATGACAAGTGCCTGGATTAGGACCTGCGCCGCTTCCTGTGTGAGGCAGGGTCGTACTCTGCGGATGTTGTAGAGCATGAACCTACAGGAACGGGCCACCGCCTTGATGTTATTTGAGAACGACAGGGTGTTGTCCAGGATCACGCCAAGGTTCTTAGCGCTCTGGGAGGAGGACACAATGGAGTTGTCAACCGTGATGGCGAGATCATGGAACGGGCAGTCCTTCCCGGGAGGAAGAGCAGCTCCGTCTTGCCGAGGTTCAGCTTGAGGTGATGATCCGTCATCCACACTGATATGTCTGCCAGACATGCAGAGATGCGATTCGCCACCTGGTCGTCAGAAGGGGGAAAGGAGAAGATTAATTGTGTGTCGTCTGCATAGCAATGATAGGAGAGACCATGTGAGGTTATGACAGAGCCAAGTGACTTGGTGTATAGCGAGAATAGGAGAGGGCCTAGAACAGAGCCCTGGGGACACCAGTGGTGAGAGCACGTGGTGAGGAGACAGATTCTCGCCACGCCACCTGGTAGGAGCGACCTGTCAGGTAGGACGCAATCCAAGCGTGGGCCGCGCCGGAGATGCCCAACTCGGAGAGGGTGGAGAGGAAGATCTGATGGTTCACAGTATCGAAGGCAGCCGATAGGTCTAGAAGGATGAGAGCAGAGGAGAGAGAGTTAGCTTTAGCAGTGCGGAGCGCCTCCGTGATACAGAGAAGAGCAGTCTCAGTTGAATGACTAGTCTTGAAACCTGACTGATTTGGATCAAGAAGGTCATTCTGAGAGAGATAGCGGGAGAGCTGGCCAAGGACGGCACGTTCAAGAGTTTTGGAGAGAAAAGAAAGAAGGGATACTGGTCTGTAGTTGTTGACATCGGAGGGATCGAGTGTAGGTTTTTTCAGAAGGGGTGCAACTCTCGCTCTCTTGAAGACGGAAGGGACGTAGCCAGCGGTCAGGGATGAGTTGATGAGCGAGGTGAGGTAAGGGAGAAGGTCTCCGGAAATGGTCTGGAGAAGAGAGGAGGGGATAGGGTCAAGCGGGCAGGTTGTTGGGCGGCCGGCCGTCACAAGACGCGAGATTTCATCTGGAGAGAGAGGGGAGAAAGAGTTCCAGCACAGGGTAGGGCAGTGTGAGCAGAACCAGCGGTGTCGTTTGACTTAGCAAACGAGGATCGGATGTCGTCGACCTTCTTTCCAAAATGGTTGACGAAGTCATCTGCAGAGAGGGAGGAGGGGGGGGGGAGGAGGATTCAGGAGGGAGGAGAAGGTGGCAAAGAGCTTCCTAGGGTTAGAGGCAGATGCTTGGAATTTAGAGTGGTAGAAAGTGGCTTTAGCAGCAGAGAGAGAAGAGGAAAATGTAGAGAGGAGGGAGTGAAAGGATGCCAGGTCCGCAGGGAGGCGAGTTTTCCTCCATTTCCGCTCGGCTGCCCGGAGCCCTGTTCTGTGAGCTCGCAATGAGTCGTCGAGCCACGGAGCGGGAGGGGAGGACCGAGCCGGCCTGGAGGATAGGGGACATAGAGAGTCAAAGGATGCAGAAAGGGAGGAGAGGAGGGTTGAGGAGGCAGAATCAGGAGATAGGTTGGAGAAGGTTTGAGCAGAGGGAAGAGATGATAGGATGGAAGAGGAGAGAGTAGCGGGGGAGAGAGAGCGAAGGTTGGGACGGCGCGATACCATCCGAGTAGGGGCAGTGTGGGAAGTGTTGGATGAGAGCGAGAGGGAAAAGGATACAAGGTAGTGGTCGGAGACTTGGAGGGAGTTGCAATGAGGTTAGTGGAAGAACAGCATCTAGTAAAGATGAGGTTGAGCGTATTGCCTGCCTTGTGAGTAGGGGGAAGGTGAGAGGGTGAGGTCAAAGAGGAGAGGAGTGGAAAGAAGGAGGCAGAGAGGAATGAGTCAAAGGTAGACGTGGGGAGGTTAAAGTCACCCAGAACTGTGAGAGGTGAGCCGTCCTCAGGAAATGAGCTTATCAAGGCATCAAGCTCATTGATGAACTCTCCGAGGGAACTTGGAGGGCGATAAATGATAAGGATGTTAAGCTTGAAAGGGCTGGTAACTGTGACAGCATGGAATTCAAAGGAGGCGATAGACAGATGGGTAAGGGGAGAAAGAGAGAATGACCACTTGGGAGAGATGAGGATCCCGGTGCCACCACCCCGCTGACCAGAAGCTCTCGGGGTGTGCGAGAACACGTGGGCGGACGAAGAGAGAGCAGTAGGAGTAGCAGTGTTATCTGTGGTGATCCATGTTTCCGTCAGTGCCAAGAAGTCGAGGGACTGGAGGGAGGCATAGGCTGAGATGAACTCTGCCTTGTTGGCCGCAGATCGGCAGTTCCAGAGGCTACCGGAGACCTGGAACTCCACGTGGGTCGTGCGCGCTGGGACCACCAGATTAGGGTGGCCGCGGCCACGCGGTGTGGAGCGTTTGTATGGTCTGTGCAGAGAGGAGAGAACAGGGATAGACAGACACATAGTTGACAGGCTACAGAAGAGGCTACGCTAATGCAAAGGAGATTGGAATGACAAGTGGACTACACGTCTCGAATGTTCAGAAAGTTAAGCTTACGTAGCAAGAATCTTATTGACTAAAATGATTAAAATGATACAGTACTGCTGAAGTAGGCTAGCTGGCAGTGGCTGCGTTGTTGACTTTGTAGGCTAGCTGGCAGTGGCTGCGTTGTTGACACTACACTAATCAAGTCGTTCCGTTGGGTGTGATAGTTTCGACAGTGCTGCTATACAGGGGGCTAGCTGGCTAGCTAGCAGTGTTGATTACGTTACGTTGCGTTAAAAGAACGACAATAGCTGGCTAGCTAACCTAGAAAATCGCTCTAGACTACACAATTATCTTTGATACAAAGACGGCTATGTAGCTAGCTATGTAGCTAGCTACGATCAAACAAATCAAACCGTTGTACTGTAATGAAATGAAATGAAAATGTGATACTACCTGTGGAGCGAAGCGGAATGCGACCGGGTTGTTGAGTGAGGAAGTTCAATTCGGTGGACGTTGGCTAGCTGTTGGCTAGCTAGCAGTGTCTCCTACGTTAAGGACGACAAATAGCTGGCTAGCTAACCTCGGTAAATTAAGATAATCACTCTAAGACTACACACTCTAAACTACACAATTATCTTGGATACGAAGACAGCAAAGACAACTATGTAGCTAGCTAACACTACACTAATCAGGTCATTCAGTTGAGTGTAATAGTTTTTAGTGCTGCTATTCGATAGACGGTGGACGTTGGCTAGCTGGCTAGCTGCTGGGCAGATAGCAGTGTAGACTGCGTTAGGACGACGAAATACGATAATTACGCAATTATCTTTGATACAAAGACGGCTATGTAGCTAGCTAAGAAGAAATTGCTAAGATTAGACAAATCAAACCGTTGTACTATAGTGAAATGTAATGAAATGTAATGAAAAGTTATACAACCTGCGGCCGAAGTGCGAATGCGACCGCTCGCTCCAACCCGGAAGTAATTCTTTAGGTATATTCCAAACAGTCTCTCTCTCGGTCTCTGTCTCTCTCTACTTCTTCCCTTCTAATTCTTTAGGTATATTCCAAACAGTCCCTCACCCTCTCTGCTTCCCTCTTTCCCCACTTCTCCATCCCTCTCGGTCTTAATTACGCACATGAGGTCATTCATACATGGAAGGACATACCTGCCAACACCTGAGCTGAAAGAAAATGTCAAATCTGGACACGGGGCAGTTTGCTTCTGCACCTGACTGGAGAAACATTCAACAGGGAAAACACAACTAAGTCTGTTTGTGTTCTGAAGCTCTACCTTTTAGTCTAATAGCAGTTCACAACATTACAAATGTTGCTCCTGTGAAGTTTCCCCTGGGTTTTATATATATTATTTAACCTTTATTTAACTAGGCAAGTCAGTTAAGAACATATTCTTATTTACAGTGACGGCCTACACCGACCAAATCCGAACGACACTGGGCAAGTTGTGCGCTGCCCTATGGGACTCCCAATCACGGCCGGTTTTGATATAGCCTGGATTCGAACCAGGGTGTCTCTAGTGATGCCTCTAAAACTGAGATGCAGTGTCTTAGACCGCTGCGCCACTCGGGTGCCCAAGGTACAGATCTAGGATCAGCTTTCCCTCCCCCAATGCTAACTAAAACCATTAGGGGGGATGCTAAACTGTCCCAAAATCAGCATTTAGGAACAACTTCACTCAACTCCAATAAGGTTAGCCTTACTGAAATGAAGTAGTTTGTATTGTGAACACAACATTTATGATGTTGTCTTTAACTTTCACCCCTCAGATTTGGAAAGTGAAAAACAAAGAGCTGGGTGGTGGTATTAGTAGTGAGGGCTGGTAGTAGTAGTTAGGGTTAGAGAGGAGGGCTGGTAGTAGTAGTTAGGGTTAGAGAGGAGGGCTGGTAGTAGTAGTTAGGGTTAGAGAGGAGGGCTGGTAGTAGTAGTTGGGGTTAGAGAGGAGGGCTGGGAGTAGTAGTTGGGGTTAGAGAGGAGGGCTGGGAGTAGTAGTTGGGGTTAGAGAGGAGGGCTGGGAGTAGTAGTTGGGGTTAGAGAGGAGGGCTGGGAGTAGTAGTTGGGGTTAGAGAGGAGGGCTGGGAGTAGTAGTTGGGGGTTAGAGAAGAGGGCTGGGAGAAGTAGTTGGGGGTTAGAGAGGAGGGCTGGGAGTAGTAGTTGGGGTTAGAGAGGAGGGCTGGTAGGAGTAGTAGTTGGGGTTAGAGAGGAGGGCTGGTAGGAGTAGTAGTTGGGGTTAGAGAGGAGGGCTGGTAGGAGTAGTAGTTGGGGTTAGAGAGGAGGGCTGGTAGGAGTAGTAGTTGGGGTTAGAGAGGAGGGCTGGTAGGAGTAGTAGTTGGGGTTAGAGAGGAGGGCTGGTAGGAGTAGTAGTTGGGGTTAGAGAGGAGGGCTGGTAGGAGTAGTAGTTGGGGTTAGAGGGCTGGTAGGAGTAGGCTGGGGTTAGAGAGGAGGGCTGGTAGGAGTAGTAGTAGTTGGGGTTAGTTGGGGTTAGAGAGGAGGGCTGGTAGGAGTAGTAGTTGGGGTTAGAGAGGAGGGCTGGTAGGAGTAGTAGTTGGGGGTTAGAGAGGAGGGCTGGTAGGAGTAGTAGTTGGGGGTTAGAGAGGAGGGCTGGTAGGAGTAGTAGTTGGGGTTAGAGAGGAGGGCTGGGAGTAGTAGTTGGGGTTAGAGAGGAGGGCTGGGAGTAGTTCTCTCCTCCCCATATCCCCCAGTCTCTCCTCCATCTCTCTCAGGGGCTGCTGCTGCCAGTACAGGCTGTGCTTTAGGCACAGATTTATGATCAGTCTTCTCCCATCAGGTCAGCCCCCCTCCCTGCTGTCTTCCTGTGCAGAGTGAGTCAAGTGAGCCACACTTTCCTCAAACTGCTGGTCACTGGAACGGTTGGTTGGTTTCTGGGAAGGTCACACAGTGTGTTTTCTACTGGCAGGAGGTAGTACCTAGGCAGGATGTGAGTGTGTCCATGTGGTTTTGAGTGCATGCGGTGTGTGTGTGTGTGCCGTTTGTTGTCTGTCTGCTGTCGGACTGTGTTCACCTCAGTGAATTATTGATGAGCCTGTAACTTGAACGCCTCCCCTCTCCATCTCCCAGTCTCTCCATCTGTCACCAGTAGCCTACATCCCAGTACTGCCTACTGGAGTCAGTACATCTCTCTCTCTCTCGGCCCTCTCTCTCTCTCTCTGCCCTCTCTCTCTCTCTCTCTCTCTCTCTCGGCCCCTCTCTCTCTCTCTCTCTCTCTCGGCCCCTCTCTCCCCTCCCCTGGGTGTGTTTGATGGGGATTACCTACCTAGTGACAATCATTTACTGTTAATGCGGCCACACACACACACACACACACATGGTGGTGGTATGGTGGGGCTGTATAATCGGTGCCAGATGGCCTTTGAAGATGGAAGGTGGGGGTCTCTGTACCTAATTACATTGACCTACACTGCGTTGTGTAGTTTTCATGCGTTTCAGGTCCATTACAGCATGTGACTGGGCTGAGTGGATAGAAACATTGCTCTGAATACGAGTTCAGGTCAGCTACAGCCCACGTTTCCATTCTATGGAATACAGTGTCTAAGATGAAGTCAACCTCTGCCTTTTGAGTAGTCCACAGAAACATGTCTGCTATTGGAAGTCTTTCTTCTGTTACTCTTATAGGCTATTAAATAGGATTCTGGGAAATTTCAATAAATTCCCTGGTTTTCCAGAAATCGCGTTTCCGGATTTCCCTCTTATTCCCTTCCGATTCCGTGAATCTTCCAGCCAGGATTTCTGGAAAACCAGGGAATTTATTGAAAGTACCATGAATTTTGCAGCCCTAGTTTTAGATATCTGGAGTGTGTTTTATAAATGTCTGAAAGCATTTGGGAACCAACCACTAGTGAAATTCACCCTCTGTTCAGTGTATTAGACCTTGTGATAATGTCTAGGTCATTTGACTCCCTCCTCTGTGGTCAATCTGTTACTGCTTGGCACTCAGCATTAAGGGGTGAACGCCCTGTGATAGACTAGTGTCCTGTCCAGGGGTGTACTGAGATGATAGACTAGTGTCTTGTCCAGGGGGTATACTGAGGTGATAGACTAGTGTCCTGTCCAGGGGGTGTACTGAGGTGATAGACTAGTGTCCTATCCAGGGGGTGTACTGAGGTGATAGACTAGTGTCCTGTCCAGGGGGTGTACTGAGGTGATAGACTAGTGTCCTGTCCAGGGGGTGTACTGAGGTGATAGACTAGTGTCCTGTCCAGGGGGTGTACTGAGGTGATAGACTAGTGTCCTGTCCAGGGGGTGTACTGAGGTGATAGACTAGTGTCCTGTCCAGGGGGTGTACTTGAACATCAAGCTGCCTCACTACAGAAACAGGAAATGGGCTCCGGCTCGTACAAGGCTACTTACTTACTGTGGTCAGTCAGTCCATTTCCCCCAATGGGCAAACGTCCAGTCATCCAAGACCTCAGCTGCCACGGATGACCCAGTTGTCGTGGGAATGGCACCGATTGGTCCCAGATTCTCTTGGCAAGCAGGTCCAGCTGGAACATGGTTTATTTAACCAAGCTAATTTAATACTGAGAAGTATTTCAACCTGCTCAGATAGATGGGGGTTATGTCAAACACAACAACAATCAGCATTACATTGGTAGATCATAGATCCGAGGATGAGGAAGATTCTGGCAATCACAGACACAGAGATTGATTGAAAGCCTGAGAAATGTTTGAAATTGTGAAAAGCGTCATTCAATTTTCATACATTCACCTACATTCAGGAAACCATTTTTTTTTTTAGGTCAGAGAGCTTGGCAATGGTCACAATGGACCTGTTCTGATACATTTCCCTTAGACAAGCTGGTGGCTGTGTGGGAGAATGTTCTGAGTTGAGTTGGCCACGTCTACTGCTGTTTAACCCTTTTCATCAGGTTAGTTCGGTTGAGATTAACATCTCTGTTTCCAGAGAGACCAGGATAGCAGCATCAGCACAGCAGTATCAGACAATCCACCACATGACATCAGCCAGAGGACAATGACATAAATACAATAAACTGCATGTTCCCATGTCTGGAGGCGAACTACGCCATCTAGACTCGCCCACAACAATGCATCTCATCCTTTGTAGTCACTGGGTGCCCACTGGTAGATTCCACTGTCTGTGTTGGTTAAAATGGACACTTCACCACTTTTTCACCTAATATTTACTATGCTGTCTTCAGCACCATACCAGTGTCTGTCTATTACATAGCCTAGCCTACGTGTAGGCCTATGTAACAAGAAGATTAGAACATAAAATATATTGAGTGTTGTTCTTGTGAGGTTTGTGCTCCAGTCTTCTGACCGTTAGGCTGGTTTGTGCTCCAGTCTTCTGACAGTTAGGCTGGTTTGTGCTCCAGTCTTCTGACAGTTAGGCTGGTTTGTGCTCCAGTCTTCTGACAGTTAGGCTGGTTTGTGCTCCAGTCGTCTGACAGTTAGGCTGGTTTGTACTCCAGTCTTCTGACAGTTAGGCTGGTTTGTACTCCAGTCTTCTGACAGTTAGGCTGGTTTGTGCTCCAGTCTTCTGACAGTTAGGCTGGTTTGTGCTCCAGTCTTCTGACAGTTAGGCTGGTTTGTACTCCAGTCTTCTGACAGTTAGGCTGGTTTGTACTCCAGTCTTCTGACAGTTAGGCTGGTTTGTACTCCAGTCTTCTGACAGTTAGGCTGGTTTGTACTCCAGTCTTCTGACAGTTAGGCTGGTTTGTACTCCAGTCTTCTGACAGTTAGGCTGGGTTGTGCTCCAGTCTTCTGACCGTTAGGCTGGTTTGTACTCCAGTCTTCTGACCGTTAGGCTGGTTTGTGCTCCAGTCTTCTGACAGTTAGGCTGGGTTGTGCTCCAGTCTTCTGACAGTTAGGCTGGTTTGTATTCCAGTCTTCTGACAGTTTGGCTGGTTTGTACTCCAGTCTTCTGACAGTTAGGCTGGTTTGTGCTCCAGTCTTCTGACAGTTAGGCTGGTTTGTACTCCAGTCTTCTGACAGTTAGGCTGGTTTGTGCTCCAGTCTTCTGACCGTTAGGCTGGTTTGTACTCCAGTCTTCTGACAGTTAGGCTGGTTTGTACTCCAGTCTTCTGACAGTTTGGCTGGTTTGTACTCCAGTCTTCTGACAGTTAGGCTGGTTTGTACTCCAGTCTTCTGACAGTTAGGCTGGGTTGTGCTCCAGTCTTCTGACCGTTAGGCTGGTTTGTACTCCAGTCTTCTGACCGTTAGGCTGGTTTGTGCTCCAGTCTTCTGACAGTTAGGCTGGGTTGTGCTCCAGTCTTCTGACAGTTAGGCTGGTTTGTATTCCAGTCTTCTGACAGTTTGGCTGGTTTGTACTCCAGTCTTCTGACAGTTAGGCTGGTTTGTGCTCCAGTCTTCTGACAGTTAGGCTGGTTTGTACTCCAGTCTTCTGACAGTTAGGCTGGTTTGTGCTCCAGTCTTCTGACCGTTAGGCTGGTTTGTACTCCAGTCTTCTGACAGTTAGGCTGGTTTGTACTCCAGTCTTCTGACAGTTAGGCTGGTTTGTACTCCAGTCTTCTGACAGTTTGGCTGGTTTGTGTGTGCAAGTGTTTGAGGCTATCTAACTTCCTGTCTCATTAAATGGCGCCCGTATTCACTTTCTTCTTGTTTCGGATACTCAGGGGGACATCACACAGACAGGCACACACATCCTCACCAAACTAAAAAAAAATAACTTCAACCAGTAAAATGGCTCTTTGGCTAGTTTTTGCTACAGCCTATATCAATGAGCGTTAGCATTCTAGCTAACAACTGCTGCATCCAAAACAGTTATTTTGCAAAAGATCACAACCGAATATAATTTTAGCGACTGTTCAAGCAAGAATCAAAACATCATTGTAAGCGTAAGTTATTTTGTTTAGCCTAAGATTGATGTTTTTATTTTTTTCTATGTTGAATGGGTGCAGAGTGCGATGGCTTCCTTACAGCCGCGTGCATCTGTGTGTGACGTCAGTGTGTCGTGTTCTGGAAAGTTGTCTATAGCCTGTTGTCCATCCTCTTTTTAAATAGTCATCATGTTTTCAGCACTATTATTTCCCTGATTGATCAACACGTTTTCTCGTGTTCTCTCTGTCTCTCTGAAGCAGTCATATAGTGAGCAATACGTTTCAACATCAAATTGCAATAAAATCGCAGTATCGAATTGTATCGACACCTAATTATGATGATATCACAGTGCCATCCGTTTTGTCACCAAAGCCCCATATACTACCCACCACTGTGACCTGTACGCTCTCGTTGGCTGGCCCTCGCTTCATACTCGTCGCCAAACCCACTGGCTCCAGGTCATCCACAAGACCTGTAGCACGCGCTCCAGCAGGTATATCTCTCTGGTCACCCCCAAAACCAACCGTAGCAATGGTAGATTTGCAGTAGAAGAATGTGCAAAGTAGAAATAATGGAGCTAGCTAAATAAATAAATAAATACAGTAGGGGAAGGGGTAGTTGTTTGGGCTAAATTATAGATGGGTTATGTACAGGTGCAGTAATCTGAGCTACTCTGACAGCTGGTGCTTAAAGCTAGTGAGGGAGATAAGTGTTTCCAGTTTCAGAGATTTTTGTAGTTCTTTCCAGTCATTGGCATTCCATTCATTTCCATTCTTATTTACAATGACGGTCTTCTGGGGAACAGTGGGTTAACTGCCTTGTTCAGGGGCAGAATGACAGATTTGAACCTTGTCAGCTCAGGGATTCGATCTAGCAAGTTACTAGTTACTGGTCCAACGCTCTAACCACTAGGCTACCTGCCGCCCCAATGCAGGGGGTCAGACGGCCTTCCTAACCCACAGGTTAGTTTCATAATACAGATGGCCTTCCTGCTCTCCCAGCCAGGCCCCAGTCCAGTGCTCCAGAACCCCATCCCAGTCCAGTGCTCCAGAACCCCATCCCAGTCCAGTGCTCCAGAACCCCATCCCAGACCAGTGCTCCAGAACCCCATCCCAGTCCAGTGCTCCAGAACCCCATCCCAGTCCAGTGCTCCAGAACCCCATCCCAGTCCAGTGCTCCAGAACCCCCAGTCCAGTGCCCCATCCCAGTCCAGTGCTCCAGAACCCCATCCCAGTCCAGTGCTCCAGAACCCCATCCCAGTCCAGTGCTCCAGAACCCCATCCCAGACCAGTGCTCCAGAACCCCATCCCAGACCAGTGCTCCAGAACCCCATCCCAGACCAGTGCTCCAGAACCCCATCCCAGACCAGTGCTCCAGAACCCCATCCCGGTCCAGAGTAAAAACATTGTTTATCATCCGTATGGAACATCACAGGAGACACAAGTAGCCTGCACACATCCCTTCTCCCTGTCTGGAACACGAATTCCCTCCCAAATCCCAGGTAGCCTACACACATCCCTTCTCCCTGTCTGGAACACGATTTCCCTCCCAAATCCCAGGTAGCCTACACACACACACATCCCTTCTCCCTGTCTGGAACACGATTTCCCTCCCAAATCCCAGGTAGCCTGCACACATCCCTTCTCCCTGTCTGGAACACGATTTCCCTCCCAAATCCCAGGTAGCCTACACACACACACATCCCTTCTCCCTGTCTGGAACACGATTTCCCTCCCAAATCCCAGGTAGCTTACACACATCCCCTTCTCCCTGTCTGGAACACGATTTCCCTCCCAAATCCCAGGTAGCTTACACACATCCCCTTCTCCCTGTCTGGAACACGATTTCCCTCCCAAATCCCAGGTAGCTTACACACATCCCCTTCTCCCTGTCTGGTACACCATTTCCCTCCCAAATCCCAGGTAGCCTACACACATCCCTTCTCCCTGTCTGGAACACAATTTCCCTCCCAAATCCCAGGTGACTGAGATATGATTCCTCCTCTCATTCTTCTCCTTCCCTCTCTTTTGATATTTTACACATCCCTGCTCATCGATTAGATGGGTTACACAGGAAGAATGAGGGAGGGAGGCAAAGACGGGGAGTCTGTTAGCGGGAGGGAAAGAGAGACTGTGAGAGGTATCGTTAGTGTCGATCTCCTTTCCCGAGAGTCCCCTCAGATCGATTACCTGGTCATCAGACTTGTAATCTTCAGCGTGTGCAAACCAATCCTCCTCCTCTGATCCCTCCATGCAACCAACACACTCAGGAGTCCAGACCGGACGCAGAGCGTAAGCAACAACCAACACACTCAGGAGTCCAGACCGGACGCAGAGCGCAAGCAACAACCAACACACTCAGGAGTCCAGACCGGACGCAGGGCGTAAGCAACAACCAACACACTCAGGAGTCCAGACCGGACGCAGGGCGTAAGCAACAACCAACACACTCAGGAGTCCAGACCGGACGCAGAGCGTAAGCAACAACCAACACACTCAGGAGTCCAGACCGGATGCAGGGCGTAAGCAACAACCAACACACTCAGGAGTCCGGACCGGACGCAGAGCGCGAGCAACAACCAACACACTCAGGAGTCCGGACCGGACGCAGGGCGTAAGCAACAACCAACAAACTCAGGGCGTAAGCAACAACCAACAAACTCAGGGCGTAAGCAACAACCAACACACTCAGGAGTCCAGACCGGACGCAGAGCGTAAGCAACAACCAACAAACTCAGGGCGTAAGCAACAACCAACAAACTCAGGGCGTAAGCAACAACCAACACACTCAGGGCGTAAGCAACAACCAACACACTCAGGAGTCCAGACCGGACGCAGAGCGCAAGCAACAACCAACACACTCAGGAGTCCAGACCGGACGCAGAGCGTAAGCAACAACCAACACACTCAGGAGTCCAGACCGGACGCAGGGCGTGAGCAACAACCAACACACTCAGGAGTCCAGACCGGACGCAGGGCGTGAGCAACAACCAACACACTCAGGAGTCCAGACCGGACGCAGGGCGTAAGCAACAACCAACACACTCAGGAGTCCAGACCGGACTCAGGGCGTAAGCAACAACCAACACACTCAGGAGTCCAGACCGGACGCAGGGCGTAAGCAACAACCAACACACTCAGGAGTCCAGACCAGACGCAGGGCGTAAGCAACAACCAACACACTCAGGAGTCCAGACCGGACGCAGGGCGTAAGCAACAACCAACACACTCAGGAGTCCAGACCGGACGCAGAGCGAGCAACAGCAATGCAGTGCCTTAGAGCGCTGCGCCACTTGGAGACCCGGCCCAATGCGCTTCACTGCTACCATACCTGCCGTTGTAGCAGCATCCCATCTAACAGTGCCTGTCCTGACTGGAGTAGCCTACGTTCTGCACCTTCTCCCCAACCCCATTCAGAGATCAATGTTCAACAGCAGCTTACCTCTTAGCCTGCTCGTTCTCATTTAACATCCACTAACGTTTGTAAGTGTGTAGTTTTAATTTCATCTTGCATTGCATTAGTGAACTCTTATATCACTTACTACACATGGAGTCTATTTTATGGGTGGTTTAACCCACTGTTCCCCGGTAGGCTGTTTTTTGGGTGGTTTAACCCACTGTTCCCCGGTAGGCTGTTTGTTGGGTGGTTTAACCCACTGTTCCCCGGTAGGCTGTTTGTTGGGTGGTTTAACCCACTGTTCCCCGGTAGGCTGTTTGTTGGGTGGTTTAACCCACTGTTCCCCGGTAGGCCGTCATTGTAAATAAGAATTTGTTCTTAACTGACTTGCCTAGTTAAATAAAAAAAATAATTTAGAAAATCCCTCATTTTTTTGTATATGTATCAATTATATATATATATATTTTCCCCTAACCCTACCATCCCTCCCTAATTGGAGTAAACTAATGGACAACACTTAGGCTTCCAGCTTATACATACTATATACATTTTACAGACACAGTATATGTTACGCTAGTTATCTTTTGTTTGTTTTTAGTCCCATCCTTCAACTACCCTCAACCCCTCCCATCTGTCTCTGAACACCATCCAGTCCCATCCTTCAGCTCCCCTCAACCCCTCCCATCTATCTCTGAACACCATCCAGTCCCATCCTTCAGCTCCCCTCAACCCCTCCCATCTGTCTCTGAACACCATCCAGTCCCATCCTTCAGCTACCCTCAACCCCTCCCATCCATCTCTGAACACCATCCAGTCCAATCCTTCAGCTCCCCTCAACCCCTCCCATCTATCTCTGAACACCATCCAGTCCCATCCTTCAGCTCCCCTCAACCCCTCCCATCTATCTCTGAACACCATCCAGTCCCATCCTTCAGCTCCCCTCAACCCCTCCCATCTATCTCTGAACACCATCCAGTCCCATCCTTCAGCTACCTTCAACCCTCCCATCTGTCTCTGAACACCATCCAGTCCCATCCTTCAGCTCCCCTCAACCCCTCCCATCTATCTCTGAACACCATCCAGTCCCATCCTTCAGCTCCCCTCAACCCCTCCCATCTATCTCTGAACACCATCCAGTCCCATCCTTCAGCTCCCCTCAACCCCTCCCATCTATCTCTGAACACCATCCAGTCCCATCCTTCAGCTATCTCTGAACCCTCAATCCTTCCTCCCCTCCCATCCCATCTATCTCTGAACACCATCCAGTCCCATCCTTCAGCTCCCCTCAACCCCTCCCATCTATCTCTGAACACCATCCAGTCCCATCCTTCAGCTCCCCTCAACCCTTCCCATCTATCTCTGAACACCATCCAGTCCCATCCTTCAGCTCCCCTCAACCCTTCCCATCTATCTCTGAACACCATCCAGTCCCATCCTTCAGCTCCCCTCAACCCCTCCCATCTATCTCTGAACATCATCCAGTTTTGATTTCTATTTGCCTGTGGTGTGATATTTCACCAATGTTCTGAACCTTTCTATTCTCATAGATTTTACCAATTTTAAATTAAACATCAACATTTTTGCTAAGAGTTTTATTGTATTATTGATCGATTTGACTATGACTTTTTACATCACCCAGCAGTGCTATTTGCAGAGTTGGCTCCAGTTAAATGTTGCAATTCTTCAGCCATTCCTGAACTTGTGACCAAAAACAAGAAAATCTCTTCCCAACTATTGTGGAGTCATATGGCACAGCTGTCAATTTTTTTGTCCCTAAATGAAAATGGTATACTTTTTTTTTATTTATCACTATTTTCTTTAACCAATTTTTGGTTTTTAATGTAGGGCCAACAGGCAAGGTCCTTACTTGCTCCCCCTTCCACTTGCCTCTTCCATTTCTGCCGTAATGCTGCAATTAGTTGGTTGTATTTTTGATTAGAGCAAACATTTACGTATTTTTATAATATACAAAGATTATACTCTTTTTAATATATATATATATATATTTTTTTAAATACATTTTTAATCCATTCGTATATTTGAGGTTAACCATAATATTTGTTTTGTCTTTTCTGATTAAACTGAAATTGCAACCAGCTTTCTATGGTTTGTTTTCAAAATAGCAATATTTTTATTTTTCATTTTCATTTTTTTTTTCATTTCATTTTTCATTTTTTAATAACCGAAAGTGAGAGGTTGTAATCTGAATAAATGGGGGAAAAAAAACATTCTTGAACATGGGGTGAGACATTCTTACTAATCTGCTATAGAAACAGTTCGGATTTAAGGTCTAATGCTTTGATATTGAATCATTTCTGCCTTCCAAATTCATATTCATTATATAAATAGGCCCATTTTAATTTTGTTTGGCTTGCTGTTCCAAATAAAATTGAATATTTCTGCAAATAGATAAACTGGGATATGACTAAAGAGTTAATCAGTTTTTCACGAATAGACAGGTATTTTCCTTTCCACGGCAGCAAGAGCTTCTCTATTTTTGCTAACTTCCTATTAAAATGTATTGTATTGAGCCTCTTTGACTGTAGGCCTAGTGAAGCTTTGATTGGCTAACAAAAACAATCATGTGTGAAGGCGCCTGTCTTTATGAGGTGCATGTCATAAAAATGACTTTTAAAAGTCGTTTTATTAAATTAAGAATTTGAAATATCGTGGTATATCCTTGTATGCAGCAATGTAACATGGATATTTTCATTTTTTTTTTTTTAAATAGGCCTGTAATTTTTACTTATGAATACTCACACAAGTAATCAAATACTAATGTCTGTTCAGATATTTCAATAACTGTGCCCATCCCCAGTTGAGAGTAAACAACCTAAGTACAGGAGTGTTCTCGCTGAAGGTTGAGAGTTGGTTGAGAGTTGCCCTTAATGGAGGCTGAAGTGCAGAGAGTTGATAGCCATCAACGAGACTGGCTTAACTATAATATATTCCGCTTAGCAGAACGTTTTGGGATTTGAACCCACTATCCTGCCGTTACAAGTGCCAGGCTCTACCAACTGAGCTGTAGAGGACCCCTGTTACTCATTTAACCAGCCAGCCAATTAGCCAGTCTACAAACCATTTAGACAGCGAGTCAGCTAACCAGCCAGGCCTCCAGCCAGCCAGCAGCACTAAGTGAAAGTAAGATGACTGATACTGACTTAGCTTAGTACTCTCTCTTAGTGGTGCTGGTAGACTGGGTGCCTGAAAGGTTCGCAGACTGACTAAATGGTTGACTGGCAGGCTGTCTGGTTGGTTGGTCGACTGGCAGGTTGACTGTGATTGACTGGTTAGCTGGCTGTCTGGCTAGTTTGTTGGCTGTCTGGTTGACTTATTGGCTGGTTAGCAGGCTGGCCTGTTGGATATCCCAGGAGGCAGCTGGGGCCACTGATGTGGTTCTCCTTCCCCATGGAGGTCCTCCACCACGCCTAGTCTATGTCTGCTTCCTCACCACCAGCCCTTCATCTGGAAACACGTCGCCTCTCTCTCTCTCTCTCTGTCTCTGTCTCTGTCTCTCACTCACACACTCACACACTCTCTCACTCACACACTCTCACTCCTATATGAAGGGACTTTTCTCTCTCTCTCTCATGAAATTACTTTTCTCCACTGAGCTGATAACCTAAAAGTTAATTGAGATTCAGACACTTCCTAAAAGAGAGTGTTTGGACTCCTGTCGTCAGATTTTGGGTGAGATCTTTGAGTTGAGTAGCTCCGACCCCTGAGCCTTAGGCTACCCCACACCAGGGGTTCACCAGTGTTTATGTTGATGTGGGCACTAGTGTTATTTTGGGGGGGGACTGTTTCCATCAGGAGGGTGTCGTTAAAGACTTGGGGTGAGCCGGATCAACAACCTCTGCATCATCAAGACAGTTGCTTTGTGAGAAGGTGTTAACAGTTAGCCATCTCAGTTGGAAGTTCTCCATTAGTGTTTTTGTGGTTAGTGTGGTGGGGAGTAACATTATTTTAACTTGATGTGAGTTGAGGCCTTCGCTTTTTGCAAATGATGCCTTGGCAGCTGAGAGGTATGAAATTGGTTGTGTGTGAATCTGTTTCTAGGAAACTGGCCTGATATATTCCATTTGTGAATCACCTCAACTCCCATTTGAAGTGACTTCATCATCGCAGTTCTCACAAGCGTCTCGATCAACAGCCAGTCCAGTGTGCATTCTGAACACTCAAAAGTGTGGTTGAAGAATAGCACACCTTTCCCTTTCCTTGAACTGTTGAAGGACGGGACTCAACCTGCGTGCCAAACAGGACACAGGCAAATTGTTGCTGTTGTTTTTAGGGGGGGGGGGGACTGCCTGGCTGCACAAAGGCACCGTTGTCTGAGGAAGTGAGGTCACTGTGAAATCCCTGGGTCGTATTCATTAGGGGAAACGGTAGCAAAACCTTTTGCAACTTGAAACTTTAAGCACCCCTTGTTTTTCTGCCGGGCGCATTTGGTGACCGCGTGGGGGAGTTTGGTGACCGCGTGGGGGGAGTTTGGTGACCGCGTGGGGGAGTTTGGTGACCGCGTGGGGGAGTTTGGTGACCGCGTGGGGGGAGTTTGGTGACCGCGTGGGGAGTTTGGTGACCGCGTGGGGGAGTTTGGTGACCGCGTGGGGGAGTTTGGTGACCGCGTGGGGGAAGTTTGGTGACCGCGTGGGGGGAGTTTGGTGACCGCGTGGGGGAGTTTGGTGACCGCGTGGGGGAGTATAAACCTATCCTAAGGGGATACACAGACACACAGCAGCAACCGTTTCAACCCCAGACCACATAGCGAACACACACACACACACACACACACACGTATGGGTGTAGTTATCCTTTAATGCAGGTGGCACCAGCCAGAGACCCTTGTTTGGTTAGCGGTGTTTCTGTAGCCCTCATGAGATTGCAGAGTTTTCTAAGCAAATGGCCACTGGGTTGATGCAAATAGTCATGGTATCATTCTGCCAGGTAGGTAGCAGATAGGCTGCTTTGTAGTTAACATTAAATTGAGAAGGTTTTTGGGAAAGCCTTTTCATCTACAGGTAGATGGTTATCATTAGCATCATCGCTAACGGCTACACTAAGTGTAGACTAGACATAAGAGCACCACAACACAGACAGGCATTCCTGAGCCCTTTCAGAAAGATGCAAGAAATTACTAATCAATGATTTTATTTTACCTTTATTGAACTAAGCAAGTCAGTTAAAGAACAAATTCTTATTTTCAACGACGGCCTAGAAACAGTGGGTTAACTGCCTGTTCAGGGGCTGAACGACAGATTTGTACCTTGTCAACTCGGGGGTTTGAACTTGCAACTAGTCCAACGCTCTAACCACTAGGCTACCCTGCCGCCCCGCTACCCTGATGCATTTTCTTCATGTCTTGTGAGTCACATGGGGCAATTTTTAAGGAATGTTCTAGTAAGTTCAATACATTTTTGGAGTATTGTTTAATTCGGGTTTAATGTCTGGATTCCAAGCTTGGCGCAACGCAGATGTTTTTTTTTCTAGGGCCCTATTTGTGTGTGTGTCTTAATGGGTGTGTGGTGGTGTAACTGTCAGTGACTTCCTGTTCAGTGTAAGGTGAGACCTGAGAGATCAGGTGACTTCCTGATGTTGTGAGCTGTGTTGTCCACGTGTGACTGACCTCACGCGCTCTCTCTCTCTTATCTCTATCTAGGGTTGCAGCGGCGACAACCAACAGGCACATGCAGGATGAGGAGGCGGAGCTGAAGCTCAGCTGACCCCACCCATTTAGTGTGACCTCCCTCCTACCCTCACCCATCCAGCCAGTCGGGCCCATGTTCTCTCCAGAGCAGGAAAATATCTCCCCCTCCTCCACCTCCTCCTCCAAAGTGCCGGTGAAATATGGAGAGCTCATGGTGCTGGGGTAAGGAGCCAACCACATTATAACACTGGATGTCATAAGGTGAAAGCACCAATTTGTAAGTCGCTCTGGATAAGAGCGTCTGCTAAATGACTTAAATGTAATGTAAATGATAACACTTCACCACTTAGATACTAACTCAGATACTTATGGCTGGTCCTCTATGTTGATGATACTCAGATACTTATGGCTGGTCCTCTATGTTGATGATACTCAGATACTTATGGCTGTTCCTCTATGTTGATGATACTCAGATACTTATGGCTGGTCCTCTATGTTGATGATACTCAGATACTTATGGCTGGTCCTCTATGTTGATGATACTAACTCAGATACTTATGGCTGTTCCTCTATGTTGATGATACTAACTCAGATGCTTATGGCTGTTCCTCTATGTTGATGATACTAACTCAGATGCTTATGGCTGTTCCTCTATGTTGATGATACTAACTTAGATGTTATGGCTGTTCCTCTATTTGTTGATGATAGACTTTCAGATACTTATTACTGGTAGCCTCCATGTTGATGATACTCAGATACTTATGGCTGTTCCTCAGGTAGATGATTGTATGATGGTCTCAGATACTTATGGCTGTTCCTCCAGGGAGATGTATGATGATACTCAGATATTATAACAGGCTGTTGGTCTCTAGGGAGTTGATTATAACTAGATGCTTTGGTCTCCAGGTCCAGGTGATGATTATAACAGTAGTGTTGGTCTCCATGTTGAGATACTTATAACTTAGTAGTGTTGGTCTCTAGATGATTATGAGTGTTGGTCTCCAGGTAGATGATTATAACAGTAGTGTTGGTCTCCAGGAGATGATTATGAGTGTTGGTCTCAGGTAGATGATTATAACAGTAGTGTTGGTCTCCAGGGAGATGATTATAACAGTAGTGTTGGTCTCAGATGATTATAACAGTAGTGTTGGTCTCAGGGAGATGATTATGATGTTGGTCTCAGGGAGATATTATAACAGTGTGTTGGTCTCCAGGGAGATGATTAGAACAAAGTGTTGGTCTCAAATTTCAGTAGTGTTGGTCTACATGGAGATGATTATAAAAGTGTTGGTCTCCAGGGAGATGATTATAACAGTAGTGTTGGTCTCCAAGATGATTATAACAGTAGTGTTGGTCTCAGGGAGATGATTATAACAGTAGTGTTGGTCTCCAGGAGATGAAAAGTGTTGGTCCCAGGGAGATGATTATAACAGTAGTGTTGGTCTCAGGTAGATGATTATAACAGTAGTGTTGGTCTCCAGGTAGATGATTATAACAGTAGTGTTGGTCTCCAGGGAGATGATTATAACAGTAGTGTTGGTCTCCAGGGAGATGATTATAACAGTAGTGTTGGTCTCCAGGGAGATGATTATAACAGTAGTGTTGGTCTCCAGGGAGATGATTATAACAGTAGTGTTGGTCTCCAGGGAGATGATTATAACAGTAGTGTTGGTCTCCAGGGAGATGATTATAACAGTAGTGTTGGTCTCCAGGGAGATGATTATAACAGTAGTGTTGGTCTCCAGGGAGATGATTATAACAGTAGTGTTGGTCTCCAGGGAGATGATTATAACAGTAGTGTTGGTCTCCAGGGAGATGATTATAACAGTAGTGTTGGTCTCCAGGGAGATGATTATAACAGTAGTGTTGGTCTCCAGGCTGTCAGGTAGATGATTATAACAGTAGTGTTGGTCTCCAGGGAGATGATTATAACAGTAGTGTTGGTCTCCAGGGAGGTGATTATAACAGTAGTGTTGGTCTCCAGGGAGATGATTATAACAGTAGTGTTGGTCCTGGTCTCCAATGGAAAACAGTGATGAGATATCAGCAGAGCTGGATCACACACACTCATATCTTAAACCTATCTTTAAATCTAGCCTTTGTACTCATGGGGACCTGGGAAATACTTTTGGGGATTTCCAGTACCCACAAAGATAGTAATGCACACACACACACAATACAGGCATGTCTGTGAACTCACAGCAACTCTCCCTGCCTGCTCTAGGAACACTTCTTGCTTCCAACATGGCATCCTATCCCCTTGTTTATCTCTCTCTCGGTGTGTCTGTCTCTTTAGGTACAATGGCTCTCTACCCAACGGTGATCGAGGCAGGAGGAAAAGCCGTTTCAGTCTGTCTAAGAGACCCAAGGCTAATGGGGTCAAACCCAGCACAGTGCACGCTGCCTGCACCGCACAGGCAGCTAAGGTAAGACACACACACACACACACACCCCTACCAGTATCTCTTGTCGTGATTTGTGTTTTGTCTTATATTTGTATTTTTAATTCCAGCACCCTGTCCCTGCAGGAGGCCTTTACCCTGTCCCTGCAGGAGGCCTTTACCCTGTCCCTGCAGGAGGCCTTTACCCTGTCCCTGCAGGAGGCCTTTACCCTGTCCCTGCAGGAGGCCTTTACCCTGTCCTTGCAGGAGGCCTTTACCCTGTCCCTGCAGGAGGCCTTTCTACCCTGTCCTTGCAGGAGGCCTTTACCCTGTCCCTGCAGGAGGCCTTTACCCTGTCCCTGCAGGAGGCCTTTACCCTGTCCCTGCAGGAGGCCTTTACCCTGTCCCTGCAGGAGGCCTTTACCCTGTCCCCTGCAGGAGGCCTTTACCCTGTCCCTGCAGGAGGCCTTTTACCCTGTCCCTGCAGGAGGCCTTTTACCCTGTCCCTGTAGGAGGCCTTTTACCCTGTCCCTGTAGGAGGTATTTTACCCTGTCCCTGCAGGAGGCCTTTCTACCCTGTCCCTGCAGGAGGCCTTTCTACCCAGTCCCTGCAGGCCTTTCTACCCTGTCCTTGCAGGAGGCCTTTCTACCCTGTCCTTGCAGGAGGCCTTTCTACCCTGTCCTTGCAGGAGGCCTTTCTACCCTGTCCCTGCAGGAGGCCTTTCTACCCTGTCCTTGCAGGAGGCCTTTCTCCCCTGTCCCTGCAGGAGGCCTTTCTCCCCTGTCCCTGCAGGAGGCCTTTCTCCCCTGTCCCTGCAGGAGGCCTTTCTCCCCTGTCCCTGCAGGAGGCCTTTCTCCCCTGTCCCTGCAGGAGGCCTTTCTCCCCTGTCCCTGCAGGAGGCCTTTCTCCCCTGTCCCTGCAGGAGGCCTTTCTCCCCTGTCCCTGCAGGAGGCCTTTCTCCCCTGTCCCTGCAGGAGGCCTTTAACCCTGTCCCTGCAGGAGGCCTTTAACCCTGTCCCTGCAGGAGGCCTTTAACCCTGTCCCTGCAGGAGGCCTTTAACCCTGTCCCTGCAGGAGGCCTTTCTACCCTGTCCCTGCAGGAGGCCTTTCTACCCTGTCCCTGCAGGAGGCCTTTCTACCCTGTCCCTGCAGGAGGCCTTTCTACCCTGTCCCTGCAGGAGGCCTTTCTACCCTGTCCCTGCAGGAGGCCTTTCTACCCTGTCCCTGCAGGAGGCCTTTCTACCCTGTCCCTGCAGGAGACCTTTCTACCCTGTCCCTGCAGGAGGCCTTTCTACCCTGTCCCTGCAGGAGGCCTTTCTACCCTGTCCCTGCAGGAGGCCTTTCTACCCTGTCCCTGCAGGAGGCCTTTCTACCCTGTCACTGCAGGAGGCCTTTCTACCCTGTCACTGCAGGAGGCTTTTCTACCCTGTCCCTGCAGGAGGCCTTTCTACCCTGTCACTGCAGGAGGCCTTTCTCCCCTGTCCCTGCAGGAGGCCTTTGTGTCCTTTGTTAGGCCGTCGTTGTATATAAGATTTTTTTCTTAACTGACTTGACTAGTTAAATAAAGGTAATAAAAAAAAATTGTAATTAAATTAAAAACCTACACACAACACCATAACACTCCTGCCTTGGTTAACAGTGGAAGTATGTGAACCATGCCTTTACGAACACACGGAACACCCTGGCTGTTTACGCCAGAGTTAAGTGTGAACTGACCAATGAAGGGCAGCAGAGAGATGTCCTACAAAGTGTGTGTGTGTCCTTGGAAACACATGTCTGTTTCCATCCTCTTAATTAATTCTTTAAACAGGCCTGTTAAACCACAAGGCTGGGATTGTTGGGGACCATTTGGATTAGTGATTGAGGTGTGTGGGTGGGAGGGGAAAATGTTTAGAACACTACTTAGCAGATAGAAATTTAACAAAAAGAGCTGAGGACAGAACCTTCTCTGTTCAACATTTCTATACTGATCGTTCCTCATTTCTCCATTCCTCCCCCGTCTTTCCCTGTCTCCGTCCCCCCCTATCCCGCCCTCCCTCTGTCCCTCCCTCCCTCTGTCCCTCCCTCCCCTCTCCAGGCTATCAGCAACAAGGACCAACACAGCATCTCCTACACGTTATCCAGAGGTCAGACGGTGGTGGTGGAATATACTCATGATAACAGCACAGACATGTTCCAGGTAACTACAAACTCATCCTTCTGGGCCCAGTTGCAGAAAACATCCTTAAGGACATTTTCTCTTAAACTTTCCTTCACTTTTAAGTCGGTTGCAAAAAAACAAACATTTTAAGGCAAATGTCCCCTCTTAAATGAAGTGAAAAAGTTTCGGGTGTCCGTGAGGTCTCTTTTTCTAAGTGCTTCATTCAGTATGGATATCAATGTAAACAGTGTTTTGTGGAGGGGACTGTTGCTTTCATTTGCCCACCAGCAGATTTGCAACTTAGTAGTGTTTCTGTTGTCTATACAAAATACTCAGATATCAGTTCAATTAGCCTACCTTTAAAAGCATAGATATATATTATAGTCGTATCAAGTGTAGGCTGTTATTTAGTCTGGATCATCAGGGTGGGGGGAAGAGGGGGGGGGAGAGGGGATGAGGGGGGGGAGAGGGGATGGGGGGAAGAGGGGATGGGGGGAACCTGTTAGGGCAGATCTGAGATGTTACACTGCTTTGGTGCTCTTCACTCTTTCTACATGTTGGAGAGGGGAGAGGGGGGGGAGAGGGGATGGGGGGGAGAGGGGATGGGGGGGGGGAACCTGTTAGGGCAGATCTGAGATGTTACACTGCTTTGGTGCTCTTCACTCTTTCTACATGTTGGAGAGGGGAGAGGGGATGGGGGAGAGGGGATGGGGGGGGGGGAGAGGGGATGGGGGGAAGAGGGGATGGGGGAGAGAGGGGATGGGGAGGAGAGGGGATGGGGGGGGAACCTGTTAGGGCAGATCTGAGATGTTACACTGCTTTGGTGCTCTTCACTCTACATGGTTCTGTTGCTTTATGTTAATAACTACCACATATTTTGAACATTTCGGCAGTTAGGTAAAAAGGGCATTTGGCATGTCGCCGTGATGTCAGACTCTGGTGCTGCGGTCCAGTTTTAAATATAACGATAGCTGTCACACATCGATAGACGATAAAATCTTAGTCACCCAACCCTAATGTAGTGCACATCTTTTAACCAGGGCCCATAGGGCTCTGTAGTGCACCCTATTCCAAGTAGTGCACTTCTTTCAACCAGGGGCCATAGGACTATTAGGGAATAGAGCGCCATTTGGGACCTATCCATATTCTTATATATTTATGTGAATGT
Organism: Oncorhynchus nerka; assembly: GCF_034236695.1. NCBI lineage: Eukaryota > Metazoa > Chordata > Actinopteri > Salmoniformes > Salmonidae > Oncorhynchus > Oncorhynchus nerka. The sequence continues at coordinate 12,761,743 of NC_088405.1, forward strand.
ATTGGCTTGTGTTTGTACTTTCAAATGTGTTGTGTGTTAACTAGTTACAGTATGAAGTTAGTAAGTATTGTCTGAGTCAGAATGACCCATAGGGCAGGAGCCTGTTTCTGTGAGGCAGTCTGAAGTATAAGTAAACCCCCTTGATAAGACATGAGTTATGAGCATAAATAACATACTACCTGTTTTGAATGGAATTAGATTTAAATCTACCTGTGCGGTCAATGTCTCTAAACACATTTACGTCCTCTGTCTTTCTCTCTCCCCATTTCTCTCCCTCTCTCTGTCTGTCTCCCACATAAAGTCAACCTACTTGTAACATATTGTCTTTTCTCTCCCACCGTTCCCCTCCCTCCTCCTGTCAGATTGGTCGTTCCACAGAGAGCCCCATAGACTTTGTGGTAACCGACACGGTGGCAGGGAGCCAGAGTAACTCAGACACCCAGTCAGTCCAGAGCACCATCTCTCGCTTCGCCTGCCGTGTCATGTGTCAGAGGACGCCCCCCTACACCGCACGCATCTACGCTGCCGGCTTCGACAGCTCCAAGAACATCTTCCTAGGGGTGAGTGGGGAGGGGGGAGGTGTGTGTGGGTCGGGGGAGTGGTGAGTGGGTCGGGGGAGGTGTGAGTGGGTCGGGGGAGTGGGGAGGGGGGCAGGTGTGTGTCACTAAAATGAAAATGGGGGGGATTTTCACCTCCCTCTTTGATTTGTTAAAATGTTCAGAAAGGTACATGCATACCACACAGTACAGTAAATCTTGACACTAAATTAACAATTTACTTTCTATTTCCCTCTCTAAACCCCCCCGCCCCCGTCAGGAGAAGGCGGCTAAATGGAAGACGTGTGACGGTCAGATGGACGGGCTGACCACCAACGGCGTGCTGGTGATGCACCCTCGCCACGGCTTCACGGAGGACTCCAAACCGGGCGTCTGGAGAGAGATCTCCGTCTGCGGTAACGTCTTCACCCTCCGAGAGACCCGCTCCGCTCAGCAGCGGGGCAAGATGGTGAGACACACACACACACACACACACACACACACACACACACACACACACACACACACAGGGCAAGATGGTGAGACACACACACAGGGCAAGATGGTGAGACACACACACACACACAGGGCAAGATGGTGAGACACACACACACACACACACACAGGGCAAGATGGTGAGACACACACACACAGGGCAAGATGGTGAGACACACACACACACACAGGGCAAGATGGTGAGAGACACACACACAGGGCAAGATGGTGAGACACACACACACACACACACACAGGGCAAGATGGTGAGACACACACACACAGGGCAAGATGGTGAGAGACACACACACACACACACACACACACACAGGGCAAGAAGGTGAGACACACACACAGGGCAAGATGGTGAGAGACACACACACACACACACACACACAGGGCAAGATGGTGAGACACACACAGGGCAAGATGGAGAGGGGTAACGTGAAAACACATTCTACTCTAAAGAGAGAGGGATAGAGAGAGAATGAGAGAGAGAGAGATATATGATTCCACAAGCGTTTTTTTCACGACTTGTTAGCAATTCCAAATGGCAGCACAGGTCTTTATCAAGCATCATCCCACTCTTTCACCTCTCTTCCTCTCATCCCTCTCCGTCTCTCATCCCTCTCTTCATGTCTCCCAATGCAGAAACAAATGAAGGAGAACATTATGTGGAGCTTTCAATAGTGAAGAGTTAACCATGTGCTCCAGCATTAAAGAACCCACTTCCTATTTCACAGCTGATTGGCTGTTTTAGATACTGGGCGGGCACCAATAGAAACATCTTCATATTTATCTGTCTCAAAAGGAAATCTAAAAAGGCATTAAATTAGATTTGTGTCCTTTCCGATCTACACAACCTATTTTTCCAAATGAATAAAAAGGAAGATGTATTGATTGTGTGTCTTCACAGCCCAGAGTTCATACTTGGTGAAAGCACCGTTTGACAGTCGCTACAGCTGTGAATCCTTCTGAATAAGATTCTACCGAGCTTGAACAACTCTTAGCCCACATGAAAGTAAGGCCTGAGGGAGTGTGGTATATGACCAATATACCATGGCTAAGGGCTGTTCTTAGACACAAAGCAACGCGTCAGAAAGAGAAAAATGTAGCTCCGGTCTTGTAGTTTTGAACGGGTTTGGGCTGGAGACGAGCGGTGTCCTGCATTGTAAAGGTGCAACCACGGAGACACAGACATTCTCTGTGTGTTTCTATGGCAGTGGCTCTGGTATAGCTAAGCCCAGACCCATACAGTACCAGAGGCTCTGGTATAGCTAAGCCCAGAGCCATACAGTACCAGAGGTTCTGGTATAGCTAAGCCCAGACCCATACAGTACCAGAGGCTCTGGTATAGCTAAGCCCAGACCCATACAGTACCAGAGGCTCTAGTATAGCTAAGCCCAGAGCCATACGGTACCAGGGGTTCTGGTATAGCTAAGCCCAGACCCATACAGTACCAGAGGTTCTGGTATAGCTAAGCCCAGACCCATACAGTACCAGAGGCTCTGGTATAGCTAAGCCCAGACCCATACGGTACCAGAGGTTCTGGTATAGCTAAGCCCAGACCCATACAGTACCAGGGTTAAGCCCAGACCCTGGTACCAGAGGTTCTAAGCTAAGCCCAGAGCCAGACCCATACAGTACCAGAGGTTCTGGTATAGCTAAGCCCAGACCCATACAGTACCAGAGGTTCTGGTATAGCTAAGCCCAGACCCATACAGTACCAGAGGTTCTGGTATAGCTAAGCCCAGACCCATACAGTACCAGAGGTTCTGGTATAGCTAAGCCCAGACCCATACAGTACCCCAGTACCAGGTTCTGGTATAGCTAAGCCCAGACCCAGACCAGAGGTTCTGGTATAGCTAAGCCCAGAGCCATACGGTACCAGGGGTTCTGGTATAGCTAAGCCCAGACCCATACAGTACCAGAGGTTCTGGTATAGCTAAGCCCAGACCCATACAGTACCAGAGGTTCTGGTATAGCTAAGCCCAGACCCATACAGTACCAGAGGTTCTGGTATAGCTAAGCCCAGACCCATACGGTACCAGAGGCTCTGGTATAGCTAAGCCCAGACCCATACAGTACCAGAGGTTCTGGTATAGCTAAGCCCAGACCCATACAGTACCAGAGGTTCTGGTATAGCTAAGCCCAGACCCATACGGTACCAGAGGTTCTGGTATAGCTAAGCCCAGACCCATACAGTACCAGAGGTTCTGGTATAGCTAAGCCCAGACCCATACAGTACCAGAGGTTCTGGTATAGCTAAGCCCAGACCCATACAGTACCAGAGGTTCTGGTATAGCTAAGCCCAGACCCATACAGTACCAGAGGTTCTGGTATAGCTAAGCCCAGACCCATACAGTACCAGAGGTTCTGGTATAGCTAAGCCCAGACCCATACAGTACCAGAGGTTCTGGTATAGCTAAGCCCAGACCCATACAGTACCAGAGGTTCTGGTATAGCTAAGCCCAGACCCATACAGTACCAGAGGGTTCTGGTATAGCTAAGCCCAGACCCATACAGTACCAGAGGTTCTGTATAGCTAAGCCCAGACCCATACAGTACCAAGGTTCTGGTATAGCTAAGCCCAGACCCATACAGTACCAGAGGTTCTGGTAGCTAGCTAAGCCCAGACCCATACAGTACCAGAGGTTCTGGTATAGCTAAGCCCAGACCCATACAGTACCAGAGGTTCTGGTATAGCTAAGCCCAGACCCATACAGTACCAGAGGTTCTGGTATAGCTAAGCCCAGACCCATACAGTACCAGAGGTTCTGGTATAGCTAAGCCCAGACCCATACAGTACCAGAGGACCCTCTACCAGAGGTTAGCTAAGCCCAGAGCCATACAGTACCAGAGGTTCTGGTATAGCTAAGCCCAGACCCATACAGTACCAGAGGTTCTGGTATAGCTAAGCCCAGACCCATACAGTACCAGAGCCATATATTAAGAAATGAATGACTCTGGCTAAATCTCATCAGACTTGTCTGTGCTAACAGTTTTCACAGACAAAGTAAAATTATACAAATTACTTTTGCTCCTGATGCTCACCTCTCAAATGTAACATCAGCCTGAGAACACTGGACCTAAAACAACCACACAGATATAACCAAGTGACGTCTAATGTTTCACCTGACCGCCACTAGTGCTCCCAAATCAAAAGTCCACTGGTCTCGTTAATAAGTGAGTGTTTAAAAAAGAAAGTTTCCCAGCACACCTGAGACTTCCTCAAGGCCTCGGCACACCGGTTGGGAACCACGGATCTACAGAATGCCACAGGAAAATGACCTCTTGTGTAAAGTAGTGCAGTCACCTACCTTCCCTGTACCCTCCTGTATAATGTAGTGGAGTCACCTACCTTCCCTGTGTTCTCCTGTATAAAGTAGTGTAGTCACCTACCTTCCCTGTACCCTCCTGTATAATGTAGTGGAGTCACCTACCTTCCCTGTACCCTCCTGTATAATGTAGTGGAGTCACCTACCTTCCCTGTTTTCTCCTGTATAAAGTAGTGTAGTCACCTACCTTCCCTGTTCCCTCCTGTATAAAGTAGTGTAGTCACCTACCTTCCCTGTACCCTCCTGTATAAAGTAGTGTACTCCCTCACCTTCCCTGGTCCCTCCTGTATAATATAGTGCAGTCACCTACCTTCCCTGTACCCTCCTGTATAAAGTAGTGTACTCCCTCACCTTCCCTGGTCCCTCCTGTATAAAGTAGTGTAGTCACCCACCTTCCCTGTACCCTCTTGTATAAAGTAGTGTAGTCACCTACCTTCCCTGTACCCTCCTGTATAAAGTAGTGTAGTCACCTACCTTCCCTGTACCCTCCTGTATAAAGTAGTGCAGTCACCCACCTTCCCTGTACCCTCCTGTATAAAGTAGTGTAGTCACCCACCTTCCCTGTACCCTCCTGTATAATGTAGTGTAGTCACCTACCTTCCCTGTACCCTCCTGTATAATGTAGTGTAGTCACCTACCTTCCCTGTACCCTCCTGTATAGTGTAGTGTAGTCACCTACCTTCCCTGTACCCTCCTGTATAGTGTAGTGTAGTCACCTACCTTCCCTGTACCCTCCTGTATAATGTAGTGTAGTCACCTACCTTCCCTGTACCCTCCTGTATAAAGTAGTGTAGTCACCTACCTTCCCTGTACCCTCCTGTATAATATAATGCAGTCACCCACCTTCCCTGTACCCTCCTGTATAATGTAGTGTAGTCACCTACCTTCCCTGTTCCCTCCTGAATAATGTAGTGTAGTCACCTACCTTCCCTGTACCCTCCTGTATAATGTAATGCAGTCACCCACCTTCCCTGTACCCTCCTGTATAATGTAGTGTAGTCACCTACCTTCCCTGAGCCCTCCTGTATAATGTAATGTAGTCACCTACCTTCCCTGTACCCTCCTGTATACCCTCCTGTAGCCTATGGCAGTATACCCAGCCTGTAGTTGATTTGAGGCTGTAGCCTATGGCAGTATACCCAGCCTGTAGTTGATTTGAGGCTGGCTGTATACCCAGCCTGTAGTTGATTTGAGGCTGTAACCTATGGCAGTATACCCAGCCTGTAGTTGATTTGAGGCTGTAGCCTATGGCAGTATACCCAGCCTGTAGTTGATTTGAGGCTGTTTGAGTATACCCAGCCTGTAGTTGATTTGAGGCTACCCAGCCTGTAGTTGATTTGGCAGTATACCCAGCCTGTAGTTGATTTGAGGCTGTAGCCTATGGCAGTATACCCAGCCTGTAGTTGATTTGAGGCTGTAGCCTATGGCAGTATACCCAGCCTGTAGTTGATTTGAGGCTGTAGCCTATGGCAGTATACCCAGCCTGTAGTTGATTTGAGGCTGTAACCTATGGCAGTATACCCAGCCTGTAGTTGATTTGAGGCTGTAGCCTATGGCAGTATACCCAGCCTGTAGTTGATTTGAGGCTGTAGCCTATGGCAGTATACCCAGCCTGTAGTTGATTTTAGCCTATGGCAGTATACCCAGCCTGTAGTTGATTTGAGGCTGTAGCCTATGGCAGTATACCCAGCCTGTAGTTGATTTGAGGCTGTAGCCTATGGCAGTATACCCAGCCTGTAGTTGATTTGAGGCTGTAACCTATGGCAGTATACCCAGCCTGTAGTTGATTTGAGGCTGTAGCCTATGGCAGTATACCCAGCCTGTAGTTGATTTGAGGCTGTAACCTATGGCAGTATACCCAGCCTGTAGTTGATTTGAGGCTGTAGCCTATGGCAGTATACCCAGCCTGTAGTTGATTTGAGGCTGTAGCCTATGGCAGTATACCCAGCCTGTAGTTGATTTTAGCCTATGGCAGTATACCCAGCCTGTAGTTGATTTGAGGCTGTAGCCTATGGCAGTATACCCAGCCTGTAGTTGATTTGAGGCTGTAACCTATGGCCCAGCCTGTAGTTGATTTGAGGCTGTAACCTATGGCAGTATACCCAGCCTGTAGTTGATTTTAGCCTGTAGCCTATGGCAGTATACCCAGCCTGTAGTTGATTTGAGGCTGTAGCCTATGGCAGTATACCCAGCCTGTAGTTGATTTGAGGCTGTAGCCTATGGCAGTATACCCAGCCTGTAGTTGATTTGAGGCTGTAGCCTATGGCAGTATACCCAGCCTGTAGTTGATTTGAGGCTGTAACCTATGGCAGTATACCCAGCCTGTAGTTGATTTGAGGCTGTAGCCTATGGCAGTATACCCAGCCTGTAGTTGATTTGAGGCTGTAACCTATGGCAGTATACCCAGCCTGTAGTTGATTTGAGGCTGTAGCCTATGGCAGTATACCCAGCCTGTAGTTGATTTTAGCCTATGGCAGTATACCCAGCCTGTAGTTGATTTGAGGCTGTAGCCTATGGCAGTATACCCAGCCTGTAGTTGATTTGAGGCTGTAACCTATGGCCCAGCCTGTAGTTGATTTGAGGCTGTAACCTATGGCAGTATACCCAGCCTGTAGTTGATTTGAGGCTGTAACCTATGGCCCAGCCTGTAGTTGATTTGAGGCTGTAGCCTATGGCAGTATACCCAGCCTGTAGTTGATTTTAGCCTATGGCAGTATACCCAGCCTGTAGTTGATTTTAGCCTGTAGCCTATGGCAGTATACCCAGCCTGTAGTTGATTTGAGGCTGTAGCCTATGGCAGTATACCCAGCCTGTAGTTGATTTGAGGCTGTAGCCTATGGCAGTATACCCAGCCTGTAGTTGATTTGAGGCTGTAGCCTATGGCAGTATACCCAGCCTGCCCAGTTGATTTGAGGCTGTAGCCTATGGGCCCAGCCTGTAGTTGATTTGAGGCTGTAGCCTATGGCAGTATACCCAGCCTGTAGTTGATTTGAGGCTGTAGCCTATGGCAGTATACCCAGCCTGTAGTTGATTTTAGCCTGTAGCCTATGGCAGTATACCCAGCCTGTAGTTGATTTTGAGGCTGTAGCCTATGGCAGTATACCCAGCCTGTAGTTGATTTGAGGCTGTAGCCTATGGCAGTATACCCAGCCTGTAGTTGATTTGAGGCTGTAGCCTATGGCAGTATACCCAGCCTGTAGTTGATTTGAGGCTGTAGCCTATGGCAGTATACCCAGCCTGTAGTTGATTTGAGGCTGTAGCCTATGGCAGTATACCCAGCCTGTAGTTGATTTGAGGCTGTAGCCTATGGCAGTATACCCAGCCTGTAGTTGATTTGAGGCTGTAGCCTATGGTAGTATACCCAGCCTGTAGTTGATTTGAGGCTGTAGCCTATGGCAGTATACCCAGCCTGTAGTTGATTTGAGGCTGTAGCCTATGGCAGTATACCCAGCCTGTAGTTGATTTGAGGCTGTAACCTATGGCCCAGCCTGTAGTTGATTTGAGGCTGTAGCCTATGGCAGTATACCCAGCCTGTAGTTGATTTGAGGCTGTAGCCTATGGCAGTATACCCAGCCTGTAGTTGATTTTAGCCTGTAGCCTATGGCAGTATACCCAGCCTGTAGTTGATTTTAGCCTGTAGCCTATGGCAGTATACCCAGCCTGTAGTTGATTTGAGGCTGTAGCCTATGGCAGTATACCCAGCCTGTAGTTGATTTGAGGCTGTAGCCTATGGCAGTATACCCAGCCTGTAGTTGATTTGAGGCTGTAACCTATGGCCCAGCCTGTAGTTGATTTGAGGCTGTAGCCTATGGCAGTATACCCAGCCTGTAGTTGATTTGAGGCTGTAGCCTATGGCAGTATACCCAGCCTGTAGTTGATTTGAGGCTGTAACCTATGGCCCAGCCTGTAGTTGATTTGAGGCTGTAGCCTATGGCAGTATACCCAGCCTGTAGTTGATTTGAGGCTGTAGCCTATGGCAGTATACCCAGCCTGTAGTTGATTTGAGGCTGTAACCTATGGCCCAGCCTGTAGTTGATTTGAGGCTGTAGCCTATGGCAGTATACCCAGCCTGTAGTTGATTTGAGGCTGTAACCTATGGCCCAGCCTGTAGTTGATTTGAGGCTGTAGCCTATGGCAGTATACCCAGCCTGTAGTTGATTTGAGGCTGTAGCCTATGGCAGTATACCCAGCCTGTAGTTGATTTTAGCCTGTAGCCTATGGCAGTATACCCAGCCTGTAGTTGATTTTAGCCTGTAGCCTATGGCAGTATACCCAGCCTGTAGTTGATTTGAGGCTGTAACCTATGGCAGTATACCCAGCCTGTAGTTGATTTGAGTCTGTAGCCTATAGCAGTATACCCAGCCTGTAGTTGATTTGAGGCTGTAGCCTATGGCAGTATACCCAGCCTGTAGTTGATTTGAGGCTGTAGCCTATGGTAGTATACCCAGCCTGTAGTTGATTTGAGGCTGTAGCCTATGGCAGTATACCCAGCCTGTAGTTGATTTGAGGCTGTAGCCTATGGCAGTATACCCAGCCTGTAGTTGATTTGAGGCTGTAACCTATGGCCCAGCCTGTAGTTGATTTGAGGCTGTAGCCTATGGCAGTATACCCAGCCTGTAGTTGATTTGAGGCTGTAGCCTATACCCAGCCAGTTGTATACCCAGCCTGTAGTTGATTTTAGCCTGTAGCCTATGGCAGTATACCCAGCCTGTAGTTGATTTGAGGCTGTAGCCTATGGCAGTATACCCAGCCTGTAGTTGATTTGAGGCTGTAGCCTATGGCAGTATACCCAGCCTGTAGTTGATTTGAGGCTGTAACCTATGGCCCAGCCTGTAGTTTATTTGAGGCTGTAGCCTATGGCAGTATACCCAGCCTGTAGTTGATTTGAGGCTGTAGCCTATGGCAGTATACCCAGCCTGTAGTTGATTTGAGGCTGTAACCTATGGCCCAGCCTGTAGTTGATTTGAGGCTGTAGCCTATGGCAGTATACCCAGCCTGTAGTTGATTTGAGGCTGTAGCCCAGCCTGGCAGTATACCCAGCCTGTAGTTGATTTTAGCCTGTAGCCTATGGCAGTATACCCAGCCTGTAGTTGATTTTAGCCTGTAGCCTATGGCAGTATACCCAGCCTGTAGTTGATTTGAGGCTGTAGCCTATGGCAGTATACCCAGCCTGTAGTTGATTTGAGGCTGTAGCCTATGGCAGTATACCCAGCCTGTAGTTGATTTGAGGCTGTAACCTATGGCCCAGCCTGTAGTTGATTTGAGGCTGTAGCCTATGGCAGTATACCCAGCCTGTAGTTGATTTGAGGCTGTAGCCTATGGCAGTATACCCAGCCTGTAGTTGATTTGAGGCTGTAACCTATGGCCCAGCCTGTAGTTGATTTGAGGCTGTAGCCTATGGCAGTATACCCAGCCTGTAGTTGATTTGAGGCTGTAACCTATGGCCCAGCCTATAGGTGATTTGATGCTGTAGCCTATTGCAGTATACCCAGCCTGTAGTTGATTTTAGCCTGTAGCCTATGGCAGTATACCCAGCCTGTAGTTGATTTTAGCCTGTAGCATATGGCAGTATACCCAGCCTGTAGTTGATTTGAGGCTGTAGCCTATGGCAGTATACCCAGCCTGTAGTTGATTTGAGGCTGTAGCCTATGGCAGTATACCCAGCCTGTAGTTGATTTGAGGCTGTAACCTATGGCCCAGCCTGTAGTTGATTTGAGGCTGTAGCCTATGGCAGTATACCCAGCCTGTAGTTGATTTGAGACTGTAACCTATGGCCCAGCCTGTAGTTGATTTGAGGCTGTAGCCTATGGCAGTATACCCAGCCTGTAGTTGATTTGAGGCTGTAGCCTATGGCAGTATACCCAGCCTGTAGTTGATTTGAGGCTGTAACCTATGGCCCAGCCTGTAGTTGATTTGAGGCTGTAACCTATGGCAGTATACCCAGCCTGTAGTTGATTTGAGGCTGTAACCTATGGCCCAGCCTGTAGTTGATTTGAGGCTGTAGCCTATGGCAGTATACCCAGCCTGTAGTTGATTTGAGGCTGTAGCCTATGGCAGTATACCCAGCCTGTAGTTGATTTTAGCCTGTAGCCTATGGCAGTATACCCAGCCTGTAGTTGATTTTAGCCTGTAGCAGTATACCCAGCCTGTAGTTGATTTGAGGCTGTAACCTATGGCAGTATACCCAGCCTGTAGTTGATTTGAGGCTGTAGCCTATGGCAGTATACCCAGCCTGTAGTTGATTTGAGGCTGTAGCCTATGGCAGTATACCCAGCCTGTAGTTGATTTGAGGCTGTAGCCTATGGCAGTATACCCAGCCTGTAGTTGATTTGAGGCTGTAGCCTATGGCCTGTAGTTGATTTGAGGCTGTAGCCTACCCAGCCTGTAGTTGATTTGAGGCTGTAGCCTATGGCAGTATACCCAGCCTGTAGTTGATTTGAGGCTGTAGCCTATGGCAGTATACCCAGCCTGTAGTTGATTTGAGGCTGTAGCCTATGGCAGTATACCCAGCCTGTAGTTGATTTGAGGCTGTAACCTATGGCCCAGCCTGTAGTTGATTTGAGGCTGTAGCCTATGGCAGTATACCCAGCCTGTAGTTGATTTGAGGCTGTAGCCTATGGCAGTATACCCAGCCTGTAGTTGATTTGAGGCTGTAGCCTATGGCAGTATACCCAGCCTGTAGTTGATTTTAGCCTGTAGCCTATGGCAGTATACCCAGCCTGTAGTTGATTTGAGGCTGTAGCCTATGGCAGTATACCCAGCCTGTAGTTGATTTGAGGCTGTAACCTATGGCAGTATACCCAGCCTGTAGTTGATTTGAGGCTGTAGCCTATGGCAGTATACCCAGCCTGTAGTTGATTTGAGGCTGTAACCTATGGCCCAGCCTGTAGTTGATTTGAGGCTGTAGCCTATGGCAGTATGTATACCCAGCCTGTAGTTGATTTGAGGCTGTAGCCTATGGCAGTATACCCAGCCTGTAGTTGATTTGAGGCTGTAGCCTATGGCAGTATACCCAGCCTGTAGTTGATTTGAGGCTGTAACCTATTGCCCAGCCTGTAGTTGATTTGAGGCTGTAGCCTATGGCAGTATACCCAGCCTGTAGTTGATTTGAGGCTGTAGCCTATGGCAGTATACCCAGCCTGTAGTTGATTTGAGGCTGTAGCCTATGGCAGTATACCCAGCCTGTAGTTGATTTGAGGCTGTAGCCTATGGCAGTATACCCAGCCTGTAGTTGATTTGAGGCTGTAACCTATGCAGCCCAGCCTGTAGTTGATTTGAGGCTGTATAGCCCATTTGAGGCTGTAGCCTACCCAGCCTGTAGTTGATTTGAGGCTGTAGCCTATGGCAGTATACCCAGCCTGTAGTTGATTTGAGGCTGTAACCTATGGCCCAGCCTGTAGTTGATTTGAGGCTGTAGCCTATGGCAGTATACCCAGCCTGTAGTTGATTTGAGGCTGTAGCCTATGGCAGTATACCCAGCCTGTAGTTGATTTGAGGCTGTAGCCTATTGCCCAGCCTGTAGTTGATTTGAGGCTGTAGCCTATGGCAGTATACCCAGCCTGTAGTTGATTTGAGTCTGTAGCCTATGGCAGTATACCCAGCCTGTAGTTGATTTGAGGCTGTAGCCTATGGCAGTATACCCAGCCTGTTGTTGATTTGAGGCTGTAGCCTATGGCAGTATACCCAGCCTGTAGTTGATTTTAGCTGTAGTTGATTTGAGGCTGTAGCCTATGGCAGTATACCCAGCCTGTAGTTGATTTGAGGCTGTAGCCTATGGCAGTATACCCAGCCTGTAGTTGATTTGAGGCTGTAACCTATGGCAGTATACCCAGCCTGTAGTTGATTTGAGGCTGTAGCCTATGGCAGTATACCCAGCCTGTAGTTGATTTGAGGCTGTAACCTATGGCCCAGCCTGTAGTTGATTTGAGGCTGTAGCCTATGGCAGTATACCCAGCCTGTAGTTGATTTGAGGCTGTAGCCTATGGCAGTATACCCAGCCTGTAGTTGATTTTAGCCTGTAGCCTATGGCAGTATACCCAGCCTGTAGTTGATTTGAGTCTGTAGCCTATGGCAGTATACCCAGCCTGTAGTTGATTTGAGGCTGTAGCCTATGGCAGTATACCCAGCCTGTAGTTGATTTGAGGCTGTAGCCTATGGTAGTATACCCAGCCTGTAGTTGATTTGAGGCTGTAGCCTATGGCAGCCCAGCCTGTAGTTGATTTGAGGCTGTAGCCTATGGCAGTATACCCAGCCTGTAGTTGATTTGAGGCTGTAACCTATGGCCCAGCCTGTAGTTGATTTGAGGCTGTAGCCTATGGCAGTATACCCAGCCTGTAGTTGATTTGAGGCTGTAGCCTGTAGTTGATTTGAGGCTGTAGGCAGTATACCCAGCCTGTAGTTGATTTGAGCCTGTAGCCTATGGCAGTATACCCAGCCTGTAGTTGATTTTAGCCTGTAGCCTATGGCAGTATACCCAGCCTGTAGTTGATTTGAGGCTGTAGCCTATGGCAGTATACCCAGCCTGTAGTTGATTTGAGGCAGTATACCCAGCCTGTAGTTGATTTGAGGCTGTAGCCTATGGCAGTATACCCAGCCTGTAGTTGATTTGAGGCTGTAGCCTGTAGTTGATTTAGGCTGTAGCCTATGGCAGTATACCCAGCCTGTAGTTGATTTGAGGCTGTAGCCTATGGCAGTATACCCAGCCTGTAGTTGATTTGAGGCTGTAGCCTATGGCAGGCCCAGCCTGTAGTTGATTTGAGGCTGTAGCCTATGGCAGTATACCCAGCCTGTAGTTGATTTGAGGCTGTAGCCTATGGCAGTATACCCAGCCTGTAGTTGATTTGAGGCTGTAGCCTATGGCAGTATACCCAGCCTGTAGTTGATTTGAGGCTGTAGCCTATGGCAGTATACCCAGCCTGTAGTTGATTTGAGGCTGTAACCTATGGCCCAGCCTGTAGTTGATTTGAGGCTGTAGCCTATGGCAGTATACCCAGCCTGTAGTTGATTTGAGGCTGTAGCCTATGGCAGTATACCCAGCCTGTAGTTGATTTGAGAGCCTGTAACCCCTATGGCCCAGCCTGTAGTTGATTTGAGGCTGTAGCCTATGGCAGTATACCCAGCCTGTAGTTGATTTGAGGCTGTAGCCTATGGCAGTATACCCAGCCTGTAGTTGATTTGAGGCTGTAACCTATGGCAGTATACCCAGCCTGTAGTTGATTTGAGGCTGTAGCCTATGGCAGTATACCCAGCCTGTAGTTGATTTTAGGCTGTAGCCTATGGCAGTATACCCAGCCTGTAGTTGATTTGAGGCTGTAGCCTATGGCAGTATACCCAGCCTGTAGTTGATTTGAGGCTGTAGCCTATGGCAGTATACCCAGCCTGTAGTTGATTTGAGGCTGTAGCCTATGGCAGTATACCCAGCCTGTAGTTGATTTGAGGCTGTAGCCTATGGCAGTATACCCAGCCTGTAGTTGATTTGAGGCTGTAACCTATGGCCCAGCCTGTAGTTGATTTGAGGCTATGGCAGTATACCCAGCCTGTAGTTGATTTGAGGCTGTAGCCTATGGCAGTATACCCAGCCTGTAGTTGATTTGAGGCTGTAACCTATGGCCCAGCCTGTAGTTGATTTGAGGCTGTAACCTATGGCAGTATACCCAGCCTGTAGTTGATTTTAGCTGTAGCCTATGGCAGTATACCCAGCCTGTAGTTGATTTGAGGCTGTAGCCTGCAGTATACCCAGCCTGTAGTTGATTTGAGCAGCCTATATACCCCCAGCCTGTAGTTGATTTGAGGCTGTAGCCTATGGCAGTATACCCAGCCTGTAGTTGATTTGAGGCTGTAGCCTATGGCAGTATACCCAGCCTGTAGTTGATTTGAGGCTGTAGCCTATGGCAGTATACCCAGCCTGTAGTTGATTTGAGGCTGTAGCCTATGGCAGTATACCCAGCCTGTAGTTGATTTGAGGCTGTAGCCTATGGCAGTATACCCAGCCTGTAGTTGATTTGAGGCTGTAGCCTATGGCAGTATACCCAGCCTGTAGTTGATTTGAGGCTGTAGCCTATGGCAGTATACCCAGCCTGTAGTTGATTTGAGGCTGTAGCCTATGGCAGTATACCCAGCCTGTAGTTGATTTGAGGCTGTAGTTGATTTGAGGCTGTAGCCTATGGCAGTATACCCAGCCTGTAGTTGATTTGAGGCTGTAACCTATGGCCCAGCCTGTAGTTGATTTGAGGCTGTAGCCTATGGCAGTATACCCAGCCTGTAGTTGATTTGAGGCTGTAGCCTATGGCAGTATACCCAGCCTGTAGTTGATTTGAGGCTGTAGCCTATGGCAGTATACCCAGCCTGTAGTTGATTTGAGGCTGTGGCAGTATACCCAGCCTATTTGGCAGTATACCCAGCCTGTAGTTGATTTGAGGCTGTAGCCTATGGCAGTATACCCAGCCTGTAGTTGATTTGAGGCTGTAGCCTATGGCAGTATACCCAGCCTGTAGTTGATTTGAGGCTGTAGCCTATGGCAGTATACCCAGCCTGTAGTTGATTTGAGGCTGTAGCCTATGGCAGTATACCCAGCCTGTAGTTGATTTGAGGCTGTAGCCTATGGCAGTATACCCAGCCTGTAGTTGATTTGAGGCTGTAGCCTATGTATACCCAGCCTGTAGTTGATTTGAGGCTGTACCCAGCTGTAGTTGATTTGTAACCTATGGTATACCCAGCCTGTAGTTGATTTGAGGCTGTAACCTATGGTATACCCAGCCTGTAGTTGATTTGAGGCTGTAGCCTATGGCAGTATACCCAGCCTGTAGTTGATTTGAGGCTGTAACCTATGGCCCAGCCTGTAGTTGATTTGAGGCTGTAGCCTATGGCAGTATACCCAGCCTGTAGTTGATTTGAGGCTGTAGCCTATGGCAGTATACCCAGCCTGTAGTTGATTTTAGCCTGTAGCCTATGGCAGTATACCCAGCCTGTAGTTGATTTGAGGCTGTAGCCTATGGCAGTATACCCAGCCTGTAGTTGATTTGAGGCTGTAGCCTATGGCAGTATACCCAGCCTGTAGTTGATTTGAGGCTGTAGCCTATGGCAGTATACCCAGCCTGTAGTTGATTTGAGGCTGTAACCTATGGCCCAGCCTGTAGTTGATTTGAGGCTGTAGCCTATGGCAGTATACCCAGCCTGTAGTTGATTTGAGGCTGTAGCCTATGGCAGTATACCCAGCCTGTAGTTGATTTGAGGCTGTAGCCTATGGCAGTATACCCAGCCTGTAGTTGATTTTAGCCTGTATACCCAGCCTGTAGTTGATTTGAGGCTGTATATGGCCCAGCCTGTAGTTGATTTTGAGGCTGTAGCCTATGGCAGTATACCCAGCCTGTAGTTGATTTGAGGCTGTAACCTATGGCAGTATACCCAGCCTGTAGTTGATTTGAGTCTGTAGCCTATGGCAGTATACCCAGCCTGTAGTTGATTTGAGGCTGTAGCCTATGGCAGTATACCCAGCCTGTAGTTGATTTGAGGCTGTAGCCTATGGCAGTATACCCAGCCTGTAGTTGATTTGAGGCTGTAGCCTATGGCAGTATACCCAGCCTGTAGTTGATTTGAGGCTGTAGCCTATGGCAGTATACCCAGCCTGTAGTTGATTTGAGGCTGTAACCTATGGCCCAGCCTGTAGTTGATTTGAGGCTGTAGCCTATGGCAGTATACCCAGCCTGTAGTTGATTTGAGGCTGTAGCCTATGGCAGTATACCCAGCCTGTAGTTGATTTTAGCCTGTAGCCTATGGCAGTATACCCAGCCTGTAGTTGATTTGAGGCTGTAGCCTATGGCAGTATACCCAGCCTGTAGTTGATTTGAGGCTGTAGCCTATGGCAGTATACCCAGCCTGTAGTTGATTTGAGGCTGTAGCCTATGGCAGTATACCCAGCCTGTAGTTGATTTGAGGCTTTAGGCCCAGCAGTATACCCAGCCTGTAGTTGATTTGAGGCTGTAGCCTATGGCAGTATACCCAGCCTGTAGTTGATTTGAGGCTGTAGCCTATGGCAGTATACCCAGCCTGTAGTTGATTTGAGGCTGTAGCCTATGGCAGTATACCCAGCCTGTAGTTGATTTGAGCCTGTAGCCTATGGCAGTATACCCAGCCTGTAGTTGATTTGAGGCTGTAGCCTATGGCAGTATACCCAGCCTGTAGTTGATTTGAGGCTGTAGCCTATGGCAGTATACCCAGCCTGTAGTTGATTTGAGGCTGTAACCTATGGCCCAGCCTGTAGTTGATTTGAGGCTGTAGCCTATGGCAGTATACCCAGCCTGTAGTTGATTTGAGGCTGTAGCCTGGCAGTATACCCAGCCTGTAGTTGATTTGAGGCTGTAACCTATGGCCCAGCCTGTAGTTGATTTGAGGCTGTAGCCTATGGCAGTATACCCAGCCTGTAGTTGATTTGAGGCTGTAGCCTGGCAGTATACCCAGCCTGTAGTTGATTTGAGGCTGTAACCCCAGCCTGTAGTTGATTTGAGGCTGTAGCCTATGGCAGTATACCCAGCCTGTAGTTGATTTGAGGCTGTAACCTATGGCCCAGCCTGTAGTTGATTTGAGGCTGTAGCCTATGGCAGTATACCCAGCCTGTAGTTGATTTGAGGCTGTAGCCTATGGCAGTATACCCAGCCTGTAGTTGATTTTAGCCTGTAGCCTGTAGTTGATGGCAGTATACCCAGCCTGTAGTTGATTTTAGCCTGTAGCCTATGGCAGTATACCCAGCCTGTAGTTGATTTGAGGCTGTAACCTATGGCAGTATACCCAGCCTGTAGTTGATTTGAGTCTGTAGCCTATAGCAGTATACCCAGCCTGTAGTTGATTTGAGGCTGTAGCCTATGGCAGTATACCCAGCCTGTAGTTGATTTGAGGCTGTAGCCTATGGTAGTATACCCAGCCTGTAGTTGATTTGAGGCTGTAGCCTATGGCAGTATACCCAGCCTGTAGTTGATTTGAGGCTGTAGCCTATGGCAGTATACCCAGCCTGTAGTTGATTTGAGGCTGTAACCTATGGCCCAGCCTGTAGTTGATTTGAGGCTGTAGCCTATGGCAGTATACCCAGCCTGTAGTTGATTTGAGGCTGTAGCCTATGGCAGTATACCCAGCCTGTAGTTGATTTTAGCCTGTAGCCTATGGCAGTATACCCAGCCTGTAGTTGATTTTAGCCTGTAGCCTATGGCAGTATACCCAGCCTGTAGTTGATTTGAGGCTGTAGCCTATGGCAGTATACCCAGCCTGTAGTTGATTTGAGGCTGTAGCCTATGGCAGTATACCCAGCCTGTAGTTGATTTGAGGCTGTAACCTATGGCCCAGCCTGTAGTTGATTTGAGGCTGTAGCCTATGGCAGTATACCCAGCCTGTAGTTGATTTGAGGCTGTAGCCTATGGCAGTATACCCAGCCTGTAGTTGATTTGAGGCTGTAACCTATGGCCCAGCCTGTAGTTGATTTGAGGCTGTAGCCTATGGCAGTATACCCAGCCTGTAGTTGATTTGAGGCTGTAGCCTATGGCAGTATACCCAGCCTGTAGTTGATTTTAGCCTGTAGCCTATGGCAGTATACCCAGCCTGTAGTTGATTTTAGCCTGTAGCCTATGGCAGTATACCCAGCCTGTAGTTGATTTGAGGCTGTAGCCTATGGCAGTATACCCAGCCTGTAGTTGATTTGAGGCTGTAGCCTATGGCAGTATACCCAGCCTGTAGTTGATTTGAGGCTGTAACCTATGGCCCAGCCTGTAGTTGATTTGAGGCTGTAGCCTATGGCAGTATACCCAGCCTGTAGTTGATTTGAGGCTGTAGCCTATGGCAGTATACCCAGCCTGTAGTTGATTTGAGGCTGTAACCTATGGCCCAGCCTGTAGTTGATTTGAGGCTGTAGCCTATGGCAGTATACCCAGCCTGTAGTTGATTTGAGGCTGTAACCTATGGCCCAGCCTGTAGTTGATTTGAGGCTGTAGCCTATGGCAGTATACCCAGCAGTATACCCAGCCTGTAGTTGATTTTAGCCTGTAGCCTATGGCAGTATACCCAGCCTGTAGTTGATTTGAGGCTGTAGCCTATGGCAGTATACCCAGCCTGTAGTTGATTTGAGGCTGTAGCCTATGGCAGTATACCCAGCCTGTAGTTGATTTGAGGCTGTAGCCTATACCCAGCCTGTAGTTGATTTGAGGCTGTAGCCAGCCTGTAGTTGATTTGAGGCTGTAACCTATGGCCCAGCCTGTAGTTGATTTGAGGCTGTAGCCTATGGCAGTATACCCAGCCTGTAGTTGATTTGAGGCTGTAGCCTATGGCAGTATACCCAGCCTGTAGTTGATTTGAGGCTGTAACCTATGGCCCAGCCTGTAGTTGATTTGAGGCTGTAGCCTATGGCAGTATACCCAGCCTGTAGTTGATTTGAGGCTGTAGCCTATGGCAGTATACCCAGCCTGTAGTTGATTTGAGGCTGTAACCTATGGCCCAGCCTGTAGTTGATTTTAGCCTGTAGCCTATGGCAGTATACCCAGCCTGTAGTTGATTTGAGGCTGTAGCCTATGGCAGTATACCCAGCCTGTAGTTGATTTGAGGCTGTAGCCTATGGCAGTATACCCAGCCTGTAGTTGATTTGAGGCTGTAGCCTATGGCAGTATACCCAGCCTGTAGTTGATTTGAGGCTGTAGCCTATGGCAGTATACCCAGCCTGTAGTTGATTTGAGGCTGTAGCCTATGGCAGTATACCCAGCCTGTAGTTGATTTGAGGCTGTAACCTATGGCCCAGCCTGTAGTTGATTTGAGGCTGTAGCCTATGGCAGTATACCCAGCCTGTAGTTGATTTGAGGCTGTAGCCTATGGCAGTATACCCAGCCTGTAGTTGATTTGAGGCTGTAGCCTATGGCAGTATACCCAGCCTGTAGTTGATTTTAGGCTGTAGCCTATGGCAGTATACCCAGCCTGTAGTTGATTTGAGGCTGTAGCCTATGGCAGTATACCCAGCCTGTAGTTGATTTGAGGCTGTAACCTATGGCAGTATACCCAGCCTGTAGTTGATTTGAGGCTGTAGCCTATGGCAGTATACCCAGCCTGTAGTTGATTTGAGGCTGTAACCTATGGCAGCCCAGCCTGTAGTTGATTTGAGGCTGTAGCCTATGGCAGTATACCCAGCCTGTAGTTGATTTGAGGCTGTAGCCTATGGCAGTATACCCAGCCTGTAGTTGATTTGAGGCTGTAACCTATGGCCCAGCCTGTAGTTGATTTGAGGCTGTAGCCTATGGCAGTATACCCAGCCTGTAGTTGATTTGAGGCTGTAGCCTATGGCAGTATACCCAGCCTGTAGTTGATTTGAGGCTGTAACCTATGGCCCAGCCTGTAGTTGATTTGAGGCTGTAGCCTATGGCAGTATACCCAGCCTGTAGTTGATTTGAGGCTGTAACCTATGGCCCAGCCTGTAGTTGATTTGAGGCTGTAGCCTATGGCAGTATACCCAGCCTGTAGTTGATTTGAGGCTGTAGCCTATGGCAGTATACCCAGCCTGTAGTTGATTTGAGGCTGTAGCCTATGGCAGTATACCCAGCCTGTAGTTGATTTTAGCCTGTAGCCTATGGCAGTATACCCAGCCTGTAGTTGATTTGAGGCTGTAACCTATGGCAGTATACCCAGCCTGTAGTTGATTTGAGTCTGTAGCCTATAGCAGTATACCCAGCCTGTAGTTGATTTGAGGCTGTAGCCTATGGCAGTATACCCAGCCTGTAGTTGATTTGAGGCTGTAGCCTATGGTAGTATACCCAGCCTGTAGTTGATTTGAGGCTGTAGCCTATGGCAGTATACCCAGCCTGTAGTTGATTTGAGGCTGTAGCCTATGGCAGTATACCCAGCCTGTAGTTGATTTGAGGCTGTAACCTATGGCCCAGCCTGTAGTTGATTTGAGGCTGTAGCCTATGGCAGTATACCCAGCCTGTAGTTGATTTGAGGCTGTAGCCTATGGCAGTATACCCAGCCTGTAGTTGATTTTAGCCTGTAGCCTATGGCAGTATACCCAGCCTGTAGTTGATTTGAGGCTGTAGCCTATGGCAGTATACCCAGCCTGTAGTTGATTTGAGGCTGTAGCCTATGGCAGTATACCCAGCCTGTAGTTGATTTGAGGCTGTAACCTATGGCCCAGCAGCCTGTAGTTGATTTGAGGCTGTAGCCTATGGCAGTATACCCAGCCTGTAGTTGATTTGAGGCTGTAGCCTATGGCAGTATACCCAGCCTGTAGTTGATTTGAGGCTGTAACCTATGGCCCAGCCTGTAGTTGATTTGAGGCTGTAGCCTATGGCAGTATACCCAGCCTGTAGTTGATTTGAGGCTGTAGCCTATGGCAGTATACCCAGCCTGTAGTTGATTTGAGGCTGTAACCTATGGCCCAGCCTGTAGTTGATTTGAGGCTGTAGCCTATGGCAGTATACCCAGCCTGTAGTTGATTTGAGGCTGTAACCTATGGCCCAGCCTGTAGTTGATTTGAGGCTGTAGCCTATGGCAGTATACCCAGCCTGTAGTTGATTTGAGGCTGTAGCCTATGGCAGTATACCCAGCCTGTAGTTGATTTTAGCCTGTAGCCTATGGCAGTATACCCAGCCTGTAGTTGATTTTAGCCTGTAGCCTATGGCAGTATACCCAGCCTGTAGTTGATTTGAGGCTGTAACCTATGGCAGTATACCCAGCCTGTAGTTGATTTGAGTCTGTAGCCTTGCAGTATACCCAGCCTGTAGTTGATTTGAGGCTGTAGCCTATGGCAGTATACCCAGCCTGTAGTTGATTTGAGGCTGTAGCCTATGGCAGTATACCCAGCCTGTAGTTGATTTGAGGCTGTAGCCTATGGCAGTATACCCAGCCTGTAGTTGATTTGAGGCTGTAGCCTATGGCAGTATACCCAGCCTGTAGTTGATTTGAGGCTGTAACCTATGGCCCAGCCTGTAGTTGATTTGAGGCTGTAGCCTATGGCAGTATACCCAGCCTGTAGTTGATTTGAGGCTGTAGCCTATGGCAGTATACCCAGCCTGTAGTTGATTTTAGCCTGTAGCCTATGGCAGTATACCCAGCCTGTAGTTGATTTTAGCCTGTAGCCTATGGCAGTATACCCAGCCTGTAGTTGATTTGAGGCTGTAGCCTATGGCAGTATACCCAGCCTGTAGTTGATTTGAGGCTGTAGCCTATGGCAGTATACCCAGCCTGTAGTTGATTTGAGGCTGTAACCTATGGCCCAGCCTGTAGTTGATTTGAGGCTGTAGCCTATGGCAGTATACCCAGCCTGTAGTTGATTTGAGGCTGTAGCCTATGGCAGTATACCCAGCCTGTAGTTGATTTGAGGCTGTAACCTATGGCCCAGCCTGTAGTTGATTTGAGGCTGTAGCCTATGGCAGTATACCCAGCCTGTAGTTGATTTGAGGCTGTAGCCTATGGCAGTATACCCAGCCTGTAGTTGATTTTAGCCTGTAGCCTATGGCAGTATACCCAGCCTGTAGTTGATTTTAGGCTGTAGCCTATGGCAGTATACCCAGCCTGTAGTTGATTTGAGGCTGTAGCCTATGGCAGTATACCCAGCCTGTAGTTGATTTGAGGCTGTAGCCTATGGCAGTATACCCAGCCTGTAGTTGATTTGAGGCTGTAACCTATGGCCCAGCCTGTAGTTGATTTGAGGCTGTAGCCTATGGCAGTATACCCAGCCTGTAGTTGATTTGAGGCTGTAGCCTATGGCAGTATACCCAGCCTGTAGTTGATTTGAGGCTGTAACCTATGGCCCAGCCTGTAGTTGATTTGAGGCTGTAGCCTATGGCAGTATACCCAGCCTGTAGTTGATTTGAGGCTGTAACCTATGCAGTATACCCAGCCTGTAGGTGATTTGATGCTGTAGCCTATTGCAGTATACCCAGCCTGTAGTTGATTTTAGCCTGTAGCCTATGGCAGTATACCCAGCCTGTAGTTGATTTTAGCCTGTAGCATATGGCAGTATACCCAGCCTGTAGTTGATTTGAGGCTGTAGCCTATGGCAGTATACCCAGCCTGTAGTTGATTTGAGGCTGTAGCCTATGGCAGTATACCCAGCCTGTAGTTGATTTGAGGCTGTAACCTATGGCCCAGCCTGTAGTTGATTTGAGGCTGTAGCCTATGGCAGTATACCCAGCCTGTAGTTGATTTGAGGCTGTAGCCTATGGCAGTATACCCAGCCTGTAGTTGATTTGAGACTGTAACCTATGGCCCAGCCTGTAGTTGATTTGAGGCTGTAGCCTATGGCAGTATACCCAGCCTGTAGTTGATTTGAGGCTGTAGCCTATGGCAGTATACCCAGCCTGTAGTTGATTTGAGGCTGTAACCTATGGCCCAGCCTGTAGTTGATTTGAGGCTGTAGCCTATGGCAGTATACCCAGCCTGTAGTTGATTTGAGGCTGTAGCCTATGGCAGTATACCCAGCCTGTAGTTGATTTGAGGCTGTAGCCTATGGCAGTATACCCAGCCTGTAGTTGATTTGAGGCTGTAGCCTATGGCAGTATACCCAGCCTGTAGTTGATTTGAGGCTGTAGCCTATGGCAGTATACCCAGCCTGTAGTTGATTTGAGGCTGTAGCCTATGGCAGTATACCCAGCCTGTAGTTGATTTGAGGCTGTAACCTATGGCAGTATACCCAGCCTGTAGTTGATTTGAGGCTGTAGCCTATGGCAGTATACCCAGCCTGTAGTTGATTTTAGCCTATGGCAGTATACCCAGCCTGTAGTTGATTTTAGCCTATGGCAGTATACAGCCAGCCTGTAGTTGATTTGAGGCTGTAGCCTATGGCAGTATACCCAGCCTGTAGTTGATTTGAGGCTGTAGCCTATGGCAGTATACCCAGCCAGCTGTAACCTATGGCCCAGCCTGTAGTTGATTTGAGGCTGTAGCCTATGGCAGTATACCCAGCCTGTAGTTGATTTGAGGCTGTAGCCTATGGCAGTATACCCAGCCTGTGTTGATTTAGGCTGTAGCCTATGGCAGTATACCCAGCCTGTAGTTGATTTGAGGCTGTAGCCTATGGCAGTATACCCAGCCTGTAGTTGATTTTAGCCTGTAGCCTATGGCAGTATACCCAGCCTGTAGTTGATTTTAGGCTGTAGCCTATGGCAGTATACCCAGCCTGTAGTTGATTTGAGGCTGTAGCCTATGGCAGTATACCCAGCCTGTAGTTGATTTGAGGCTGTAGCCTAGGCTGGCAGTATACCCAGCCTGTAGTTGATTTGAGGCTGTAACCTATGGCCCAGCCTGTAGTTGATTTGAGGCTGTAGCCTATGGCAGTATACCCAGCCTGTAGTTGATTTGAGGCTGTAGCCTATGGCAGTATACCCAGCCTGTAGTTGATTTGAGGCTGTAACCTATGGCCCAGCCTGTAGTTGATTTGAGGCTGTAGCCTATGGCAGTATACCCAGCCTGTAGTTGATTTGAGGCTGTAGCCTATGGCAGTATACCCAGCCTGTAGTTGATTTGAGGCTGTAACCTATGGCCCAGCCTGTAGTTGATTTGAGGCTGTAGCCTATGGCAGTATACCCAGCCTGTAGTTGATTTGAGGCTGTAACCTATGGCCCAGCCTGTAGTTGATTTGAGGCTGTAGCCTATGGCAGTATACCCAGCCTGTAGTTGATTTGAGGCTGTAGCCTATGGCAGTATACCCAGCCTGTAGTTGATTTTAGCCTGTAGCCTATGGCAGTATACCCAGCCTGTAGTTGATTTTAGCCTGTAGCCTATGGCAGTATACCCAGCCTGTAGTTGATTTGAGGCTGTAACCTATGGCAGTATACCCAGCCTGTAGTTGATTTGAGGCTGTAGCCTATGGCAGTATACCCAGCCTGTAGTTGATTTGAGGCTGTAGCCTATGGCAGTATACCCAGCCTGTAGTTGATTTGAGGCTGTAGCCTATGGCAGTATACCCAGCCTGATTTGAGGCTGTAGTTGACCCAGCCTGTAGTTGATTTGAGGCTGTAGCCTATGGCAGTATACCCAGCCTGTAGTTGATTTGAGGCTGTAGCCTATGGCAGTATACCCAGCCTGTAGTTGATTTGAGGCTGTAGCCTATGGCAGTATACCCAGCCTGTAGTTGATTTGAGGCTGTAGCCTATGGCAGTATACCCAGCCTGTAGTTGATTTGAGGCTGTAGCCTATGGCAGTATACCCAGCCTGTAGTTGATTTTGGCAGTATACCCAGCCTGATTTTAGCTGTAGCCTATGGCAGTATACCCAGCCTGTAGTTGATTTGAGGCTGTAGCCTATGGCAGTATACCCAGCCTGTAGTTGATTTGAGGCTGTAGCCTATGGCAGTATACCCAGCCTGTAGTTGATTTGAGGCTGTAACCTATGGCCCAGCCTGTAGTTGATTTGAGGCTGTAGCCTATGGCAGTATACCCAGCCTGTAGTTGATTTGAGGCTGTAGCCTATGGCAGTATACCCAGCCTGTAGTTGATTTGAGGCTGTAACCTATGGCCCAGCCTGTAGTTGATTTGAGGCTGTAGCCTATGGCAGTATACCCAGCCTGTAGTTGATTTGAGGCTGTAGCCTATGGCAGTATACCCAGCCTGTAGTTGATTTTAGCCTGTAGCCTATGGCAGTATACCCAGCCTGTAGTTGATTTTAGCCTGTAGCCTATGGCAGTATACCCAGCCTGTAGTTGATTTGAGGCTGTAGCCTATGGCAGTATACCCAGCCTGTAGTTGATTTGAGGCTGTAGCCTATGGCAGTATACCCAGCCTGTAGTTGATTTGAGGCTGTAACCTATGGCCCAGCCTGTAGTTGATTTGAGGCTGTAGCCTATGGCAGTATACCCAGCCTGTAGTTGATTTGAGGCTGTAGCCTATGGCAGTATACCCAGCCTGTAGTTGATTTGAGGCTGTAACCTATGGCCCAGCCTGTAGTTGATTTGAGGCTGTAGCCTATGGCAGTATACCCAGCCTGTAGTTGATTTGAGGCTGTAACCTATGGCCCAGCCTATAGGTGATTTGATGCTGTAGCCTATTGCAGTATACCCAGCCTGTAGTTGATTTTAGCCTGTAGCCTATGGCAGTATACCCAGCCTGTAGTTGATTTTAGCCTGTAGCCTATGGCAGTATACCCAGCCTGTAGTTGATTTGAGGCTGTAGCCTATGGCAGTATACCCAGCCTGTAGTTGATTTGAGGCTGTAGCCTATGGCAGTATACCCAGCCTGTAGTTGATTTGAGGCTGTAACCTATGGCCCAGCCTGTAGTTGATTTGAGGCTGTAGCCTATGGCAGTATACCCAGCCTGTAGTTGATTTGAGGCTGTAGCCTATGGCAGTATACCCAGCCTGTAGTTGATTTGAGGCTGTAACCTATGGCCCAGCCTGTAGTTGATTTGAGGCTGTAGCCTATGGCAGTATACCCAGCCTGTAGTTGATTTGAGGCTGTAGCCTATGGCAGTATACCCAGCCTGTAGTTGATTTGAGGCTGTAACCTATGGCCCAGCCTGTAGTTGATTTGAGGCTGTAGCCTATGGCAGTATACCCAGCCTGTAGTTGATTTGAGGCTGTAACCTATGGCCCAGCCTGTAGTTGATTTGAGGCTGTAGCCTATGGCAGTATACCCAGCCTGTAGTTGATTTGAGGCTGTAGCCTATGGCAGTATACCCAGCCTGTAGTTGATTTTAGCCTGTAGCCTATGGCAGTATACCCAGCCTGTAGTTGATTTTAGCCTGTAGCCTATGGCAGTATACCCAGCCTGTAGTTGATTTGAGGCTGTAGCCTATGGCAGTATACCCAGCCTGTAGTTGATTTGAGGCTGTAGCCTATGGCAGTATACCCAGCCTGTAGTTGATTTGAGGCTGTAGCCTATGGCAGTATACCCAGCCTGTAGTTGATTTGAGGCTGTAGCCTATGGCAGTATACCCAGCCTGTAGTTGATTTGAGGCTGTAGCCTATGGCAGTATACCCAGCCTGTAGTTGATTTGAGGCTGTAGCCTATGGCAGTATACCCAGCCTGTAGTTGATTTGAGGCTGTAGCCTATGGCAGTATACCCAGCCTGTAGTTGATTTGAGGCTGTAGCCTATGGCAGTATACCCAGCCTGTAGTTGATTTGAGGCTGTAACCTATGGCCCAGCCTGTAGTTGATTTGAGGCTGTAGCCTATGGCAGTATACCCAGCCTGTAGTTGATTTGAGGCTGTAGCCTATGGCAGTATACCCAGCCTGTAGTTGATTTGAGGCTGTAGCCTATGGCAGTATACCCAGCCTGTAGTTGATTTTAGCCTGTAGCCTATGGCAGTATACCCAGCCTGTAGTTGATTTTAGGCTGTAGCCTATGGCAGTATACCCAGCCTGTAGTTGATTTGAGGCTGTAACCTATGGCAGTATACCCAGCCTGTAGTTGATTTGAGGCTGTAGCCTATGGCAGTATACCCAGCCTGTAGTTGATTTGAGGCTGTAACCTATGGCCCAGCCTGTAGTTGATTTGAGGCTGTAGCCTATGGCAGTATACCCAGCCTGTAGTTGATTTGAGGCTGTAGCCTATGGCAGTATACCCAGCCTGTAGTTGATTTGAGGCTGTAGCCTATGGCAGTATACCCAGCCTGTAGTTGATTTGAGCCTGTAGCCTATGGCAGTATACCCAGCCTGTAGTTGATTTGAGGCTGTAACCTATGGCAGTATACCCAGCCTGTAGTTGATTTGAGGCTGTAGCCTATGGCAGTATACCCAGCCTGTAGTTGATTTGAGGCTGTAGCCTATGGCAGTATACCCAGCCTGTAGTTGATTTGAGGCTGTAGCCTATGGCAGTATACCCAGCCTGTAGTTGATTTGAGGCTGTAGCCTATGGCAGTATACCCAGCCTGTAGTTGATTTGAGGCTGTAGCCTATGGCAGTATACCCAGCCTGTAGTTGATTTGAGGCTGTAGCCTATGGCAGTATACCCAGCCTGTAGTTGATTTGAGGCTGTAGCCTATGGCAGTATACCCAGCCTGTAGTTGATTTGAGCCTGTAGCCTATGGCAGTATACCCAGCCTGTAGTTGATTTTAGCCTGTAGCCTATGGCAGTATACCCAGCCTGTAGTTGATTTGAGGCTGTAGCCTATGGCAGTATACCCAGCCTGTAGTTGATTTGAGGCTGTAGCCTATGGCAGTATACCCAGCCTGTAGTTGATTTGAGGCTGTAACCTATGGCCCAGCCTGTAGTTGATTTGAGGCTGTAGCCTATGGCAGTATACCCAGCCTGTAGTTGATTTGAGGCTGTAGCCTATGGCAGTATACCCAGCCTGTAGTTGATTTGAGGCTGTAACCTATGGCCCAGCCTGTAGTTGATTTGAGGCTGTAGCCTATGGCAGTATACCCAGCCTGTAGTTGATTTGAGGCTGTAACCTATGGCCCAGCCTATAGTTGATTTGAGGCTGTAGCCTATGGCAGTATACCCAGCCTGTAGTTGATTTTAGCCTTAGCCTATGGCAGTATACCCAGCCTGTAGTTGATTTTAGCTGTAGCCTATGGCAGTATACCCAGCCTGTAGTTGATTTGAGGCTGTAGCCTATGGCAGTATACCCAGCCTGTAGTTGATTTGAGGCTGTAGCCTATGGCAGTATACCCAGCCTGTAGTTGATTTGAGGCTGTAACCTGGCAGTGGCCCAGCCTGTAGTTGATTTGAGGCTGTAGCCTATGGCAGTATACCCAGCCTGTAGTTGATTTGAGGCTGTAGCCTATGGCAGTATACCCAGTGATACCCAGCCTGTAGTTGATTTGAGACTGTAACCTATGGCCCAGCCTGTAGTTGATTTGAGGCTGTAGCCTATGGCAGTATACCCAGCCTGTAGTTGATTTGAGGCTGTAGCCTATGGCAGTATACCCAGCCTGTAGTTGATTTGAGGCTGTAAGTATGGCCCAGCCTGTAGTTGATTTGAGGCTGTAGCCTATGGCAGTATACCCAGCCTGTAGTTGATTTGAGGCTGTAACCTATGGCCCAGCCTGTAGTTGATTTGAGGCTGTAGCCTATGGCAGTATACCCAGCCTGTAGTTGATTTTAGCCTGTAGCCTATGGCAGTATACCCAGCCTGTAGTTGATTTTAGCCTGTAGCCTATGGCAGTATACCCAGCCTGTAGTTGATTTGAGGCTGTAACCTATGGCAGTATACCCAGCCTGTAGTTGATTTGAGGCTGTAGCCTATGGCAGTATACCCAGCCTGTAGTTGATTTGAGGCTGTAGCCTATGGCAGTATACCCAGCCTGTAGTTGATTTGAGGCTGTAGCCTATGGCAGTATACCCAGCCTGTAGTTGATTTGAGGCTGTAGCCTATGGCAGTATACCCAGCCTGTAGTTGATTTGAGGCTGTAGCCTATGGCAGTATACCCAGCCTGTAGTTGATTTGAGGCTGTAGCCTATGGCAGTATACCCAGCCTGTAGTTGATTTGAGGCTGTAGCCTATGGCAGTATACCCAGCCTGTAGTTGATTTGAGGCTGTAACCTATGGCCCAGCCTGTAGTTGATTTGAGGCTGTAGCCTATGGCAGTATACCCAGCCTGTAGTTGATTTGAGGCTGTAGCCTATGGCAGTATACCCAGCCTGTAGTTGATTTGAGGCTGTAGCCTATGGCAGTATACCCAGCCTGTAGTTGATTTTAGCCTGTAGCCTATGGCAGTATACCCAGCCTGTAGTTGATTTTAGGCTGTAGCCTATGGCAGTATACCCAGCCTGTAGTTGATTTGAGGCTGTAACCTATGGCAGTATACCCAGCCTGTAGTTGATTTGAGGCTGTAGCCTATGGCAGTATACCCAGCCTGTAGTTGATTTGAGGCTGTAGCCTATGGCAGTATACCCAGCCTGTAGTTGATTTGAGGCTGTAGCCTATAGCAGTATACCCAGCCTGTAGTTGATTTTGAGGCTGTAGCCTATGGCAGTATACCCAGCCTGTAGTTGATTTGAGGCTGTAGCCTATGGCAGTATACCCAGCCTGTAGTTGATTTGAGGCTGTAGCCTATGGCAGTATACCCAGCCTGTAGTTGATTTGAGGCTGTAGCCTATGGCAGTATACCCAGCCTGTAGTTGATTTGAGGCTGTAGCCTATGGCAGTATACCCAGCCTGTAGTTGATTTGAGGCTGTAACCTATGCCCAGCCTGTAGTTGATTTGAGGCTGTAGCCTATGGAGTTACCCAGCCTGTAGTTGATTTGGCTGTACCTATGGCCCAGCCTGTAGTTGATTTGAGGCTGTAGCCTATGGCAGTATACCCAGCCTGTAGTTGATTTGAGGCTGTAGCCTATGGCCCAGCCTGTAGTTTATTTGAGGCTGTAGCCTATGGCAGTATACCCAGCCTGTAGTTGATTTGAGGCTGTAGCCTATGGCAGTATACCCAGCCTGTAGTTGATTTGAGGCTGTAACCTATGGCCCAGCCTGTAGTTGATTTGAGGCTGTAGCCTATGGCAGTATACCCAGCCTGTAGTTGATTTGAGGCTGTAGCCTATGGCAGTATACCCAGCCTGTAGTTGATTTGAGCCTGTAGCCTATGGCAGTATACCCAGCCTGTAGTTGATTTGAGCCTGTAGCCTATGGCAGTATACCCAGCCTGTAGTTGATTTGAGGCTGTAGCCTATGGCAGTATACCCAGCCTGTAGTTGATTTGAGGCTGTAGCCTATGGCAGTATACCCAGCCTGTAGTTGATTTGAGGCTGTAACCTATGGCCCAGCCTGTAGTTGATTTGAGGCTGTAGCCTATGGCAGTATACCCAGCCTGTAGTTGATTTGAGGCTGTAGCCTATGGCAGTATACCCAGCCTGTAGTTGATTTGAGGCTGTAACCTATGGCCCAGCCTGTAGTTGATTTGAGGCTGTAGCCTATGGCAGTATACCCAGCCTGTAGTTGATTTGAGGCTGTAACCTATGGCCCAGCCTATAGGTGATTTGATGCTGTAGCCTATTGCAGTATACCCAGCCTGTAGTTGATTTTAGCCTGTAGCCTATGGCAGTATACCCAGCCTGTAGTTGATTTGAGGCTGTAGCCTATGGCAGTATACCCAGCCTGTAGTTGATTTGAGGCTGTAGCCTATGGCAGTATACCCAGCCTGTAGTTGATTTGAGGCTGTAGCCTATGGCAGTATACCCAGCCTGTAGTTGATTTGAGGCTGTAACCTATGGCCCAGCCTGTAGTTGATTTGAGGCTGTAGCCTATGGCAGTATACCCAGCCTGTAGTTGATTTGAGGCTGTAGCCTATGGCAGTATACCCAGCCTGTAGTTGATTTGAGACTGTAACCTATGGCCCAGCCTGTAGTTGATTTGAGGCTGTAGCCTATGGCAGTATACCCAGCCTGTAGTTGATTTGAGGCTGTAGCCTATGGCAGTATACCCAGCCTGTAGTTGATTTGAGGCTGTAACCTATGGCCCAGCCTGTAGTTGATTTGAGGCTGTAGCCTATGGCAGTATACCCAGCCTGTAGTTGATTTGAGGCTGTAACCTATGGCCCAGCCTGTAGTTGATTTGAGGCTGTAGCCTATGGCAGTATACCCAGCCTGTAGTTGATTTTAGCCTGTAGCCTATGGCAGTATACCCAGCCTGTAGTTGATTTTAGCCTGTAGCCTATGGCAGTATACCCAGCCTGTAGTTGATTTGAGGCTGTAGCCTATGGCAGTATACCCAGCCTGTAGTTGATTTGAGGCTGTAGCCTATGGCAGTATACCCAGCCTGTAGTTGATTTGAGGCTGTAGCCTATGGCAGTATACCCAGCCTGTAGTTGATTTGAGGCTGTAGCCTATGGCAGTATACCCAGCCTGTAGTTGATTTGAGGCTGTAGCCTATGGCAGTATACCCAGCCTGTAGTTGATTTGAGGCTGTAGCCTATGGCAGTATACCCAGCCTGTAGTTGATTTGAGGCTGTAGCCTATGGCAGTATACCCAGCCTGTAGTTGATTTGAGGCTGTAGCCTATGGCAGTATACCCAGCCTGTAGTTGATTTGAGGCTGTAACCTATGGCCCAGCCTGTAGTTGATTTGAGGCTGTAGCCTATGGCAGTATACCCAGCCTGTAGTTGATTTGAGGCTGTAGCCTATGGCAGTATACCCAGCCTGTAGTTGATTTGAGGCTGTAGCCTATGGCAGTATACCCAGCCTGTAGTTGATTTTAGCCTGTAGCCTATGGCAGTATACCCAGCCTGTAGTTGATTTTAGCCTGTAGCCTATGGCAGTATACCCAGCCTGTAGTTGATTTGAGGCTGTAGCCTATGGCAGTATACCCAGCCTGTAGTTGATTTGAGGCTGTAGCCTATGGCAGTATACCCAGCCTGTAGTTGATTTGAGGCTGTAACCTATGGCCCAGCCTGTAGTTGATTTGAGGCTGTAGCCTATGGCAGTATACCCAGCCTGTAGTTGATTTGAGGCTGTAGCCTATGGCAGTATACCCAGCCTGTAGTTGATTTGAGACTGTAACCTAGTGGCCCAGCCTGTAGTTGATTTGAGGCTGTAGCCTATGGCAGTATACCCAGCCTGTAGTTGATTTGAGGCTGTAGCCTATGGCAGTATACCCAGCCTGTAGTTGATTTGAGGCTGTAACCTATGGCCCAGCCTGTAGTTGATTTGAGGCTGTAACCTATGGCAGTATACCCAGCCTGTAGTTGATTTGAGGCTGTAACCTATGGCCCAGCCTGTAGTTGATTTGAGGCTGTAGCCTATGGCAGTATACCCAGCCTGTAGTTGATTTTAGCCTGTAGCCTATGGCAGTATACCCAGCCTGTAGTTGATTTTAGCCTGTAGCCTATGGCAGTATACCCAGCCTGTAGTTGATTTGAGGCTGTAACCTATGGCAGTATACCCAGCCTGTAGTTGATTTGAGGCTGTAGCCTATGGCAGTATACCCAGCCTGTAGTTGATTTGAGGCTGTAGCCTATGGCAGTATACCCAGCCTGTAGTTGATTTGAGGCTGTAGCCTATGGCAGTATACCCAGCCTGTAGTTGATTTGAGGCTGTAGCCTATGGCAGTATACCCAGCCTGTAGTTGATTTGAGGCTGTAGCCTATGGCAGTATACCCAGCCTGTAGTTGATTTGAGGCTGTAGCCTATGGCAGTATACCCAGCCTGTAGTTGATTTGAGGCTGTAGCCTATGGCAGTATACCCAGCCTGTAGTTGATTTGAGGCTGTAACCTATGGCCCAGCCTGTAGTTGATTTGAGGCTGTAGCCTATGGCAGTATACCCAGCCTGTAGTTGATTTGAGGCTGTAGCCTATGGCAGTATACCCAGCCTGTAGTTGATTTGAGGCTGTAGCCTATGGCAGTATACCCAGCCTGTAGTTGATTTTAGCCTGTAGCCTATGGCAGTATACCCAGCCTGTAGTTGATTTTAGCCTGTAGCCTATGGCAGTATACCCAGCCTGTAGTTGATTTGAGGCTGTAACCTATGGCAGTATACCCAGCCTGTAGTTGATTTGAGGCTGTAGCCTATGGCAGTATACCCAGCCTGTAGTTGATTTGAGGCTGTAACCTATGGCCCAGCCTGTAGTTGATTTGAGGCTGTAGCCTATGGCAGTATACCCAGCCTGTAGTTGATTTGAGGCTGTAGCCTATGGCAGTATACCCAGCCTGTAGTTGATTTGAGGCTGTAGCCTATGGCAGTATACCCAGCCTGTAGTTGATTTGAGGCTGTAGCCTATGGCAGTATACCCAGCCTGTAGTTGATTTGAGGCTGTAGCCTATGGCAGTATACCCAGCCTGTAGTTGATTTGAGGCTGTAGCCTATGGCAGTATACCCAGCCTGTAGTTGATTTGAGGCTGTAGCCTATGGCAGTATACCCAGCCTGTAGTTGATTTGAGGCTGTAGCCTATGGCAGTATACCCAGCCTGTAGTTGATTTTAGCCTGTAGCCTATGGCAGTATACCCAGCCTGTAGTTGATTTTAGCCTGTAGCCTATGGCAGTATACCCAGCCTGTAGTTGATTTGAGGCTGTAGCCTATGGCAGTATACCCAGCCTGTAGTTGATTTGAGGCTGTAGCCTATGGCAGTATACCCAGCCTGTAGTTGATTTGAGGCTGTAGCCTATGGCAGTATACCCAGCCTGTAGTTGATTTGAGGCTGTAGCCTATGGCAGTATACCCAGCCTGTAGTTGATTTGAGGCTGTAGCCTATGGCAGTATACCCAGCCTGTAGTTGATTTGAGGCTGTAGCCTATGGCAGTATACCCAGCCTGTAGTTGATTTGAGGCTGTAGCCTATGGCAGTATACCCAGCCTGTAGTTGATTTGAGGCTGTAGCCTATGGCAGTATACCCAGCCTGTAGTTGATTTGAGGCTGTAACCTAATGCCCAGCCTGTAGTTGATTTGAGGCTGTAGCCTATGGCAGTATACCCAGCCTGTAGTTGATTTGACGCTGTAACCTATGGCCCAGCCTGTAGTTGATTTGAGGCTGTAGCCTATGGCAGTATACCCAGCCTGTAGTTGATTTGAGGCTGTAGCCTATGGCAGTATACCCAGCCTGTAGTTAATTTTAGCCTATGGCAGTATACCCAGCCTGTAGTTGATTTTAGCCTGTAGCCTATGGCAGTATACCCAGCCTGTAGTTGATTTGAGGCTGTAGCCTATGGCAGTATACCCAGCCTGTAGTTGATTTGAGGCTGTAGCCTATGGCAGTATACCCAGCCTGTAGTTGATTTGAGGCTGTAGCCTATGGCAGTATACCCAGCCTGTAGTTGATTTGAGGCTGTAGCCTATGGCAGTATACCCAGCCTGTAGTTGATTTGAGGCTGTAACCTATTGCCCAGCCTGTAGTTGATTTGAGGCTGTAGCCTATGGCAGTATACCCAGCCTGTAGTTGATTTGAGTCTGTAGCCTATGGCAGTATACCCAGCCTGTAGTTGATTTGAGGCTGTAGCCTATGGCAGTATACCCAGCCTGTAGTTGATTTGAGGCTGTAGCCTATGGCAGTATACCCAGCCTGTAGTTGATTT
The DNA here is from genome assembly GCF_034236695.1 of Oncorhynchus nerka. NCBI lineage: Eukaryota > Metazoa > Chordata > Actinopteri > Salmoniformes > Salmonidae > Oncorhynchus > Oncorhynchus nerka. Next base: position 12,796,012 of record NC_088405.1, read on the forward strand.
GAGGCTGTAACCTATGGCCCAGCCTGTAGTTGATTTGAGGCTGTAGCCTATGGCAGTATACCCAGCCTGTAGTTGATTTGAGGCTGTAGCCTATGGCAGTATACCCAGCCTGTAGTTGATTTGAGACTGTAACCTATGGCCCAGCCTGTAGTTGATTTGAGGCTGTAGCCTATGGCAGTATACCCAGCCTGTAGTTGATTTGAGGCTGTAGCCTATGGCAGTATACCCAGCCTGTAGTTGATTTGAGGCTGTAACCTATGGCCCAGCCTGTAGTTGATTTGAGGCTGTAGCCTATGGCAGTATACCCAGCCTGTAGTTGATTTGAGGCTGTAACCTATGGCCCAGCCTGTAGTTGATTTGAGGCTGTAGCCTATGGCAGTATACCCAGCCTGTAGTTGATTTGAGGCTGTAGCCTATGGCAGTATACCCAGCCTGTAGTTGATTTTAGCCTGTAGCCTATGGCAGTATACCCAGCCTGTAGTTGATTTGAGGCTGTAACCTATGGCAGTATACCCAGCCTGTAGTTGATTTGAGGCTGTAGCCTATGGCAGTATACCCAGCCTGTAGTTGATTTGAGGCTGTAGCCTATGGCAGTATACCCAGCCTGTAGTTGATTTGAGGCTGTAGCCTATGGCAGTATACCCAGCCTGTAGTTGATTTGAGGCTGTAGCCTATGGCAGTATACCCAGCCTGTAGTTGATTTGAGGCTGTAGCCTATGGCAGTATACCCAGCCTGTAGTTGATTTGAGGCTGTAGCCTATGGCAGTATACCCAGCCTGTAGTTGATTTGAGGCTGTAGCCTATGGCAGTATACCCAGCCTGTAGTTGATTTGAGGCTGTAGCCTATGGCAGTATACCCAGCCTGTAGTTGATTTGAGGCTGTAACCTATGGCCCAGCCTGTAGTTGATTTGAGGCTGTAGCCTATGGCAGTATACCCAGCCTGTAGTTGATTTGAGGCTGTAGCCTATGGCAGTATACCCAGCCTGTTGTTGATTTGAGGCTGTAGCCTATGGCAGTATACCCAGCCTGTAGTTGATTTTAGCCTGTACCCTATGGCAGTATACCCAGCCTGTAGTTGATTTTAGCCTGTAGCCTATGGCAGTATACCCAGCCTGTAGTTGATTTGAGGCTGTAACCTATGGCAGTATACCCAGCCTGTAGTTGATTTGAGGCTGTAGCCTATGGCAGTATACCCAGCCTGTAGTTGATTTGAGGCTGTAACCTATGGCCCAGCCTGTAGTTGATTTGAGGCTGTAGCCTATGGCAGTATACCCAGCCTGTAGTTGATTTGAGGCTGTAGCCTATGGCAGTATACCCAGCCTGTAGTTGATTTTAGCCTGTAGCCTATGGCAGTATACCCAGCCTGTAGTTGATTTTAGCCTGTTGCCTATGGCAGTATACCCAGCCTGTAGTTGATTTGAGGCTGTAGCCTATGGCAGTATACCCAGCCTGTAGTTGATTTGAGGCTGTAGCCTATGGCAGTATACCCAGCCTGTAGTTGATTTGAGGCTGTAACCTATGGCAGTATACCCAGCCTGTAGTTGATTTGAGGCTGTAGCCTATGGCAGTATACCCAGCCTGTAGTTGATTTGAGGCTGTAGCCTATGGCAGTATACCCAGCCTGTAGTTGATTTGAGGCTGTAGCCTATGGCAGTATACCCAGCCTGTAGTTGATTTGAGGCTGTAGCCTATAGCAGTGTACCCAGCCTGTAGTTGATTTTAGGCTGTAGCCTATGGCAGTATACCCAGCCTGTAGTTGATTTGAGGCTGTAGCCTATGGCAGTATACCCAGCCTGTAGTTGATTTGAGGCTGTAGCCTATAGCAGTATACCCAGCCTGTAGTTGATTTGAGGCTGTAGCCTATGGCAGTATACCCAGCCTGTAGTTGATTTGAGGCTGTAGCCTATGGCAGTATACCCAGCCTGTAGTTGATTTGAGGCTGTAACCTAATGCCCAGCCTGTAGTTGATTTGAGGCTGTAGCCTATGGCAGTATACCCAGCCTGTAGTTGATTTGACGCTGTAACCTATGGCTCAGCCTGTAGTTGATTTGAGGCTGTAGCCTATGGCAGTATACCCAGCCTGTAGTTGATTTGAGGCTGTAGCCTATGGCAGTATACCCAGCCTGTAGTTAATTTTAGCCTATGGCAGTATACCCAGCCTGTAGTTGATTTTAGCCTGTAGCCTATGGCAGTATACCCAGCCTGTAGTTGATTTGAGGCTGTAGCCTATGGCAGTATACCCAGCCTGTAGTTGATTTGAGGCTGTAGCCTATGGCAGTATACCCAGCCTGTAGTTGATTTGAGGCTGTAGCCTATGGCAGTATACCCAGCCTGTAGTTGATTTGAGGCTGTAACCTATTGCCCAGCCTGTAGTTGATTTGAGGCTGTAGCCTATGGCAGTATACCCAGCCTGTAGTTGATTTGAGTCTGTAGCCTATGGCAGTATACCCAGCCTGTAGTTGATTTGAGTCTGTAGCCTATGGCAGTATACCCAGCCTGTAGTTGATTTTAGCCTGTAGCCTATGGCAGTATACCCAGCCTGTAGTTGATTTTAGCCTGTAGCCTATGGCAGTATACCCAGCCTGTAGTTGATTTGAGGCTGTAACCTATGGCAGTATACCCAGCCTGTAGTTGATTTGAGGCTGTAGCCTATGGCAGTATACCCAGCCTGTAGTTGATTTGAGGCTGTAGCCTATGGCAGTATACCCAGCCTGTAGTTGATTTGAGGCTGTAGCCTATGGCAGTATACCCAGCCTGTAGTTGATTTGAGGCTGTAGCCTATGGCAGTATACCCAGCCTGTAGTTGATTTTAGGCTGTAGCCTATGGCAGTATACCCAGCCTGTAGTTGATTTGAGGCTGTAGCCTATGGCAGTATACCCAGCCTGTAGTTGATTTGAGGCTGTAGCCTATGGCAGTATACCCAGCCTGTAGTTGATTTGAGGCTGTAGCCTATAGCAGTGTACCCAGCCTGTAGTTGATTTGAGGCTGTAGCCTATGGCAGTGTACCCAGCCTGTAGTTGATTTGAGGCTGTAGCCTATGGCAGTATACCCAGCCTGTAGTTGATTTGAGGCTGTAGCCTATGGCAGTATACCCAGCCTGTAGTTGATTTGAGGCTGTAGCCTATGGCAGTATACCCAGCCTGTAGTTGATTTGAGGCTGTAGCCTATGGCAGTATACCCAGCCTGTAGTTGATTTGAGGCTGTAGCCTATGGCAGTATACCCAGCCTGTAGTTGATTTGAGGCTGTAACCTAATGCCCAGCCTGTAGTTGATTTGTGGCTGTAGCCTATGGCAGTATACCCAGCCTGTAGTTGATTTGACGCTGTAACCTATGGCCCAGCCTGTAGTTGATTTGAGGCTGTAGCCTATGGCAGTATACCCAGCCTGTAGTTGATTTGAGGCTGTAGCCTATGGCAGTATACCCAGCCTGTAGTTAATTTTAGCCTATGGCAGTATACCCAGCCTGTAGTTGATTTGAGGCTGTAGCCTATGGCAGTATACCCAGCCTGTAGTTGATTTTAGCCTGTAGCCTATGGCAGTATACCCAGCCTGTAGTTGATTTTAGGCTGTAGCCTATGGCAGTATACCCAGCCTGTAGTTGATTTGAGGCTGTAACCTATGGCAGTATACCCAGCCTGTAGTTGATTTGAGGCTGTAGCCTATGGCAGTATACCCAGCCTGTAGTTGATTAGAGGCTGTAGCCTATGGCCCAGCCTGTAGTTTTACATTTAGATAGTAGTATTTACAGGATATATGACAGCATGTGTCTATGTTAAATGGGATGTGACTGGTTCTGTGTGTGTGTCCGTCGGTCGGTCAGTAGAGGACTCTGTCCACCAGGCAGGTGACTGGGGAAAACAGAAGAGGTCAACACTGCAGCATAGTGTCCTACAGTATGCCCTTCATGCACAGATCATCCACACAGATATGCACATGCAGACATGTTCACACACACCACCAGAACCCAGTGCCAGTGGGCCTGTTTGTCCTTCCCCAGTCTGAGTGTTCAGGGTTGAAGTGATTGTAATTAAGGATAGACCCATAGGAGAAGACACTCACACCCTCCCCAGGGCCTGGAGTCCTTACAGTATGTGTTGATAAAAGTCTGCCTTGATTTATAATGAGAGTGTGACATGATTAATGTGTGTGTGTGTGCAGGAGATGCCAGTACTAGTGTGTGTTTGAGACAGGATGTGAGTTTGGTGCAGGATGTGAGTTGGGTGTAGTGTCGTGTCGTGTAAGAGACAGGATGTGAGTTGGGTGTAGTGTCGTGTAAGAGACAGGATGTGAGTTGGGTGTAGTGTCGTGTTTGAGACAGGATGTGAGTTGGGTGTAGTGTCGTGTTTGAGACAGGATGTGAGTTGGGTGTAGTGTTTGAGACAGGATGTGAGGTGGTTGTGTTGTCGTGTTTGAGACAGGATGTGAGGTGGTTGTGTTGTCGTGTTTGGGACGGGATGTGAGTTGGTTGTGTTGTCGTGTTTGGGACAGGATGTGAGTTGGGTGTAGTGTCGCGTTTGAGACAGGATGTGAGTTGGTTGTGTTGTTGTGTTTGGGACAGGATGTGAGTTGGTTGTGTTGTTGTGTTTGAGACAGGATGTGTGTGTGTGTTTGTCAGTAATGTGTACCAGCTCTCCAACCTCCATACAGAGATGTGGAGAACAGATGGGCTAGCCTGCCATCTACAGGGCTATACGAGACACTACACCCCTTCAACACTGTGCTCCTTAAAAGTCAGAGATGGGGGGAGATGCTCAGAGATGCACAACGTAAACAGCAATATTGTCCGGTCCATTTCCTCAACAACTAATAGCGTTGAAGCGCGCGGCTAAACTTCTCCGCTGTTTTGGTCCCGTAGCTCACACCTTGTAGCAGCGTGAAGAGCACCTGTGTACATGCACAGATAGTGTGTGTGACTGAGAGAGTGGAGTCATGCACAGATAGTGTGTGTGACTGAGAGAGTGGAGTCATGCACAGATAGTGTGTGTGACTGAGAGAGTGGAGTCATGCACAGATAGTGTGTGTGACTGAGAGAGTGGAGTCATGCACAGATAGTGTGTGTGACTGAGAGAGTGGAGTCATGCACAGTGTGACTCAGTGTGAGTCATGCACAGATACTCAGTGTGACAGAGAGTGGAGTCATGCACAGATAGTGTGTGTGACTGAGAGAGTGGAGTCATGCACAGATAGTGTGTGTGACTGAGAGAGTGGAGTCATGCACAGATACTCAGTGTGACTGAGAGAGTGGAGTCATGCACAGATACTCAATGTGACTGAGAGAGTGGTCATGCACAGATAGTGTGTGTGACTGAGAGAGTGGAGTCATGCACAGATAGTGTGTGTGACTGAGAGAGTGAAGTCATGCACAGATAGTGTGTGTGACTGAGAGAGTGGAGTCATGCACAGATAGTGTGTGTGACTGAGAGAGTGGAGTCATGCACAGATACTCAGTGTGACTGAGAGAGTGGAGTCATGCACAGATACTCAGTGTGACTGAGAGAGTGGAGTCATGCACAGATAGTGTGTGTGACTGAGAGAGTGGAGTCATGCACAGATAGTGTGTGTGACTGAGAGAGTGAAGTCATGCACAGATAGTGTGTGTGACTGAGAGAGGGGAGTCATGCACAGATACTCAGTGTGACAGAGAGGGGAGTCATGCACAGATACTCAGTGTGACAGAGAGTGAAGTCATGCACAGATACTCAGTGTGACAGAGAGTGAAGTCATGCACAGATAGTGTGTGTGACTGAGAGAGTGAAGTCATGCACAGATAGTGTGTGTGACTGAGAGAGTGAAGTCATGCACAGATAGTGTGTGTGACTGAGAGAGTGAAGTCATGCACAGATACTCAGTGTGACAGAGAGTGAAGTCATGCACAGATACTCAGTGTGACAGAGAGTGAAGTCATGCACAGATACTCAGTGTGACTGAGAGAGTGAAGTCATGCACAGATAGTGTGTGTGACTGAGAGAGTGAAGTCATGCACAGATACTCAGTGTGACAGAGAGTGAAGTCATGCACAGATACTCAGTGTGACTGAGAGAGTGAAGTCATGCATTGTGCTCATCTCAATATCTGCTCTGCTATTCGTGGCAACGTCATATCGCTGAGTCTCAGTTTACATTTTGTTAAAGTGTAATCATCTGAACGTTTTGAAAGTAGGTTTAATGTGTGATGTTACTTTAACGCATTCTGATGAAATGACGCGTATTGTTGTGTATATTGTTGCGTGTTTTGAAGATTGTCCCCTCTCCCCTCAGGTAGAGGCAGAGAGCCAGGAGCTGGTGGATGGCTCTCTGATAGACCTGTGTGGAGCCACGCTCCTGTGGCGCACGGCCGAGGGCCTGAGCCGCACCCCCACCATCAAACACCTGGAGGCGCTACGTCAGGAAATCAACGCAGCCCGGCCCCAGTGTCCCGTCGGCTTCAACACCCTGGCCTTCCCCTCCATGAGACGCAAGGCAAGTTCCCTCCCTAATACAATGACAATACAATAGAAAATATGCCCCCCCCCCAAAAAAAAAATAAAATTGTTTTGCACATGTTCTTATCCAAAGCAACTTACAGCAGTTATTACATACATTTTCCTATTGGTTGCCCCAGCGGGAATCAAACTCACGACCCTGGTGTTAATGGCACCATGCTCTATCAACTGAGCCAGACATTTAGTCATTTAGCAGACCCTCTTATCCAGAGTCACTACAGTAGGGAGTCATTTAGCAGACTCTCTTATCCAGAGTCACTACAGTAGGGAGTCATTTAGCAGACTCTCTTATCCAGAGTCACTACAGTAGTGAGTCATTTAGCAGTGACTTATATCCAGAGCCACTACAGTTAGTGGCTAGGTGGGACAACCACATCTCAGTCATAGTCAGTACATTTCTCCTTAATAAAGTAGCAATCAGTAAAGTCAGAGCTAGTAGGGAAAGACCAGTTGTAGAGAAGGCAGCAGGAGGTTTCTGTAGGGAAAGACCAGTTGTAGAGCAGAGAAGGTAGCAGGGGGTTTCTGTAGAGAAAGACCAGTTGTAGAGCAGAGAAGGTAGCAGGGGGTTTCTGTAGAGAAAGACCAGTTGTAGAGAAGGCAGTAGGGGGTTTCTGTAGGGAAAGACCAGTTGTAGAGAAGGCAGCAGGGGGTTTCTGTAGGGAAAGACCAGTTGTAGAGAAGGCAGCAGGGGGTTTCTGTAGGGAAAGACCAGTTGTAGAGAAGGTAGCAGGGGTTTCTGTAGGGAAAGACCAGTTGTAGAGTAGAGAAGGCAGCAGGGGGTTTCTGTAGAGAAAGACCAGTTGTAGAGAAGGTAGCAGGGGGTTTCTGTAGAGAAAGACCAGTTGTAGAGAAGGCAGCAGGGGGTTTCTGTAGGGAAAGACCAGTTGTAGAGAAGGTAGCAGGGGGTTTCTGTAGGGAAAGACCAGTTGTAGAGAAGGTAGCAGGGGGTTTCTGTAGGGAAAGACCAGTTGTAGAGAAGGCAGCAAGGGGTTTCTGTAGGGAAAGACCAGTTGTAGAGAAGGTAGCAGGGGGTTTCTGTAGGGAAAGACCAGTTGTAGAGAAGGCAGCAGGGGGTTTCTGTAGGGAAAGACCAGTTGTAGAGAAGGCAGCAGGGGGTTTCTGTAGGGAAAGACCAGTTGTAGAGAAGGCAGTAGGGGGTTTCTGTAGGGAAAGACCAGTTGTAGAGAAGGCAGCAGGGGTTTCTGTAGGGAAAGACCAGTTGTAGAGAAGGCAGCAGGGGTTTCTGTAGGGAAAGACCAGTTGTAGAGAAGGTAGCAGGGGGTTTCTGTAGGGAAAGACCAGTTGTAGAGAAGGCAGCAGGGGGTTTCTGTAGGGAAAGACCAGTTGTAGAGAAGGCAGCAGGGCGTTTCTGTAGGGAAAGACCAGTTGTAGAGCAGAGATAGCAGCAGGGGTTTCTGTAGGGAAAGACCAGTTGTAGAGAAGGAAGCAGCAGGGGTTTCTGTAGAAAGAAAGACCAGTTGTAGAGTAGAGAAGGCAGCAGGGGTTTCTGTAGAGAAAGACCAGTTGTAGAGAAGGCAGCAGGGGTTTCTGTAGAGAAAGACCAGTTGTAGAGAAGGGCAGGGGGTTTCTGTAGGGAAAGACCAGGGGGTTTCTGTAGAGAAAGACCAGTTGTAGAGTAGAGAAGGCAGCAGGGGGTTTCTGTAGAGAAAGACCAGTTGTAGAGAAGGCAGCAGGGGGTTTCTGTAGGGAAAGACCAGTTGTAGAGAAGGCAGCAGGGGGTTTCTGTAGGGAAAGACCAGTTGTAGAGAAGGCAGCAGGGGGTTTCTGTAGGGAAAGACCAGTTGTAGAGAAGGCAGCAGGGGGTTTCTGTAGGGAAAGACCAGTTGTAGAGAAGGCAGTAGAGGGTTTCTGTAGAGAAAGACCAGTTGTAGAGAAGGCAGCAGGGGGTTTCTGTAGGGAAAGACCAGTTGTAGAGAAGGCAGCAGGGGGTTTCTGTAGGGAAAGACCAGTTGTAGAGAAGGCAGCAGGGGGTTTCTGTAGGGAAAGACCAGTTGTAGAGAAGGCAGCAGGGGGTTTCTGTAGGGAAAGACCAGTTGTAGAGAAGGCAGCAGGGGGTTTCTGTAGGAAAGACCAAGAGAAGGCAGCAGGGGGTTTCTGTAGGGAAAGACCAGTTGTAGAGAAGGCAGCAGGGGGTTTCTGTAGAAAGAAAGACCAGTTGTAGAGAAGGCAGCAGGGGGTTTCTGTAGGGAAAGACCAGTTGTAGAGAAGGCAGCAGGGGGTTTCTGTAGGGAAAGACCAGTTGTAGAGAAGGTAGCAGGGGGTTTCTGTAGGGAAAGACCAGTTGTAGAGAAGGCAGCAGGGGGTTTATGTTCTATATGTTTTCTGATGTATCCGGGTGTTTTTGTTGTTGCTGTATGTGTTGCTGGTGACTCTTCCATTCTCCCCTTATGGGATTACTTACAATGTATCTCACCTACTGTAGGACACCCCAGATGAGAAGCAGCCGTGGGTCTATCTCCAGTGTGGCCACGTCCATGGTTACCACAACTGGGGAAGCCACCGGGACAGAGACAGGCTGGACCGGGACAGAGACAGGCTGGACCAGGACCAGGAGGAGAGGGAGCAGGGCTGGAGCAGGGAGTGTCCTATGTGTCGAGCCACTGGGCCGTACGTTCCCCTCTGGTTGGGCTGCGAGGCAAGCTTCTATCTGGACACGGCTCCGCCCACCCACGCCTTCTCACCGTGTGGTCACGTGTGTTCCGAGAAGACTGCTGTGTTCTGGAGTCAGATCCCGCTGCCGCACGGAACACACACCTTCCACGCCTCCTGTCCCTTCTGCGCCCAGCAACTGAGTGGCGAGCAGGGATACGTTAGACTCATCTTCCAGGGCCCTCTCGACTAGGGGGACTATTTGTCCTTGGTCGGAACTACTTTCCTTTTGGTCGCAAAGGAACGACGCTTAGAACCTCCAACTGCCTGGGATTTTGGGGCGGGGGGGATTTCTGGAATGTTCTCTCCGTTTCTGTTTGACTCTGTGCTTTTAAGTGACCTTTTGTATTTTTGATTTTTATTGGGAATGAAAACAAAGATTTCTATATTTTCATGTGAAACTAGAAGAGAAAGAAACCAACACTACTGGGTGATATCATTTAGTTTTCTGAAAGAACTGTAAACTGTATTTATCCATTATACTAACATATGACCACACATGGGTTTATTCTCCTTTACTGTTGCAATATCCATCCGTATACGTCTTTAAGACTTCAAGTCCTTTATTTCTGCCCAGACTTCATAGTAACTCAACCAGAAAATGAAGATAAAGCTACATTAGTTGTCCTCCTTTACTCTTCTTGGTCAATATGCTTCACTTCAATACTCTTTTTAACATTTTTATTGTGCTATTAGACTATAATAATCGCAGATCTCAAGTTCAAGGGTCGTATTCACTGGAAGCTGAACGGAAGCAAACAGGAAGGGACCTACCTCCATTGGTCTAATGAGAAACGTTTGTTTTCCGTTGCAAACCGTTTTGCTACGGTATGCAGTAATGAGTACGACCAAGGTGTGTTTTCGGGGTTCAGTTTTGTGTATAGTGGTATGCGTCGTGCCCCCCCCCGTCATGGATCTATTGAGTATCCATGACAACGTCCTGTCGTATTGAAACCTCTGTGTTGTCTGTCTGATGGGGAGTTCTGGCTGTGTGTAAGGGGGTGAAGTTTCCCCTAAGTACAGATCTAGGAGCTGCTTCTCCTCCCCCAATCCTAACCTTAACCATTAGTGGGGAAAATGTGAAACTGACTTAAGATCAGCATCTAGGGGCAACTCCACCCAACACCGTGTTATAACTGTTCATTTTTTCCCACAAGGCATTGCCATGACCTTTCACAGTTGAAGCAATAGATTTGGATGCAGACTTCCTACTTTTCGAGCAACCTGGGGTTTGTAGTCCCATGAGTGAGTATGATTGACAGCTATGTGATTGCTGTCTGTAGTTTTGATTGAGTGTTGAACACACACACACACTGTTGCCTGTGTAAAGACAGACTGGTCATGTTGAATGTCATTCTCTTCTTGAGTATCTAGACGTCACGATAATTCTGAATGAAACAGTATTTATAGGGACAAAATACCTCAGTGTAAAGTAGTCCTGAACTTCAATCTTCAGGATTTAGTGGTGGAGGGGGGGGGGGGGGGGCATTACATAGTATTTGTCTATGGATGGTATTTGATCATGTTTTCACTGTATGGGAGTGTATTTAGTGTACAGTGTGTACAGTATGGGTGTGTGTGTTGTATTGTATACAGAGGTATCTCCACTGTCTCTGAATCTGACTGATACTCACCTCAGGGAGAACACACACACCTCTGTCTGCCGTATAGACACACCACACACACACACACCTCTGTCTGCCGTATAGACACACCACACACACACACAACTCTGTCTGCCGTATAGACACACCACACACACACACACCTCTGTCTGCCGTATAGACACACCACACACACACACACAACGCTGTCTGATCTATAGACACACACACACACCTGTCTGTCCCATAGATACACACACACACCTCTGTCTGCCGTATAGACATTCAAACAGACACTCCTCTGTCTGGCCCATAGACGTCCTAACAGACACTCCTCTGTCTGGCCCATAGACGTCCTAACAGACACTCCTCTGTCTGGCCCATAGACGTCCTAACAGACACTCCTCTGTCTGGCCCATAGACGTCCTAACAGACACTCTCTCCTTGCAACAGACTTCAGAGGATACCTCATCGGTAGTTAAAGGTGTCTGTCTTGTCTTCTACAGCCCACTGTCCAAAGCCTCATGTTTATACTCTATGTAAGTACGCAACACAAGCCGAGCCAAATGGCTGTTAGGGTTTATGGTGTAGCAAAAATATGCAAACGTGTTCAGCCCTGCAATTTGTAAATACACAGGATCACCATGTTGTGGTGTTGCGTTGTTGTGTATAATACTCTTAACATCTTGTCTGTCAGCTGTTCTATGGACTTGACAAAGGCACTGTGTTCCTCTTATTGGGGAACATGTGTAAGTAAGGGCTTTACTCTCTGGTCGTCCCTAATGGCACCCTGTTCCCTTCATAGGCCTCTGGTCGTCCCTAAAGGCACTGTGTTCCTCTTATTGGGGAACATGTGTAAGTAAGGGCTTTACTCTCTGGTCGTCCCTAATGGCACCCTGTTCCCTTCATAGGCCTCTGGTCGTCCCTAAAGGCACTGTGTTCCTCTTATTGGGGAACATGTGTAAGTAAGGGCTTTACTCTCTGGTCGTCCCTAATGGCACTCTGTTCCCTTCATAGGCCTCTGGTCAATAGTAGTGCATTGTATAGTACAGCTGGGACGTTAAACCGATCATTATCGACACCGGAAATACCGATCATTATTGACACCGGCAATACCGATCACTTAGCTGATTAAACCGATCATTATCGACACTGGCATTACCGATCACTTAGCTGATTAAACCGATCATTATCGACACTGGCATTACCGATCACTTAGCTGATTAAACCGATCATTATCGACACTGGCATTACCGATCACTTAGCTGATTAAACCGATCATTATCGACACTGGCATTACCGATCACTTATCGTAGGCAGTAACTTATTCTAGAGAAATGTGAAGTTTGAAATGAAGTAAGTTTGCCAATATGATTTGTTAATGGGACAATTGACTGCTACAACCATCTAACTAGTAGTTTAAAGGAGAATAATAGAAACTGTGGTGCAGATTAATGTTATAAACAGATTGTTATATTTATCAGTATCGCATCAATTCAGGCAATTTATCACCATATGTATTTTGGTCCACGTCACCCAGCTCTACTATATAGGGAACAGGATGCCGTTTTGGACTCGGCCAATGTCTGTGTCTGTATACTGTCTGCATGGTGTCTCTGTTTCTCCATCCCTCTCTCTAGCTCTGGTCCCGGGCGTTAGTGAAGGAAGGCTGAGCAGTAACACCCTGGACCAGAGCTAGAGTATCTCTTCTGTCCGTTGGATTTCTGATGCTTTAAGGCAAAAGCTGAGAATGTTTTCCGATTTTAACAGTTTTTCTACCGACTTTTAACAATAAAGTTTAAAACATGATTCATATTTTCATTTGTATTGTTTACTCAAACGTTGCCATTGTATTGTGAATAGCGTTAGCTCAACTCTGTCCTCTTGTGGTTGAAATGGTCGGTGTTATTTCATAGTCACATGATACTAGAGTCGTTCTCCCTCTCAGCATTAATACATTCATAATCTCTTGTGGAGAGATTCAATTATTCTTAATTGTTGTAGTTCCGGGTTTCCGAGATTAACAAGTTCTTTCAACTTCTCTGTGAGAAGAAAACCAGGACATCTCCCCCCGGATGAGTTCTGACATCTACATCTTTTCCTCCCTTCGTTTCTACCTCTTTCCTTTCTTCCCTCCGGCCTGTCAGAGCTGCTCCAGACAGTCAATAAAGATCAGCTGCTCCAGAGAGTCAATAAAGATAAGCTGCTCCAGAGTCAATAAAGATAAGCTGCTCCAGAGTCAATAAAGATGAGCTGCTCCAGAGTCAATAAAGATGAGCTGCTCCAGAGTCAATAAAGATAAGCTGCTCCAGAGTCAATAAAGATAAGCTGCTCCAGAGTCAATAAAGATAAGCTACTCCAGAGTCAATAAAGATAAGCTGCTCCAGAGTCAATAAAGATAAGCTGCTCCAGAGAGTCAATAAAGATAAGCTGCTCCAGAGTCAATAAAGATAAGCTGCTCCAGAGTCAATAAAGATAAGCTGCTCCAGAGTCAATAAAGATAAGCTGCTCCAGAGTCAATAAAGATAAGCTGCTCCAGAGAGTCAATAAAGATGAGCTGCTCCAGAGTCAATAAAGATGAGCTGCTCCAGAGAGTCAATAAAGATAAGCTGCTCCAGAGAGTCAATAAAGATAAGCTGCTCCAGAGTCAATAAAGATAAGCTGCTCCAGAGAGTCAATAAAGATGAGCTGCTCCAGAGTCAATAAAGATGAGCTGCTCCAGAGTCAATAAAGATAAGCTGCTCCAGAGTCAATAAAGATAAGCTGCTCCAGAGTCAATAAAGATAAGCTGCTCCAGAGTCAATAAAGATAAGCTGCTCCAGAGTCAATAAAGATAAGCTGCTCCAGAGAGTCAATAAAGATAAGCTGCTCCAGAGAGTCAATAAAGATAAGCTGCTCCAGAGTCAATAAAGATAAGCTGCTCCAGAGTCAATAAAGATAAGCTGCTCCAGAGAGTCAATAAAGATAAGCTGCTCCAGAGAGTCTGTAAAGATAAGCTGCTCCAGAGAGTCTATAAAGATAAGCTGCTCCAGAGAGTCAATAAAGATAAGCTGCTCCAGAGTCAATAAAGATAAGCTACTCCAGAGTCAATAAAGATAAGCTGCTCCAGAGAGTCAATAAAGATGAGCTGCTCCAGAGTCAATAAAGATAAGCTGCTCCAGAGAGTCAATAAAGATAAGCTGCTCCAGAGAGTCAATAAAGATAAGCTGCTCCAGAGAGTCAATAAAGATGAGCTGCTCCAGAGTCAATAAAGATAAGCTGCTCCAGAGTCAATAAAGATAAGCTGCTCCAGAGTCAATAAAGATAAGCTGCTCCAGAGTCAATAAAGATAAGCTGCTCCAGAGTCAATAAAGATAAGCTGCTCCAGAGTCAATAAAGATAAGCTGCTCCAGAGTCAATAAAGATAAGCTGCTCCAATAAAGAGCTGCTCCAAGTCAAAAGATAAGCTGCTCCAGAGTCAATAAAGATAAGCTGCTCCAGAGAGTCAATAAAGATAAGCTGCTCCAGAGTCAATAAAGATAAGCTGCTCCAGAGAGTCAATAAAGATGAGCTGCTCCAGAGTCAATAAAGATACTACTAAAGCCTCCGTCCTGTCAGAGTGGATGCCAGTGTCTTGTGATGTCAGAGTGGATGCCATAAATTAGCCGCGTCATTGTATAAACCGCGAGGTTCAAAGCGTGGGAAAAAAGTAGCGGCTTATAGTCCGGAAATTACGGTAGTCTTCTACACACGTCAGGAGTGAAAGATAAGCATTCAGGAGTGTATGTGTGTGTGTGTGTGAGAGAGAGATCAGACAGGTGTTTGTTTTTGTGTGGGATGTCTAAGTGGGATATGGGGCTGGGATTTTCTCTCTTTAAAAATGATTGTATGTAGTACACAACAGGACAGTAGTGTCTGTCTGGAATCTATCAGTGATTAGCAGAACATATAGAGTCCCAGCTGTTCAGTCTCTCTGGAGAGGAATGGGACCTCTGATTTGATTCTCTCTCACTGGAGAGAAATGGGACCTCTGCTTTGATTCAGTCGCTCTGGAGAGGAATGGGACCTCTACTTGGATTTGTGATTAGCTCAAAGCAACCATGTCTACTGGAGAAGATCTTCTCTCATCACGACAATGCTGGAGGTTTAATATCACATCGATCAGCAGAGTATCTGTTATATCTGACTGATAGATGATCTGTTATATCTGTCTGATAGATGATCAACAGAGTATCTGTTATATCTGACTGATCAGCAGAGTATCTGTTATATCTGTCTGATCAGCAGAGTATCTGTTATATCTGTCTGATCAACAGAGTATCTGTTATATCTGACTGATAGATGATCAGTTATATCTGTCTGATAGATGATCAACAGAGTATCTGTTATATCTGTCTGATAGATGATCAGCAGAGTATCTGTTATATCTGACTGATAGATGATCAGTTATATCTGTCTGATAGATGATCAGTTATATCTGTCTGATAGATGATCAACAGAGTATCTGTTATATCTGTCTGATAGATGATCAGTTATATCTGTCTGATAGATGATCTGTTATATCTGTCTGATAGATGATCAACAGAGTATCTGTTATATCTAGTTTCGTATTACTCTTGTGGAGGCCACTCCTCTTCCTCTGCACAAACAAGGAAATCGAAAGTTATCTCTGATACTCCTCCGTGCCGTTTGTTAGTGAATGTCAAAATGGCAGAGGCATTTTTTGAAGATCGGGATTCATTTAGCTGTTCAATCTGCTTGGATATACTGAAGGATCCGGTGACTACTTCCTGTGGACACAACTACTGTATGTGCTGTATTGAGGGCTGCTGGGATCAGGACGATCTGAAAGGTGTTTACAGCTGCCCAGAGTGCCGACAGACCTTCGTACAAAGGCCTGTTCTGAACAGAAACACGTTGCTGGCTAAAGTGGTGGAGAAACTGAAACATACTGCTCCTCCTGCTGCTCCTCCTGCTGCTCCTCATGCTGCTGCTCCTCCTGCTGCTCCTCCTGCTCTCTGTTATGCTGGACCTGGAGAGGTGGAGTGTGATTTCTGCACTGGGAGAAAACACAAAGCCATCATGTCCTGTCTGGCGTGTCTGGTCTCTTACTGTGAGACTCACCTCCAGCCTCACTATAATTTCCCCGCCTTAAAGACCAGCACATGCTGGTCAAAGCCTCCACGCAACTACAGGAGAAGATCTGCTCTCAACATGACAAACTGTTGGAGGTTTACTGTCGTACCGATCAGCAGTGTATCTGTCTGCTGTGTGTGATGGATGAACATAAAGGCCATGATACAGTCTCAGCTGCAGCAGAGAGGACTGAGAAACAGAAGCAGGTGGGGGAGAAACAACAGAAATCCCAGCAGAGAATCCAGGGAGAGAGAAGGAGATGCAGGAGCTGAGACGGGCTGTGGACTCTCTGAAGCTCTCTGCACAGGCAGCCGTGGACGTCAGCGAGAAGATCTTTGCTGAGCTGATCAGCACCATGGAGACAAGGTGCTCTGAGGTGAAGGAGCTGATCAGAGACCAGGAGAAGGCTGAAGTGAGTCAGGCTGAAGGCCTCCTGGAGCGACTGGAGCAGGAGGTGGCTGAGCTGAGGAGGAGAGATTCTGAGCTGGTGCAGTTCTCTCACACAGAGGACAACATCCACTTCCTCCAGAGGTTCAAAGACCACAGTGCCCCCCCTGTTTCTGAAGAGATGCCTGCCATCATCCTTAACCAAAGTCATGCTTTTAAGACGGTGAGGACCTCTGACCTCCAGAAAAAGCTGATGCTCCGCTGTAAGGAGGGAGTGGTGAAGATATCAGCAGCAGTGAAAGCTGTCCACATACTGCATTCAGCAAAGCCAAGCACCAGAGCAGCAGCACCTGAACCACAGTATTACGGAACGTATTATCAAGAATACCCTTTAGGAAAATATTTAGATCCAATGAGACTATGTTTTCATTGTGGGAATATAGACATATGTCATGGCCCCATGGGTGAATGTTCCTAGTTATATTAAGGAGCGATAATACTATTCTCATCTTGTAGATAAACTGTGTTTCCTTAAAAGGAGCAGGAGAGAGTGTGTGTCACAGAACACAGTGTCTGTATATTCTATAATTCTATATATTCTATAGTTACATGTGAAGTCACACACACCTTATCTGTTTATGTTCACCATCTTCACCATCACCACCTTCACCATCTAAAGTAGACCTAAAGCCAGTGGTGTAAAAATACTTCAAAGTACTTCTTAAATAGTTTTTTGAGGTATCTATACTTCATTTTACTTTTTTTTTTTGTGACAACTTTTACTTTTACTTCAATATAATCCTAAATAAAATGATGTACTTTTTACTCCATACATTTTCCCTGACACCCAAAAGTACTTGTTACATTTAGAATGCTTAGGACAGGATCATGGTCCAATTCACACACTTATCAAGAGAACATCCCTGGTCCTCCCTACTGCCTCTGATCTGGTGGACTCACTAAACAGAGAACATCCCTGGTCCTCCCTACTGCCTCTGATCTGGTGGACTCACTAAACACAAATGCTTTGTTTGTAAATGATGTCTGAGTGTTGGAGTGTGACCCTGGCTATCTGTAAATTAAAAATAAAAAAATGGTGCCGTCTGGTTTGCTTTAAATAAATCATTTGAAATGATTTATACTTTTACTTTTGATACTTAAGTATATTTAAAACCAAATACTTTTAGACTTTTACTCAAGTCCTATTTTACTGAATGACTTTTATATACTCAAGTATGGCAATTGGGTCCTTTTTCCACCACAGGTTAAAGCACTAAATAGTGTTTGTGTTTTTGCTGACCAACTGCCTGGGCAGGTCTTATTTCCACTGACCAGTGCTTATCTTTATGTTCCCAGGACTCTGCACACACACTGCCCTGTTCCTGCCACGGCTCAGGCCATTAACAGTGAAGGTTTACCGGATCACTGGCTCTGCATTACCTTGTGACTGCAGTAGAACTGCCTTCAGCCTGCGGAGATTCTCAAAGACCTTGAGTCGTCAGAGTGGAAATAGATTTCTGCAGAATGTTGACTGTGGACATGGACTGTGTTCAGAAGGACTCAATTGTGTGCAGCTCTCTCAGGTACTGCATCTCAGTGCAAGAGGCGACGCTACAGTCCCCGGTTCGAATCCGTGATTTGGAGTCGCACAATTGGCCCAGCGTCATCCGGGTTTGGCCGGGGTAGACCGTCAGTGTAAATAAGAATTTGTTCTTAACTGACTTGCCTAGTTACATAAAGGTTAAATAAAAACATATCTGTTGAACGGTTTCTACTGTAGAGGATAATTGTGTTGTTGAGGACAAACCGGCCAATCACGAAGCAAACACTTTAGAAAAAATGTAAAATAGGGCCCCTACGTAACCACCAGGGAAGACCCCCTACGTAACCACCAGGGAAGACCCCCTACGTAACCACCAGGGAAGACCCCCTACGTAACCACCAGGGAAGACCCCCTACGTAACCACCAGGGAAGACCCCCTACGTAACCACCAGGGAAGACCCCCCCCCTCACGTAACCACGTAACCACCAGGGAAGACCCCTACATAACCACCAGGGAAGACCCCCTACGTAACCACCAGGGAAGACCCCCTACGTAACCACCAGGGAAGACCCCTACGTAACCACCAGGGAAGACCCCCTACGTAACCACCAGGGAAGACCCCCTACGTAACCACCAGGGAAGACCCCCTACGTAACCACCAGGGAAGACCCCCTACATAACCACCAGGGAAGACCCCCTACGTAACCACCAGGGAAGACCCCAGGAAGACGTAACCACCAGGAAGACCCCAACGTAACCACCAGGGAAGACCCCCTACGTAACCACCAGGGAAGACCCCTACGTAACCACCAGGGAAGACCCCCTACGTAACCACCAGGGAAGACCCCTACGTAACCACCAGGGAAGACCCCCTACGTAACCACCAGGGAAGACCCCCTACGTAACCACCAGGGAAGACCCCCTACGTAACCACCAGGGAAGACCCCTACGTAACCACCAGGGAAGACCCCAGATGTAACCACCAGGAAGAAGACCCCTCACGTAACCACCAGGGAAGGAAGACCCCCTACGTAACCACCAGGGAAGACCCCTACGTAACCACCAGGGAAGACCCCTACGTAACCACAGGGAAGTAACCACCAGGGAAGACCCCCACCAGGGAAGTAACCACCAGGGAAGACCCCCCTACGTAACCACCAGGAAGACCCCCCCCACAGGAAGTAACCACCAGGGAAGACCCCTACGTAACCACCAGGGAAGACCCCTACGTAACCACCAGGGAAGACCCCTACGTAACCACCAGGGAAGACCCCTACGTAACCACCAGGGAAGACCCCTACGTAACCACCAGGGAACCCCCTAACCACCAGGGAAGTACGTAACCACCAGGGAAGAAGAACGTAACCACCAGGGAAGACCCCCAGAAAACCACCAGGGAAGACCCCTGGACGTAACCACCAGGGAAGAAGTAACCACCAGGGAAGACCCCCTACGTAACCACCAGGGAAGACCCCACGTAACCACCAGGAAGGAAGTAACCACCAGGGAAGACCCCTACGTAACCACCTGGAAGACCCCTACGTAACCACCTGGGAAGACCCCTCTAACGTAACCACCAGGAAGACTGACGTAACCACAGGAAGCACGTAACAGGGAAGCCCTCGTAACCACCAGGGAAGACCACCTGAGAAGGGTTGACCACCAGGAAGACCCCTACGTAACCACCAGGGAAGACCCCCTAACCACCAGGAAGTTAACCACCAGGAAGATCCCCTGGGCTAACCACCAGGAAGGTAAGTTGGTGGTTGAAGACCCCTACGTAACCACCAGTGGGTGGGGTTAAATCCTTCCTGTTTAACCACCAGGGAAGACCCCTACGGATAACCACCAGGGAAGACCCCTACGTAACTCAGCCCAGGAAGCTGCACCACCAGAAGACCCCCAGGGGCTGGAAGGTCAGTTTGTAATATCTGGAAGACCCCTTATCCAGGAAGACCCCTCCAGGGAAGACCCCTACGTAACCACCAGGAAGAACGTAACCACCAGGGAAGACCCCTACGTAACCACCAGGAAGACCCCTACGCAACCACCAGGAAGACCCCCCCCTACTAACCACCAGGAAGACCCCCTACGTAACCACCAGGGAAGCCCCAGGACTACCTGACATGATGACTCCTTGCTGTCCGTAACCACCTGGGTGCTGCTGACCCAGTTTCAACTGTTCTGCCTTATTATTATTCACCATGCTGGAAGAACATTTAACCACCATGTTCTGGAAGACCCCACCCGTAACCACCAGAAGAAGACTGGCCACGTAACCACCAGCCTGGTTCCTCTCTAGGTTTAACCACCAGGGAAGACCCCTAGGTTTTAACCACCAGGGAAGACCCCTAGCCACCGTAACTTCACACCTGCAGGGCTTGCTGTCCCAGGGTTTTAGGCTGGGTTAAAATGTAACCACCTTTGAAGATATCAGCTGACGTAACCACCAGGGAAGATACAATTTGATTTGATTTGAAGATGTCCCAGAAAACCACTAATGTGAAGGAAAGGAGTTTGAGAATGAAAGAGCAGTACAGATGACTTTATTGTAACCACCAGAGGAACCTCTGGGTTCAATGACCAACAGTGTGTTGCAGTACAGGCCACTGAAAATGTGCCTCCCCTTTCCACTGGGATTTCTCTGCCTCTAACCCAATTACAGGGGCTGGTCACTGGCTAACTTACCTCTCTCATGCCTTGTCCCTGGAAGGGGTGGTTGAAGATACCTGAGTGGGTTGATTCACTGATGTGGTCATCCTGTCCTGGGTTGGCCCCCTCCTTGGGTGTGCCATGGGGAGATCTTTGTGGGCTCCTGTCTCAGCCCAGTATTTGTCTCAGGATGGTAAGTTCGGGGCTGGTTTGTTAAGATATCCCTGTCTAGTGGTGTCCTGTGCTTTGAATCAAAGTGGGTGGGGTTAAATCCTTCCTGTTTGGCCCTGTCCAGAGGACCTGAGCCCTCGGATGGGGCCCCAGGACTACCTGACATGATGACTCCCTCCTGTCTCAGCCTCCAGTATTTATGCTGCTGTAGTTTATGTGCCTGGGGCTGGACCATGTCCCAGGACTTTGACATGATGACTCTGCTGTCCCCAGTCCACCTGACTGTCCTACTCCAGTTTCAACTGTTCTGTGACAGCCAGAAGAGGACTGGCCACTCTAATATCTCTCTCTAATTCTCTCTTTCTTTCTCTCTCTCGGAGGACCTGAGCCCTAGGACCGTGCCCCAGGACTACCTGACATGATGACTCCTTGCTGTCCCCAGTCCACCTGACTGTGCTGCTACTCCAGTTTCAACTGTTCTGCCTTATTATTATTCGACCATGCTGGTCATTTATGAACATTTGAACATCTTGGTCATGTTCTGTTATAATCTCTACCCGGCACAGCCAGAAGAGGACTGGCCACCCCACATAGCCTGGTTCCTCTCTAGGTTTCTTCCTAGGTTTTGGCCTTTTCTAGGGAGTTTTCCCTAGCCACCGTGCTTTTACACCTGCATTGTTTGCTGTTTGGGGTTTTAGGCTGGGTTTCTGTACAGCACTTTGAGATATCAGCTGATGTACGAAGGGCTATATAAATAAATTTGATTTGATTTGATTTCAAGTCTAAATTCCCATAGTAGTCCTGTAAAACAGTTAAACACAGACAAGAGGCTTGAGCTAATTTCATATTGCACTTTATTCAGCTTGAGAATAGCATCAGCTGCAGCTGGGACTCCCTTTCAGTCTCAGGACAACACTCGTACTGCTTTCAGTCTCAGGACAACACTCGTACTGCTTTCAGTCTCAGGACAACACTCGTACTGCTTTCAGTCTCAGGACAACACTCGTACTGCTTCAGTTTCAGTCTCAGGACAACACTCGTACTGCTTTCAGTCTCAGGACAACACTCGTACTGCTTTCAGTCTCAGGACAACACTCGTACTGCTTTCAGTCTCAGGACAACACTCGTACTGCTTTCAGTCTCAGGACAACACTCGTACTGCTTTCAGTCTCAGGACAACACTCGTACTGCTTTCAGTCTCAGGACAACACTCGTGATTTGACTGCTTTCAGTCTCAGGACAACACTCGTACTGCTTTCAGTCTCAGGACAACACTCGTACTGCTTTCAGTCTCAGGACAACACTCGTACTGCTTTCAGTCTCAGGACAACACTCGTACTGCTTTCAGTCTCAGGACAACACTCGTACTGCTTTCAGTCTCAGGACAACACTCGTACTGCTTTCAGTCTCAGGACAACACTCGTACTGCTTTCAGTCTCAGGACAACACTCGTATTTCTTTCAGTCTCAGGACAACACTCGTATTTCTTTCAGTCTCAGGACAACACTCGTATTTCTTTCAGTCTCAGGACAACACTCGTACAGCTTTCAGTCTCAGGACAACACTCGTACTGCTTTCAGTCTCAGGACAACACTCGTACTGCTTTCAGACTCCCGTTCTGCAGACAGTAGGCCCCTCAGACGTTGAGTTGTCATTCAACCGTCTGATAGCAGGGACTTGATTCAATCCATTGTGCTGAAGATCTGCGCTACAGCGCAATAGAAATGTAAAAGCAACGTTAGCGGGTTAGCGGAGACCGCATTCACCGTTTCCTCATTTAAATCACGCTATAACGCTGAACTTCTGTGATATGAGATGAATCCAGCCCTAGGTCTCTGTGTGTTATCAACTCTCCTACAGTAGGTCTCTGTGTGTCATCAACTCTCCTACAGTAGGTCTCTGTGTGTTATCAACTCTCCTACAGTAGACCTCTGTGTGTCATCAACTCTCCTACAGTAGGCCTCTGTGTGTCATCAACTCTCCTACAGTAGGTCTCTGTGTGTCATCAACTCTCCTATAGTAGACCTCTGTGTCATCAACTCTCCTATAGTAGACATCTGTGTGTCATCAACTCTCCTACAGTAGACCTCTGTGTGTAAGAACAACACTTGAGCAGAAAATTCAACTGTTCTCTCTCTTTCTAGACAGAGAGCTATTGAAGAGAGGGATGGAGAGAGGGATGGAGAGAGGAATGGAGAGAGGAATGGAGAGAGGGATGGGGAGAGGAATGGAGAGAGGAATGGAGAGAGGGATGGGGAGAGGGATGGAGAGAGGGGTGGAGAGAGGGATATATAGAGGGATGGAGAGAGGGATGGAGAAAGGGATATATAGATAGAGGGATGGAGAGAGGGATAGAGAGGGATGGAGAGAGGGAATACCTAGGATAGGATAAAGTAATCCTTCTCACCCCCCCTTAAAAGATTTAGATGCACTATTGTAAAGTGGCTGTTCCACTGGATGTCATAAGGTGAATGCACCAATGTGTAAGTCGCTCTGGATAAGAGCGTCTGCTAAATGACTTAAATGTAAATGTAATGGATGGAGAGAGAGAGGGGTGGAGAGAGAGAGGGATGGAGAGAGAGAGAGAGAGGGGTGGAGAGAGGGATAGAGAGAGAGAGGGGTGGAGAGAGAGAGGGGTGGAGAGAGGGAGAGAGGGATGGGAGAGAGAGAGAGAGAGGGTGGAGAGAGAGAGGGATGGAGAGAGGGATGGAGAGAGGGAGAGAGAGAGGGGTGGAGAGAGGGAGAGAGAGAGAGAGAGAGGGGTGGAGAGAGAGGGAGAGAGAGGTGGAGAGAGAGAGAGAGAGAGAGGGGTGGAGAGAGGGAGAGAGAGAGAGAGCGGGGTGGAGAGAGAGGGAGAGAGAGAGGTGGAGAGACAGTAAGGTACAAGTGGAATAAGATTACAGTGAAATAATCATTTTGATGTAAAAAAAACTTTTTAAAAAGACAAACTCCTTCAAAATAACAATGACAAGTATTTCATAATATTGTTGACTGGTATTCCTTCGGTATTGTTGTGGACATTATAGAATATTGAATGGTCAATTAGGGCCGGGATGCAATCCGATCCCGCTTTGTCTGTGATGCATGTTTTAAAGGCAAAGTTCCCACGTTCATGGTCACTAAATTCACGGTAAACACTGTATCTGTCGGCTCAATCAGGAGTTACCTTTAAATGGTGCAATGTCCAAATCCCCGATCGGATTGAATCCCAGTCTAAGACTGTACTGACATGTACAGTAGATATTGAATCCCAGTCTAAGACTGTACTGACATGTACAGTAGATATTGAATCCCAGTCTAAGACTGTACTGACATGTACAGTAGATATAGAATCCCAGTCTAAGACTGTACTGACATGTACAGTAGATATTGAATCCCAGTCTAAGACTGTACTGACATGTACAGTAGATATTGAATCCCAGTCTAAGACTGTACTAACATGTACAGTAGATATTGAATCCCAGTCTAAGACTGTACTGACATGTACAGTAGATATTGAATCCCAGTCTAAGACTGTACTAACATGTACAGTAGATATTGAATCCCAGTCTAAGACTGTACTAACATGTACTGTAGATATTGAATCCCAGTCTAAGACTGTACTGACATGTACAGTAGATATTGAATCCCAGTCTAAGACTGTACTGACATGTACAGTAGATATTGAATCCCAGTCTAAGACTGTACTGACATGTACAGTAGATAT
Organism: Oncorhynchus nerka; assembly: GCF_034236695.1. Taxonomy (NCBI): domain Eukaryota; kingdom Metazoa; phylum Chordata; class Actinopteri; order Salmoniformes; family Salmonidae; genus Oncorhynchus; species Oncorhynchus nerka. The sequence continues at coordinate 12,820,344 of NC_088405.1, forward strand.
TGAATCCCAGTCTAAGACTGTACTGACATGTACAGTAGATATTGAATCCCAGTCTAAGACTGTACTGACATGTACTGTAGATATTGAATCCCAGTCTAAGACTGTACTGACATGTACAGTAGATATTGAATCCCAGTCTAAGACTGTACTGACATGTACAGTAGATATTGAATCTCCCATTGACATCACATCCATATGACTTCTATCACGATTCTCATACAGTAAGGGAATCTAATGGGCAGGGATCTGAAATACTACAGGTATAGTATAGCATGGATATCACATCACAATCTGTTGGGTATGACACCCCTCTCTTAGGAGTTTATTTAAAGGAGTCTGGATCAAGTCTGGCTCGGTCACATGATTGGGGTGAATGTGCCTGGTCACATGATGGTGGTGGATGTGTCTGGCTCGGTCACATGATGGTGGTGGGTGTGTCTGGCTCGGTCACATGATTGGGGTGAATGTGTCTGGCTCGGTCACATGATTGGGGTGAATGTGTCTGGTCACATGATGGTGGTGGATGAGTCTGGCTTCGTCACATGATGGTGGTGGATGTGGTGCTGGAGGAGTAGTTAAAGGCTTCAGTGGTCCAGGATGCGAAGGTTGCCCGACACAATCTTGTTCTCCAGTATCGTTCCAGCCGGGATGTCGATACGATCTCCGTGATTGGCTATGATGATGACCGTTCCCTACAGGGAGGAGAGGAGGGGCGTAAAGGGGTTAAAAAGGCAGGTTCAGGTTCAGTTTATTTGCTTTTTAATTAAAAAAAACAACTTTATTTTATATTTTCAGATATAGCAACAAAAACAGTACAACCCCTCCCTCCCTCCCTCCCGGCTACACTTGACCACCTGGTTAATTCCTTTGACGTGCCAGCTGATATAGCATGTGGAGTCCAGAGTATGTTAATTAGGCGTAGTCATAGTAATCAGAAAGGAATGTTAGTACGATCACATGGTCAGTGTGCTGAAAGGTCAGAGTAAGAAAATACAAGGAGAACCTTGGACCCCTATGCTGTCCTTCCCCCTGTTGGAAGACTGCATCTACCTCACCTAGACTAGAGCAAAATACTACCATGTTAAACTGATCCTCAGTAGAGCTCTATCCGGGGCCAAAATAATTAAGTTTACACTTAGGGAAGGGCATTCTGGAGGGAACCACCTCAGCCATCCAAGGTATCTTATGCATTACGTATATTTCAAGTCGGGAAGTTTACATACACCTTAGCCAAATACAGTGGGGCAAAAAGTATTTAGTCAGCCACCAATTGTGCAAGTTCTCCCACTAATTGTCATCATAGGTACACTTCAACTATGGCAGACAAAAATGAGAAAAAAAATCTAGAAAATCACATTGTAGGATTTTTAATGAATTTATTTGCAAATTATGGTGGAAAATAAGTATTTGGTCAATAACAAAAGTTTATCTCAATACTTTGTTATATACCCTTTGTTGGCAATGACAGAGGGCAAACGTTTTCTCTAAGTCTTCAAGGTTTTCACACACTGTTGCTGGTATTTTGGCCCATTCCTCCATGCAGATCTCCTCTAAAGCAGTGATGTGTTGGGGCTGTTGCTGGGCAACACGGACTTTCAACTCCCTCCAAAGATTTTCTATGGGGTTGAGATCTGGAGACTGGCTAGGCCTCTCCAGGACCTTGAAATGCTTCTTACGAAGCCACTCCTTCGTTGCCCGGGCGGTGTGTTTGGGATCATTGTTATGCTGAAAGATCCAGCCACGTTTCATCTTCAATGCCCTTGCTGATGGAAGGAGGTTTTCACTCAAAATCTCACAATACATGGCCCCATTCATTCTTTCCTTTACACGGATCAGGCGTCCTGGTCCCTTTGCAGAAAAACAGCCCCAAAGCATGATGTTTCCACCCCCATGCTTCACAGTAGGTATGGTGTTCTTTGGATGCAACTCAGCATTCTTTGTCCTATAAACACGACGAGTTGAGTTTTTACCAAAAAAGTTATATTTTGGTTTCATCTGACCATATGACATTATCCCTATCTTCTTCTGGATCATCCAAATGCTCTTTAGCAAACTTCAGACGGGCCTGGACATGTACTGGCTTAAGCAGGGGGACACATCTGGCACTGCGGGATTTGAGTCCCTGGCGACGTAGTGTGTTACTGATGGTAGGCTTTGTTACTTTGGTCCCAGCTTTCTGTAGGTCATTCACTAGGTCCCCCCGTGTGGTTCTGGGATTTTTGCTCACCGTTCTTGTGATCATTTTGACCCCACGGGGTGAGATCTTGCGTGGAGCCCCAGATCGAGGGAGATTATCAGTGGTCTTGTATGTCTTCCATTTCCTAATAATTGCTCCCACAGTTGATTTCTTCAAACCAAGCTGCTTACCTATTGCAGATTCAGTCTTCCCAGCCTGGTGCAGGTCTACAATTTTGTTTCTGGTGTCCTTTGACAGCTCTTTGGTCTTGGCCATAGTGGAGTTTGGAGTGTGACTGTTTGAGGTTGTGGACAGGTGTCTTTTGTACTGATAACAAGTTCAAACAGGTGCCATTAATACAGGTAACGAGTGGAGGACAGAGGAGCCTCTTAAAGAAGAAATTACAGGTCTGTGAGAGCCATAAATCTTGCTTGTTTGTAGGTGACCAAATACTTATTTTCCACCATAATTTGCAAATAAATTCATTAAAAATCCTACAATGTGATTTTCTGGAATTCTTTTTCTCATTTTGTCTGTCATAGTTGAAGTGTACCTATGATGAAAATTACAGGCCTCTCTCATCTTTTTAAGTGGGAGAACTTGCACAATTGGTGGCTGACAATACTTTTTGCCCCACTGTACATTTAAACAAAGTTTTTTTAAATTCCTGACATTTAATCATAGTATAAATTCCCTGTTTTAGGTCAGTTAGGATCACCACTTTATTTTAAGAATGTGAAATGTCAGGATAATAGTAGAGAGAATGATTTATTTCAGCTTTTATTTCTTTCAACACATTCCCAGTGGGTCAGAAGTTTACATACACTCAATTAGTATTTGGTAGCATTACATTTACATTACATTTAAGTCATGTAGCATTGCCTTTAAATTATTTAACTTGGGTCAAACGTTTCGGGTAGCCTTCCACATGCTACCCACAATAAGTTGGGTGAATTTTGGCCCATTCCTCCTGACAGAGCTGGTGTAACTGAGTCAGGTTTATAGGCCTCCTTGCTCACACACACTTTTTCAGTTCTGCCCACACATTTTCTATAGGACTGAGGTTAGGGCTTTGTGATGGCCACTCCAATACTTTGACTTTGTTGTCCTTAAGCCATTTTGCCACAGCTTTGGAAGTATGTTTGGGGTCATTTTCCATTTGGTAGACCCATTTGCGACCAAGCTTTAATTTCCTGACTGATGTGGTACCTTCATGCCTTTGGAAATTGCTCCCAAGGATGAATCAGACTTGTGGAGGTCTACACATTTTTTTTCCTGAGGTCTTGGCTGATTTCTTTTGATTTTCCCATGATGTCAAGCAAAGAGTTGAAATACATCCACAGGTACACCTCCAATTGACTCAAATGATGTCAATTAACCTATCAGAAGCTTCTAAAGCCATGAATTTTCAAAGCTGTTTTAAGGCACTGTCTATTTAGTGTATATAATCTTCTGACCCACTGGAATTGTGATACATTATTTAACTTATAAATCAATGTGTCTGTAAACAATTGTTGGAAAATTACTTGTGTCATGCACAAAGTAGAGGCCCTAACCGACTTGCCAAAACTATAATTTGTTAACAAGAAATTTGTGGAGTGGTTGAAAAACGAGTTTTAATGACTCCAACCTAAGTGTATGTAAACTTCTAACTTCAACTGTATCATTGTTATTGTAAAGTTCCTTCATTCCATCTGGGCCCATCACAGATGTTTCTCTGAGATAATAGAGGACTAAGAATCTCCCTGACCATGTGACCTAGCCAGAAAAACCTCAGGGGCCTGTGAACTCACCTTGAGAGAAACTTGTTTTCCAAACGTGACGTCACCGGACACAGTCAGGTGATCCAGCTCCAGCATATCAGGGATGCTCTCGAACCGCGTCTGGTATTCCTGGACCTTAGAACACACAGACACACACACAGTCAGGTGATCCAGCTCCAGCATATCAGGGATGCTCTCGAACCGCGTCTGGTATTCCTGGACCTTAGAACACACAGACACACACACAGTCAGGTGATCCAGCTCCAGCATATCAGGGATGCTCTCGAACCGCGTCTGGTATTCCTGGACCTTAGAACACACAGACACACACACAGTCAGGTGATCCAGCTCCAGCATATCAGGGATGCTCTCGAACCGCGTCTGGTATTCCTGGACCTTAGAACACACAGACACACACACAGTCAGGTGATCCAGCTCCAGCATATCAGGGATGCTCTCGAACCGCGTCTGGTATTCCTGGACCTTAGAACACACAGACAGACAGACAGACAGACGGGTATGTCATGCTGAGTTTAAAGCAGTAACACATACTTTGAGGAGAGAGAGCTCTCTCTCTCCCTCCATCTTGGTATGTTTATTCCCACTGGATGACCTATAGAAACAGAGGGTGAATGTATGGTAGTACAACAATAGAGCACCAGCTCAACACCAACAGAACATCTATGCAGAGTTTGGTGTGTTTAGCTTTAGTTCAACTGTAGGAGGATACAGTCAGAAGAAAAGGATCTTAGATTCCCTACTTATGTACTGTGAATAAAGGTCAGCATGCCCCATTCATATGTACTGTGAATAAAGGTCAGCATGCCCCATTCATATGTACTGTGAATAAAGGTCAGCATGCCCCATTCATATGTACTGTGAATAAAGGTCAGCATGCCCCATTCATATGTACTGTGAATAAAGGTCAGCATGCCCCATTCATATGTACTGTGAATAAAGGTCAGCATGCCCCATTCATATGTACTGTGAATAAAGGTCAGCATGCCCCATTCATATGTACTGTGAATAAAGGTCAGCATGCCCCATTCATATGTACTGTGAATAAAGGTCAGCATGCCCCATTCATATGTACTGTGAATAAAGGTCAGCATGCCCCATTCATATGTACTGTGAATAAAGGTCAGCATGCCCCATTCATATGTACTGTGAATAAAGGTCAGCATGCCCCATTCATATGTACTGTGAATAAAGGTCAGCATGCCCCATTCATATGTACTGTGACTGTGAATAAAGGTCAGCATGCCCCATTCATATGTACTGTGAATAAAGGTCAGCATGCCCCATTCAAATGTACTGTGAATAAAGGTCAGCATGCCCCATTCAAATGTACTGTGAATAAAGGTCAGCATGCCCCATTCATATGTACTGTGAATAAAGGTCAGCATGCCCCATTCAAATGTACTGTGAATAAAGGTCAGCATGCCCCATTCAAATGTACTGTGAATAAAGGTCAGCATGCCCCATTCAAATGTACTGTGAATAAAGGTCAGCATGCCCCATTCAAATGTACTGTGAATAAAGGTCAGCATGCCCCATTCAAATGTACTGTGAATAAAGGTCAGCATGCCCCATTCAAATGTACTGTGAATAAAGGTCAGCATGCCCCATTCAAATGTACTGTGAATAAAGGTCAGCATGCGTCCATTCAAATATACTGTGAATAAAGGTCAGCATGCCACCAAACACAAAGATACTGTGAATAAATCTCAGCATGCTATTCAAATGTACTGTGAAACATTTGTTTTTCCTTCTCTCCTAATCAGGGACTGATTCAGACCGCACACATGTTGAGTGAATTCTTTCACCAATCAGAATTGTTGTGAATTAAAGGTCAGGATTCCATTCAATATACTGTGAATAAAGGTCAAGATGGTTCCTCACCCTGAAAGTAGTCTATGGGCCAGGAGAAACTGTAATCCATGGTTTAAACATCTAACACAAACTTCAGCAACATTACATTTTTTTAAATGTAACTTTTATTTAACTAGGCAAGTCAGTTAAGAACAAATTCTTATTTACAATGACCGGGGAACAGTGGGTCAACTGCCTTGTTCAGAGGCAGATTTTTACCTTGTCAGCTCGGGGATTTAACCACTAGGCTACCTGCCGCCACTAACTTTAGCCACTAGGCTACCTGCCGCCACTCACTTTAACCACCAAACTAACTTTAACCAGAGGCTACCTGCCGCCACTAACTTTAACCACTAGGCTACCATCTGCCACTAACTATTAACCACTGGCTCCTGCCGAAACATTTGTTTAACCACTAGGCTCCTAATCAGGGACTAATTTAGCCACTAGGCTACCTGAGCCACTAACTTTAACCAATCAGGACATTCATTAAACTTTAGCCAAGGGAAGTCCACTAATTTTACAACTTGATGTAAGATGGTTCCTCACCCTGAAAGTAGTCTATGGGCCAGGAGAAACTGTAATCCATGGTTTAAACATCTACCACAAACTTCAGCAACATTACATTTTTTTAAATGTAACTTTTATTTAACTAGGCAAGTCAGTTAAGAACAAATTCTTATTTACAATGACCGGGGAACAGTGGGTCAACTGCCTTGTTCAGAGGCAGATTTTTACCTTGTCAGCTCGGGGATTTAACCACTAGGCTACCTGCCGCCACTAACTTTAACCACTAGGCTACCTGCCGCCACTAACTTTAACCACTAGGCTACCTGCCGCCACTAACTTTAACCACTAGGCTACCTGCCGCCACTAACTTTAACCACTAGGCTACCTGCCGCCACTAACTTTAACCACTAGGCTACCTGCCGCCACTAACTTTAACCACTAGGCTACCTGCCGCCACTAACTTTAACCACTAGGCTACCTGCCGCCACTAACTTTAACCACTAGGCTACCTGCCGCCACTAACTTTAACCACTAGGCTACCTGCCGCCACTAACTTTAGCCACTAGGCTACCTGCCGCCACTAACTTTAGCCACTAGGCTACCTGCCGCCACTAACTTAACTTTAACCACTAGGCTACCTGCCGCCACTAACTTTAACCACTAGGCTACCTGCCGCCACTAACTTTAACCACTAGGCTACCTGCCGCCACTAACTTTAGCCACTAGGCTACCTGCCGCCACTAACTTTAACCACTAGGCTACCTGCCGCCACTAACTTTAGCCACTAGGGCTACCTAGGCCGCCACTAACTTTAACCACTAGGCTACCTGCCGCCACTAACTTTAGCCACTAGGCTACCTGCCGCCACTAACTTTAGCCACTAGGCTACCTGCCGCCACTAACTTTAACCACTAGGCTACCTGCCGCCACTAACTTTAACCACTAGGCTACCTGCCGCCACTAACTTTAACCACTAGGCTACCTGCCGCCACTAACTTTAACCACTAGGCTACCTGCCGCCACTAACTTTAGCCACTAGGCTACCTGCCGCCACTAACTTTAGCCACTAGGCTACCTGCCGCCACTAACTTTAACCACTAGGCTACCTGCCGCCACTAACTTTAGCCACCTAGGCTACCTGCCGCCACTAACTTTAACCACTAGGCTACCTGCCGCCACTAACTTTAACCACTAGGCTACCTGCCGCCACTAACTTTAGCCACTAGGCTACCTGCCGCCACTAACTTTAACCACTAGGGCTAACCCTGCCGCCACTAACTTTAGCCACTAGGCTACCTGCCGCCACTAACTTTAACCACTAGGCTACCTGCCGCCACTAACTTTAACCACTAGGCTACCTGCCGCCACTAACTTTAGCCACTAGGCTACCTGCCGCCACTAACTTTAACCACTAGGCTACCTGCCGCCACTAACTTTAGCCACTAGGCTACCTGCCGCCACTAACTTTAACCACTAGGCTACCTGCCGCCACTAACTTTAACCACTAGGCTACCTGCCGCCACTAACTTTAACCACTAGGCTACCTGCCGCCACTAACTTTAACCACTAGGCTACCTGCCGCCACTAACTTTAACCACTAGGCTACCTGCCGCCACTAACTTTAGCCACTAGGCTACCTGCCGCCACTAACTTTAACCACTAGGCTACCTGCCGCCACTAACTTTAACCACTAGGCTACCTGCCGCCACTAACTTTAGCCACTAGGCTACCTGCCGCCACTAACTTTAACCACTAGGCTACCTGCCGCCACTAACTTTAGCCACTAGGCTACCTGCCGCCACTAACTTTAACCACTAGGCTACCTGCCGCCACTAACTTTAGCCACTAGGCTACCTGCCGCCACTAACTTTAACCACTAGGCTACCTGCCGCCACTAACTTTAACCACTAGGCTACCTGCCGCACACTAACTTTAGCCACTAGGCTACCTGCCGCCACTAACTTTAACCACTAGGCTACCTGCCGCCACTAACTTTAGCCACTAGGCTACCTGCCGCCACTAACTTTAACCACTAGGCTACCTGCCGCCACTAACTTTAGCCACTAGGCTACCTGCCGCCACTAACTTTAACCACTAGGCTACCTGCCGCCACTAACTTTAACCACTAGGCTACCTGCCGCCACTAACTTTAGCCACTAGGCTACCTGCCGCCACTAACTTTAACCACTAGGCTACCTGCCGCCACTAACTTTAACCACTAGGCTACCTGCCGCCACTAACTTTAACCACTAGGCTACCTGCCGCCACTAACTTTAGCCACTAGGCTACCTGCCGCCACTAACTTTAGCCACTAGGCTACCTGCCGCCACTAACTTTAGCCACTAGGCTACCTGCCGCCACTAACTTTAGCCACTAGGGCTACTTTAACCACTAGGCTACCTGCCGCCACTAACTTTAACCACTAGGCTACCTGCCGCCACTAACTTTAACCACTAGGCTACCTGCCGCCACTAACTTTACCACTAGGCTACCTGCCGCCACTAACTTTAACCACTAGGCTACCTGCCGCCACTAACTTTAACCACTAGGCTACCTGCCGCCACTAACTTTAGCCACTAGGCTACCTGCCGCCACTAACTTTAGCCACTAGGCTACCTGCCGCCACTAACTTTAGCCACTAGGCTACCTGCCGCCACTAACTTTAACCACTAGGCTACCTGCCGCCACTAACTTTAACCACTAGGCTACCTGCCGCCACTAACTTTAGCCACTAGGCTACCTGCCGCCACTAACTTTAACCACTAGGCTACCTGCCGCCACTAACTTTAGCCACTAGGCTACCTGCCGCCACTAACTTTAACACTAGGCACCACTAGGCTACCTGCCGCCACTAACTTTAGCCACTAGGCTACCTGCCGCCACTAACTTTAACCACTAGGCTACCTGCCGCCACTAACTTTAGCCACTAGGCTACCTGCCGCCACTAACTTTAGCCACTAGGCTACCTGCCGCCACTAACTTTAGCCACTAGCAAACAATCTTCCCACTAACAGTGTTTAACCACTAGGCTACCTGCCGCCACTAATTTTTTGTTACCTGACCAAATCAACTAACCACAAGGCTAAAAACTAACTTTAACCATAGGCTGGTTTGGCATTAAAGGCCAGCAGGCAACATTCATATTTTTCTCTGTTTTGTATTACATTTTAACTTTAACCATTTAACCTGGCAAGTAAGTTAATTAGGCTACAAATTATAATTTAACCAAGGCTAGCCTACCAAAACTTTAACCACTAGGCTACCTGCGGGGGACTAATTAAAATATATAAATGCCGCCACTAACTTAACCAATATAGGCAAAACACACATCACTAACTTTAACCACTAGGCTAAAGAGAGACCTAAAGACAACAACTTTAACCAAGGCAGCAACTACATGACAACCACAGCATGGCCACACAACATGAAACCAACATGGTAGCAAAACAACGTGGTAGCTTACCATTAACTTTACCATTAGGCTACAAAGATGCCGCCACTAACTTTAACCACTAGTCATACCTGCTTCTAAAGGGGGACCACTAGGACCCAAACTGCTACAGACCTATATCTAATTTAACCACTAAGGCTCGAAAGCCGCCACTAACTTTAACAAACAGATTACCTGCCGCCATTTAATCTTCAACCACTAGGCTACCTGCTTCTGCCATGCAATTTGGTTTCAGCTACCTGCCGCCACTCAACTTTAACCACTCAGCTACCTCAAGCCACTAACTTTAACCCTAAACGATATCTTAACCGCCATCGATAAGAAACCTGTCATCTAATCGCCACTAGGCTACCTGCCGCCACTAACTTTAACCACTAGGCTACCTGCATCGCCACTAACTTTAACCACTAGGCTACCTGCCGCAACTAACTTTAACCACTAGGCTACCTCAACCACTAATCCTTTAGCCAGAGGCTACCTGACAGCCTTGGTTTAACCACAAATGATTACCTGCCGCCACTTCACTTTAGCCACTCAAGGCTATCTGATACTAGTTCTTTGTCAAATATAGGGTCTGCTGTCCGCCACTAACTTTAGCCACAGGTACTCTGGGGGTGCTAACAGGGTTCAACCACTCAGGTTTTGCAACCACTCTCTTAGCCACTCTGTATAACATCAATGAGGTCGCTCTTGCTGCTGGTGAGTCTCTGATCCAGTTCTATGCACGACACCATTCTGTATACTCCGCCCCTTTTCTTTGGACACTGTGTTAACAACCCTCCAGGCAAGCTTCAATGCCATTTACTCTCCTTCCGTGGCCTCCAATTGCTCTTAAATACAAAACTAAATGCAACTCTTCAACCACTAGGCTACCTGCCGCCACCTCAACTTTGTCCACATCAGGCTACCTGACGGCCACTAACTTTAGATACTGTAACAACTACCTGCTCTGCCACTTAACTGTAACCAAACTAGGCTTCCTGACCCTTCCAGACCATTATCAAACATAAAAAACCTCCAAAGTTAAATTTAGACCATTGGCTTCCTCAAATGACAAAGCATCCTTCACTCATGCTGCCAAACAGCTCTGACTTAGAATACGTGGCTACAAATACTTAGGTGTCTGGTTAGACTGTAAACCTCCTTCCAGACCCATATCAAACATCTCCAATCCAAAGTTAAATCTAGAATTGGCTTCCTTTAGCCACTAAAGCATCCTTCTAACTCCCAAACTACCTGTACAACTTTAGACCATAGGCTACCTTCCGCCACTAACTTTAGCCACTAAGGCTGTCTTTACAACTTTAGCCACCAGGCTACCCGCCACCAACTTTATGCCACTATCTACCTGCCGCCACTAACTTTAGCCACTAGGCTACCTGCCCCACTAACTTTCACCACCAGGCAAACCTGCCCCACTAACTTTAGCCACTTGGCTACCTGCCCGCCGCAACTTAGCCACTAGGCTACCTGCCGCCACTAACAAACCCACTAGGCTACCATGTCATAACTTTTTAGACCACTAGGCTACCTGTCGCCACTAAGTCCCACTAGGCTACCTCAGCACTGCTTCACCACTAGGCTACCTCTGCCACTAACTGTTAGCCACTAGGCTACCTCTCACTAGTCACCCACAAGGCTACCTGCCGCCTTAACTTTAACCACTAGGCTGGCTCCATGTCACTAACAAGACCACTGGCTAACTCCCCCTTAGCCACTCAGGAAACCTCACCATAGCTTCCACCTAGGTACCACACGCTCCAGCAGGTATACAGGCTAGTCACCCCCACTAATTCTTTCTTAGCAAGCCTCTCCTTCCAGGCTACCTGCCGCCACTAACTTTAGCCACTTGCTGTCCTAACTTTAGCCACTATTTAATTTATTCCATTTATCTGCTAAATTGGAAACAACCCCATTTTTTTTTTGACCAAATCAACTAAAATCAACTGAAAAAAATAACTCAATATTTTTAGCCATTAAAGGCCCAGAGCAACTGTAACATTTATTTATTTTTTTGTTTTGTATTACATTTTTTTATTTCTACTTTTACACCATTGCAATACTACCATTCCAGTGTTTTATTGAACAAATTATTATTTACTTTGACAGCCTACCATGGCCTTTTTGCCTTTTACATCCCTTCTCACCTAATTTAAACATTATATATAGACTTGTTTTTTTTTTTTTTTTTTTTTACACACATTATTGACTGTATGTTTGTTTTACTCCATGTGTAACTCTGTGTCGTTGTATGTGTCGAACTGCTTTGCTTTATCTTGGCCAGGTCATGAAATGAGAACTTGTTCTCAACTTGCATACCTGGTTAAATAAAGGTGAAATAAAATTTAAAAAAATAAAAAGTACAACAGCTGTAGAAACAAACACTGTAAAAGTGTGAACAATTTATGAGTATTATTTCCTGATAGTTGCTGGTAGAGAATAATCTACACAGGCCCTTCTAATCAGCAGGTCTTGCATGGGTGGAGTTTTGGCTTGCCTGGTGACATCACCAGTCTGTATTTGAGTTTAATAGACCAATGAGAAAAAGAGTTCCAAACCTCTCTGCCAATAACAGCTAGTTTTCCGTTTTCAGAGATCACTCCCAGACAGTCCAAGCAAAATTCTTGCGTGAGAAATAGTTTTTGGCTAAAATGTTAATTTGTTTATTTTTGACCATTTTAATCTAAAACTATTACAGTAAGGTACTTAATTGTTACCCAGAAATGATATGATACTGAGATATATATAAAAATAAAAACGGCTGCATGAGGCCTTAATAAAGGTGACTTGGCCATAGAGATCCACAGTATGATATCGAATCAGAGTAAATAGAGCCAAATATATTTAAAAGTCACCTTGTCCAAGAGATGGTCATCAAAACGTCACCCCAGGGTAAGAATACACGAAACACAGCCCTTATTTTAAGTGTTTCTAAAATCCCCTACGGGAAAAATGTATGGTGGAAAAACGATTGGAACCATTTCCCAGTTTGACTGCTAGGTTTTATGGGTATTATTACACCTCCACCGTGGGGCTCTATTTAAGATTAAAACCAATAATTATTGGTTGCTCAAATGCAATGCGCTTGTCAACAAAGCACCTTTGATTAAATATTGCCCTCAGCAGTGGAAATCCAGCCTTACCTTAGTAAAGGAGGTTAGTTAGTAGTTATAGTAAGGTTAGGGTTATGTTAGTTACCTTAGTAAAGGAGCTGCCCAGCTTGACGTGGGGCGTGGTTAAGGTTAGTTAGTAGTTATAGTAAGGTTAGGGTTACGTTAGTTACCTTAGTAAAGGAGCTGCCCAGCTTGACGTGGGGTGTGGTTAAGGTTAGTAAGTAGTTATAGTAAGGTTAGGGTTACGTTATAGTTACCTTAGTAAAGGAGCTGCCCAGCTTGACGTGGGGTGTGGTTAAGGTTAGTTAGTAGTTATAGTAAGGTTAGGGTTACGTTAGTTACCTTAGTAAAGGAGCTACCCAGCTTGACGTGGGGCGTGGTTAAGGTTAGTAAGTAGTTATAGTAAGGTTAGGGTTATGTTAGTTACCTTAGTAAAGGAGCTGCCCAGCTTGACGTGGGGTGTGGTTAAGGTTAGTTAGTAGTTATAGTAAGGTTAGGGTTACGTTAGTTACCTTAGTAAAGGAGCTACCCAGCTTGACGTGGGGTGTGGTTAAGGTTAGTTAGTAGTTACAGTAAGGTTAGGGTTACGTTAGTTACCTTAGTAAAGGAGCTACCCAGCTTGACGTGGGGCGTGGTTAAGGTTAGTTAGTAGTTATAGTAAGGTTAGGGTTACGTTAGTTACCTTAGTAAAGGAGCTACCCAGCTTGACGTGGGGCGTGGTAGGGAACTCTCTCTTCTGGCTCATGGTGAGAGAGCCCGCCTCCAGGCTGTAGAGGTTGGACATGACCAATAGGAGGTCGGAGACGGTCTTGACCGCATTATCGGGCCAAGGAATTCGGGATCGATTATAATCACAGCCGTTGATGCCCAGGGCATCGATGGCTCTGAATGAACTCTTGATTTAACTCTTTGCAAACCGAAACCATTTCTCCAGCTGGATCACGTTTGACCTGAAAACAAGACTCCAGTGTCTGGCAGGAGAACAGGTGGTAAAACCATCATTGTTACTCTAACTTCACACACACACACACACACACACACACACACACACACACACACACACACACACACACACACACACACACACTAAAGGATGTAGGTAGTGGATTCATATACAGATACACATGCACACATACACAAACAAACTGAATAATGTACTGTAGGCCTCAGGTAGTGGGTTCACCTCTGAGCTAGTCACGAGACAAGTTTTAGGCTGCTTCACTAGGATCTGAATGATCCACTTAATATCAAAGAGAGAGAGTATCACAGTGAGTTATGTAATGAAATAACACATCACCACATGCAGCGTGTTCTGTTACCTACATCTACTAGCTAACAACATCAGGTCAGTAGTTCTATAATATACAGTAGTGTTCTGTTACCTACATCTACTAGCTAACAACATCAGGTCAGTAGTTCTATAATATACAGTAGTGTTCTGTTACCTACATCTACTAGCTAACAACATCAGGTCAGTGGTTCTATAATATACAGTAGTGTTCTGTTACCTACATCTACTAGCTAACAACATCAGGTCAGTAGTTCTATAATATACAGTAGTGTTCTGTTACCTACATCTACTAGCTAACAACATCAGGTCAGTAGTTCTATAATATACAGTAGTGTTCTGTTACCTACATCTAACAACATCAGGTCAGTAGTTCTATAATATACAGTAGTGTTCTGTTACCTACATCTACCTCACAGTAGTTCTATAATATACAGTAGTGTTCTGTTACCTACATCTAACAACATCAGGTCAGTGGTTCTATAATATACAGTAGTGTTCTGTTACCTACATCTAACAACATCAGGGCAGTAGTTCTATAATATACAGTAGTGTTCTGTTACCTACATCTACTAGCTAACAACATCAGGTCAGTGGTTCTATAATATACAGTAGTGTTCTGTTACCTACATCTACTAGCTAACAACATCAGGTCAGTAGTTCTATAATATACAGTAGTGTTCTGTTACCTACATCTACTAGCTAACAACATTGTTCAGTAGTTCTATAATATACAGTAGTGTTCTGTTACCTACATCTACTAGCTAACAACATCAGGTCAGTAGTTCTATAATATACAGTAGTGTTCTGTTACCTACATCTACTAGCTAACAACATCAGGTCAGTAGTTCTATAATATACAGTAGTGTTCTGTTACCTACATCTAACAACATCAGGTCAGTAGTTCTATAATATACAGTAGTGTTCTGTTACCTACATCTACTAGCTAACAACATCAGGTCAGTAGTTCTATAATATACAGTAGTGTTCTGTTACCTACATCTACTAGCTAACAACATCAGGTCAGTGGTTCTATAATATACAGTAGTGTTCTGTTACCTACATCTACTAGCTAACAACATCAGGTCAGTAGTTCTATAATATACAGTAGTGTTCTGTTACCTACATCTACTAGCTAACAACATCAGGTCAGTGGTTCTATAATATCTACAGTAGTGTTCTGTTACCTACATCTACTAGCTAACAACATCAGGTCAGTAGTTCTATAATATACAGTAGTGTTCTGTTACCTACATCTACTAGCTAACAACATCAGGTCAGTGGTTCTATAATATACAGTAGTGTTCTGTTACCTACATCTACTAGCTAACAACATCAGGTCAGTAGTTCTATAATATACAGTAGTGTTCTGTTACCTACATCTACTAGCTAACAACATCAGGTCAGTAGTTCTATAATATACAGTAGTGTTCTGTTACCTACATCTACTAGCTAACAACATCAGGTCAGTAGTTCTATAATATACAGTAGTGTTCTGTTACCTACATCTACTAGCTAACAACATCAGGTCAGTAGTTCTATAATATACAGTAGTGTTCTGTTACCTACATCTACTAGCTAACAACATCAGGTCAGTAGTTCTATAATATACAGTAGTGTTCTGTTACCTACATCTACTAGCTAACAACATCAGGTCAGTAGTTCTATAATATACAGTAGTGTTCTGTTACCTACATCTACTAGCTAACAACATCAGGTCAGTGGTTCTATAATATACAGTAGTGTTCTGTTACCTACATCTAACAACATCAGGTCAGTGGTTCTATAATATACAGTAGTGTTCTGTTACCTACATCTACTAGCTAACAACATCAGGTCAGTAGTTCTATAATATACAGTAGTGTTCTGTTACCTACATCTACTAGCTAACAACATCAGGTCAGTGGTTCTATAATATACAGTAGTGTTCTGTTACCTACATCTACTAGCTAACAACATCAGGTCAGTAGTTCTATAATATACAGTAGTGTTCTGTTACCTACATCTACTAGCTACACGAGCCACTTTAAACAATGCTACTAGCTAACAACATCAGGTCAGTAGTTCTATAATATACAGTAGTGTTCTGTTACCTACATCTACTAGCTAACAACATCAGGTCAGTAGTTCTATAATATACAGTAGTGTTCTGTTACCTACATCTACTAGCTAACAACATCAGGTCAGTAGTTCTATAATATACAGTAGTGTTCTGTTACCTACATCTACTAGCTAACAACATCAGGTCAGTGGTTCTATAATATACAGTAGTGTTCTGTTACCTACATCTACTAGCTAACAACATCAGGTCAGTAGTTCTATAATATACAGTAGTGTTCTGTTACCTACATCTACTAGCTAACAACATCAGGTCAGTAGTTCTATAATATACAGTAGTGTTCTGTTTACACTACTAGCTAACAACATCTCAGTAGTTCTATAATAACAGTAGTGTTCTGTTACCTACATCTACTAGCTAACAACATCAGGTCAGTAGTTCTATAATATACAGTAGTGTTCTGTTACCTACATCTACTAGCTAACAACATCAGGTCAGTAGTTCTATAATATACAGTAGTGTTCTGTTACCTACATCTACTAGCTAACAACATCAGGTCAGTAGTTCTATAATATACAGTAGTGTTCTGTTACCTACATCTACTAGCTAACAACATCAGGTTCAGTAGTTCTATAATATACAGTAGTGTTCTGTTACCTACATCTACTAGCTAACAACATCAGGTCAGTAGTTCTATAATATACAGTAGTGTTCTGTTACCTACATCTACTAGCTAACAACATCAGGTCAGTAGTTCTATAATATACAGTAGTGTTCTGTTACCTACATCTACTAGCTAACAACATCAGGTCAGTAGTTCTATAATATACAGTAGTGTTCTGTTACCTACATCTACTAGCTAACAACATCAGGTCAGTAGTTCTATAATATACAGTAGTGTTCTGTTACCTACATCTACTAGCTAACAACATCAGGTCAGTAGTTCTATAATATACAGTAGTGTTCTGTTACCTACATCTACTAGCTAACAACATCAGGTCAGTAGTTCTATAATATACAGTAGTGTTCTGTTACCTACATCTACTAGCACTAACAACATCAGGTCAGTAGTTCTATAATATACAGTAGTGTTCTGTTACCTACATCTACTAGCTAACAACATCAGGTCAGTAGTTCTATAATATACAGTAGTGTTCTGTTACCTACATCTACTAGCTAACAACATCAGGTCAGTAGTTCTATAATATACAGTAGTGTTCTGTTACCTACATCTACTAGCTAACAACATCAGGTCAGTGGTTCTATAATATACAGTAGTGTTCTGTTACCTACATCTACTAGCTAACAACATCAGGTCAGTAGTTCTATAATATACAGTAGTGTTCTGTTACCTACATCTACTAGCTAACAACATCAGGTCAGTAGTTCTATAATATACAGTAGTGTTCTGTTACCTACATCTACTAGCTAACAACATCAGGTCAGTAGTTCTATAATATACAGTAGTGTTCTGTTACCTACATCTACTAGCTAACAACATCAGGTCAGTAGTTCTATAATATACAGTAGTGTTCTGTTACCTACATCTACTAGCTAACAACATCAGGTCAGTAGTTCTATAATATACAGTAGTGTTCTGTTACCTACATCTACTAGCTAACAACATCAGGTCAGTAGTTCTATAATATACAGTAGTGTTCTGTTACCTACATCTACTAGCTAACAACATCAGGTCAGTAGTTCTATAATATACAGTAGTGTTCTGTTACCTACATCTACTAGCTAACAACATCAGGTCAGTAGTTCTATAATATACAGTAGTGTTCTGTTACCTACATCTACTAGCTAACAACATCAGGTCAGTAGTTCTATAATATACAGTAGTGTTCTGTTACCTACATCTACTAGCTAACAACATCAGGTCAGTGGTTCTATAATATACAGTAGTGTTCTGTTACCTACATCTACTAGCTAACAACATCAGGTCAGTAGTTCTATAATATACAGTAGTGTTCTGTTACCTACATCTACTAGCTAACAACATCAGGTCAGTAGTTCTATAATATACAGTAGTGTTCTGTTACCTACATCTACTAGCTAACAACATCAGGTCAGTAGTTCTATAATATACAGTAGTGTTCTGTTACCTACATCTACTAGCTAACAACATCAGGTCAGTAGTTCTATAATATACAGTAGTGTTCTGTTACCTACATCTACTAGCTAACAACATCAGGTCAGTAGTTCTATAATATACAGTAGTGTTCTGTTACCTACATCTACTAGCTAACAACATCAGGTCAGTAGTTCTATAATATACAGTAGTGTTCTGTTACCTACATCTACTAGCTAACAACATCAGGTCAGTGGTTCTATAATATACAGTAGTGTTCTGTTACCTACATCTACTAGCTAACAACATCAGGTCAGTAGTTCTATAATATACAGTAGTGTTCTGTTACCTACATCTACTAGCTAACAACATCAGGTCAGTAGTTCTATAATATACAGTAGTGTTCTGTTACCTACATCTACTAGCTAACAACATCAGGTCAGTAGTTCTATAATATACAGTAGTGTTCTGTTACCTACATCTACTAGCTAACAACATCAGGTCAGTAGTTCTATAATATACAGTAGTGTTCTGTTACCTACATCTACTAGCTAACAACATCAGGTCAGTAGTTCTATAATATACAGTAGTGTTCTGTTACCTACATCTACTAGCTAACAACATCAGGTCAGTAGTTCTATAATATACAGTAGTGTTCTGTTACCTACATCTACTAGCTAACAACATCAGGTCAGTAGTTCTATAATATACAGTAGTGTTCTGTTACCTACATCTACTAGCTAACAACATCAGGTCAGTGGTTCTATAATATACAGTAGTGTTCTGTTACCTACATCTACTAGCTAACAACATCAGGTCAGTAGTTCTATAATATACAGTAGTGTTCTGTTACCTACATCTACTAGCTAACAACATCAGGTCAGTAGTTCTATAATATACAGTAGTGTTCTGTTACCTACATCTACTAGCTAACAACATCAGGTCAGTAGTTCTATAATATACAGTAGTGTTCTGTTACCTACATCTACTAGCTAACAACATCAGGTCAGTAGTTCTATAATATACAGTAGTGTTCTGTTACCTACATCTACTAGCTAACAACATCAGGTCAGTAGTTCTATAATATACAGTAGTGTTCTGTTACCTACATCTACTAGCTAACAACATCAGGTCAGTAGTTCTATAATATACAGTAGTGTTCTGTTACCTACATCTACTAGCTAACAACATCAGGTCAGTAGTTCTATAATATACAGTAGTGTTCTGTTACCTACATCTACTAGCTAACAACATCAGGTCAGTAGTTCTATAATATACAGTAGTGTTCTGTTACCTACATCTACTAGCTAACAACATCAGGTCAGTAGTTCTATAATATACAGTAGTGTTCTGTTACCTACATCTACTAGCTAACAACATCAGGTCAGTAGTTCTATAATATACAGTAGTGTTCTGTTACCTACATCTACTAGCTAACAACATCAGGTCAGTGGTTCTATAATATACAGTAGTGTTCTGTTACCTACATCTACTAGCTAACAACATCAGGTCAGTAGTTCTATAATATACAGTAGTGTTCTGTTACCTACATCTACTAGCTAACAACATCAGGTCAGTAGTTCTATAATATACAGTAGTGTTCTGTTACCTACATCTACTAGCTAACAACATCAGGTCAGTAGTTCTATAATATACAGTAGTGTTCTGTTACCTACATCTACTAGCTAACAACATCAGGTCAGTAGTTCTATAATATACAGTAGTGTTCTGTTACCTACATCTACTAGCTAACAACATCAGGTCAGTAGTTCTATAATATACAGTAGTGTTCTGTTACCTACATCTACTAGCTAACAACATCAGGTCAGTAGTTCTATAATATACAGTAGTGTTCTGTTACCTACATCTACTAGCTAACAACATCAGGTCAGTAGTTCTATAATATACAGTAGTGTTCTGTTACCTACATCTACTAGCTAACAACATCAGGTCAGTAGTTCTATAATATACAGTAGTGTTCTGTTACCTACATCTACTAGCTAACAACATCAGGTCAGTAGTTCTATAATATACAGTAGTGTTCTGTTACCTACATCTACTAGCTAACAACATCAGGTCAGTAGTTCTATAATATACAGTAGTGTTCTGTTACCTACATCTACTAGCTAACAACATCAGGTCAGTAGTTCTATAATATACAGTAGTGTTCTGTTACCTACATCTACTAGCTAACAACATCAGGTCAGTAGTTCTATAATATACAGTAGTGTTCTGTTACCTACATCTACTAGCTAACAACATCAGGTCAGTAGTTCTATAATATACAGTAGTGTTCTGTTACCTACATCTACTAGCTAACAACATCAGGTCAGTAGTTCTATAATATACAGTAGTGTTCTGTTACCTACATCTACTAGCTAACAACATCAGGTCAGTAGTTCTATAATATACAGTAGTGTTCTGTTACCTACATCTACTAGCTAACAACATCAGGTCAGTAGTTCTATAATATACAGTAGTGTTCTGTTACCTACATCTACTAGCTAACAACATCAGGTCAGTAGTTCTATAATATACAGTAGTGTTCTGTTACCTACATCTACTAGCTAACAACATCAGGTCAGTAGTTCTATAATATACAGTAGTGTTCTGTTACCTACATCTACTAGCTAACAACATCAGGTCAGTAGTTCTATAATATACAGTAGTGTTCTGTTACCTACATCTACTAGCTAACAACATCAGGTCAGTAGTTCTATAATATACAGTAGTGTTCTGTTACCTACATCTACTAGCTAACAACATCAGGTCAGTAGTTCTATAATATACAGTAGTGTTCTGTTACCTACATCTACTAGCTAACAACATCAGGTCAGTAGTTCTATAATATACAGTAGTGTTCTGTTACCTACATCTACTAGCTAACAACATCAGGTCAGTAGTTCTATAATATACAGTAGTGTTCTGTTACCTACATCTACTAGCTAACAACATCAGGTCAGTAGTTCTATAATATACAGTAGTGTTCTGTTACCTACATCTACTAGCTAACAACATCAGGTCAGTAGTTCTATAATATACAGTAGTGTTCTGTTACCTACATCTACTAGCTAACAACATCAGGTCAGTAGTTCTATAATATACAGTAGTGTTCTGTTACCTACATCTACTAGCTAACAACATCAGGTCAGTAGTTCTATAATATACAGTAGTGTTCTGTTACCTACATCTACTAGCTAACAACATCAGGTCAGTAGTTCTATAATATACAGTAGTGTTCTGTTACCTACATCTACTAGCTAACAACATCAGGTCAGTAGTTCTATAATATACAGTAGTGTTCTGTTACCTACATCTACTAGCTAACAACATCAGGTCAGTAGTTCTATAATATACAGTAGTGTTCTGTTACCTACATCTACTAGCTAACAACATCAGGTCAGTAGTTCTATAATATACAGTAGTGTTCTGTTACCTACATCTACTAGCTAACAACATCAGGTCAGTAGTTCTATAATATACAGTAGTGTTCTGTTACCTACATCTACTAGCTAACAACATCAGGTCAGTAGTTCTATAATATACAGTAGTGTTCTGTTACCTACATCTACTAGCTAACAACATCAGGTCAGTAGTTCTATAATATACAGTAGTGTTCTGTTACCTACATCTACTAGCTAACAACATCAGGTCAGTAGTTCTATAATATACAGTAGTGTTCTGTTACCTACATCTACTAGCTAACAACATCAGGTCAGTAGTTCTATAATATACAGTAGTGTTCTGTTACCTACATCTACTAGCTAACAACATCAGGTCAGTAGTTCTATAATATACAGTAGTGTTCTGTTACCTACATCTACTAGCTAACAACATCAGGTCAGTAGTTCTATAATATACAGTAGTGTTCTGTTACCTACATCTACTAGCTAACAACATCAGGTCAGTAGTTCTATAATATACAGTAGTGTTCTGTTACCTACATCTACTAGCTAACAACATCAGGTCAGTAGTTCTATAATATACAGTAGTGTTCTGTTACCTACATCTACTAGCTAACAACATCAGGTCAGTAGTTCTATAATATACAGTAGTGTTCTGTTACCTACATCTACTAGCTAACAACATCAGGTCAGTAGTTCTATAATATACAGTAGTGTTCTGTTACCTACATCTACTAGCTAACAACATCAGGTCAGTAGTTCTATAATATACAGTAGTGTTCTGTTACCTACATCTACTAGCTAACAACATCAGGTCAGTAGTTCTATAATATACAGTAGTGTTCTGTTACCTACATCTACTAGCTAACAACATCAGGTCAGTAGTTCTATAATATACAGTAGTGTTCTGTTACCTACATCTACTAGCTAACAACATCAGGTCAGTAGTTCTATAATATACAGTAGTGTTCTGTTACCTACATCTACTAGCTAACAACATCAGGTCAGTAGTTCTATAATATACAGTAGTGTTCTGTTACCTACATCTACTAGCTAACAACATCAGGTCAGTAGTTCTATAATATACAGTAGTGTTCTGTTACCTACATCTACTAGCTAACAACATCAGGTCAGTAGTTCTATAATATACAGTAGTGTTCTGTTACCTACATCTACTAGCTAACAACATCAGGTCAGTAGTTCTATAATATACAGTAGTGTTCTGTTACCTACATCTACTAGCTAACAACATCAGGTCAGTAGTTCTATAATATACAGTAGTGTTCTGTTACCTACATCTACTAGCTAACAACATCAGGTCAGTAGTTCTATAATATACAGTAGTGTTCTGTTACCTACATCTACTAGCTAACAACATCAGGTCAGTAGTTCTATAATATACAGTAGTGTTCTGTTACCTACATCTACTAGCTAACAACATCAGGTCAGTAGTTCTATAATATACAGTAGTGTTCTGTTACCTACATCTACTAGCTAACAACATCAGGTCAGTAGTTCTATAATATACAGTAGTGTTCTGTTACCTACATCTACTAGCTAACAACATCAGGTCAGTAGTTCTATAATATACAGTAGTGTTCTGTTACCTACATCTACTAGCTAACAACATCAGGTCAGTAGTTCTATAATATACAGTAGTGTTCTGTTACCTACATCTACTAGCTAACAACATCAGGTCAGTAGTTCTATAATATACAGTAGTGTTCTGTTACCTACATCTACTAGCTAACAACATCAGGTCAGTAGTTCTATAATATACAGTAGTGTTCTGTTACCTACATCTACTAGCTAACAACATCAGGTCAGTAGTTCTATAATATACAGTAGTGTTCTGTTACCTACATCTACTAGCTAACAACATCAGGTCAGTAGTTCTATAATATACAGTAGTGTTCTGTTACCTACATCTACTAGCTAACAACATCAGGTCAGTAGTTCTATAATATACAGTAGTGTTCTGTTACCTACATCTACTAGCTAACAACATCAGGTCAGTAGTTCTATAATATACAGTAGTGTTCTGTTACCTACATCTACTAGCTAACAACATCAGGTCAGTAGTTCTATAATATACAGTAGTGTTCTGTTACCTACATCTACTAGCTAACAACATCAGGTCAGTAGTTCTATAATATACAGTAGTGTTCTGTTACCTACATCTACTAGCTAACAACATCAGGTCAGTAGTTCTATAATATACAGTAGTGTTCTGTTACCTACATCTACTAGCTAACAACATCAGGTCAGTAGTTCTATAATATACAGTAGTGTTCTGTTACCTACATCTACTAGCTAACAACATCAGGTCAGTAGTTCTATAATATACAGTAGTGTTCTGTTACCTACATCTACTAGCTAACAACATCAGGTCAGTAGTTCTATAATATACAGTAGTGTTCTGTTACCTACATCTACTAGCTAACAACATCAGGTCAGTAGTTCTATAATATACAGTAGTGTTCTGTTACCTACATCTACTAGCTAACAACATCAGGTCAGTAGTTCTATAATATACAGTAGTGTTCTGTTACCTACATCTACTAGCTAACAACATCAGGTCAGTAGTTCTATAATATACAGTAGTGTTCTGTTACCTACATCTACTAGCTAACAACATCAGGTCAGTAGTTCTATAATATACAGTAGTGTTCTGTTACCTACATCTACTAGCTAACAACATCAGGTCAGTAGTTCTATAATATACAGTAGTGTTCTGTTACCTACATCTACTAGCTAACAACATCAGGTCAGTAGTTCTATAATATACAGTAGTGTTCTGTTACCTACATCTACTAGCTAACAACATCAGGTCAGTAGTTCTATAATATACAGTAGTGTTCTGTTACCTACATCTACTAGCTAACAACATCAGGTCAGTAGTTCTATAATATACAGTAGTGTTCTGTTACCTACATCTACTAGCTAACAACATCAGGTCAGTAGTTCTATAATATACAGTAGTGTTCTGTTACCTACATCTACTAGCTAACAACATCAGGTCAGTAGTTCTATAATATACAGTAGTGTTCTGTTACCTACATCTACTAGCTAACAACATCAGGTCAGTAGTTCTATAATATACAGTAGTGTTCTGTTACCTACATCTACTAGCTAACAACATCAGGTCAGTAGTTCTATAATATACAGTAGTGTTCTGTTACCTACATCTACTAGCTAACAACATCAGGTCAGTAGTTCTATAATATACAGTAGTGTTCTGTTACCTACATCTACTAGCTAACAACATCAGGTCAGTAGTTCTATAATATACAGTAGTGTTCTGTTACCTACATCTACTAGCTAACAACATCAGGTCAGTAGTTCTATAATATACAGTAGTGTTCTGTTACCTACATCTACTAGCTAACAACATCAGGTCAGTAGTTCTATAATATACAGTAGTGTTCTGTTACCTACATCTACTAGCTAACAACATCAGGTCAGTGGTTCTATAATATACAGTAGTGTTCTGTTACCTACATCTACTAGCTAACAACATCAGGTCAGTAGTTCTATAATATACAGTAGTGTTCTGTTACCTACATCTACTAGCTAACAACATCAGGTCAGTAGTTCTATAATATACAGTAGTGTTCTGTTACCTACATCTACTAGCTAACAACATCAGGTCAGTAGTTCTATAATATACAGTAGTGTTCTGTTACCTACATCTACTAGCTAACAACATCAGGTCAGTGGTTCTATAATATACAGTAGTGTTCTGTTACCTACATCTACTAGCTAACAACATCAGGTCAGTAGTTCTATAATATACAGTAGTGTTCTGTTACCTACATCTACTAGCTAACAACATCAGGTCAGTAGTTCTATAATATACAGTAGTGTTCTGTTACCTACATCTACTAGCTAACAACATCAGGTCAGTAGTTCTATAATATACAGTAGTGTTCTGTTACCTACATCTACTAGCTAACAACATCAGGTCAGTAGTTCTATAATATACAGTAGTGTTCTGTTACCTACATCTACTAGCTAACAACATCAGGTCAGTAGTTCTATAATATACAGTAGTGTTCTGTTACCTACATCTACTAGCTAACAACATCAGGTCAGTAGTTCTATAATATACAGTAGTGTTCTGTTACCTACATCTACTAGCTAACAACATCAGGTCAGTAGTTCTATAATATACAGTAGTGTTCTGTTACCTACATCTACTAGCTAACAACATCAGGTCAGTAGTTCTATAATATACAGTAGTGTTCTGTTACCTACATCTACTAGCTAACAACATCAGGTCAGTAGTTCTATAATATACAGTAGTGTTCTGTTACCTACATCTACTAGCTAACAACATCAGGTCAGTAGTTCTATAATATACAGTAGTGTTCTGTTACCTACATCTACTAGCTAACAACATCAGGTCAGTGGTTCTATAATATACAGTAGTGTTCTGTTACCTACATCTAACAACATCAGGGCAGTAGTTCTATAATATACAGTAGTGTTCCGTTACCTACATCACTAGCTAACAACATCAGGTCAGTGGTTCTATAATATCAGTAGCTGTTCATTACCTACATCTACTAGCTAACAACATCAGCAGTAGTTCTATAATATACAGTCCCCAAAACATCTCACAGCCACATGACAGCCCGCTCTGGTCAGTTTGCCAAAAGGCACCTAAAGACTTTCAGATCATGAGAAACAAGACTCTCTGGTCTGATCAAACCAAGATTGAACTCTTTGGCCTGAATGCAAAGCGTCACATCTGGAGAAAACCTGGCACCATCCCTACGGTGAAGCATGGTGGTGGCAGCATCATGCCGTGGGGATGTTTTTCAGCGGCAGGGACTGGGAGACTAGTCAGGAACAAGGAAAAGATGAACGGAGCAAAGTACAGAGAGATCCTTGATCCTGCTCCAGAGTGCCCATGACTTCAGACTGTGGCGAAGGTTCACCTTCTAACGGGACAATGACCCTAAGCACACAACTAAGACAAAGCAGACGTGGCTTGAATGTCCTAAATGTCCTTGTGTGTGGCCCAGCCAGAGCCCGGACTTGAACATCTCTGGAGAGACCTAAAAATAGCTGTGCAGCAACGCTCCCCATCCAACCTGACAGAGCTTGAGAGAATTTCAGAGAAGAATGGGAGAAACTACATCTACTAGCTAACAACATCAGGTCAGTGTTCTATAATATACAGTTCTCAAATACAGGTGTGCCAAGCCTAGAGTCCTACCCAAGAAGAATGGGAGAAACTCCCCAAATACAGGTGTGCCAAGCTTGTAGAGTCCTACCCAAGAAGAATGGGAGAAACTCCCCAAATACAGGTGTGCCGAGCTAGCTAACAACTCAACAAATCAGAGTCATAGTTCCAAGAAGAATGGGAGAAACTCCCCAAATACAGGTGTGCCGAGCTTGTAGAGTCATACCCAAGAAGAATGGGAGAAACTCCCCAAATACAGGTGTGCCGAGCTTGTAGAGTCTCCTACCCAAGAAGAATGGGAGAAACTCCCCAAATACAGGTGTGCCGAGCTTGTAGAGTCCTACCCAAGAAGAATGGGAGAAACTCCCCAAATACAGGTGTGTACAGTCCGTTCTAAATGTAGAGTCAGTACCCAAGAAGAATGGGAGAAACTCCCCAAATACAGGTGTGCCGAGCTTGTAGAGTCATACCCAAGAAGAATGGGAGAAACTCCCCAAATACAGGTGTGCCGAGCTTGTAGAGTCATACCCAAGAAGAATGGGAGAAACTCCCCAAATACAGGTGTGCCGAGCTTGTAGAGTCTACCCAAGAAGAATGGGAGAAACTCCCCAAATACAGGTGTGCCGAGCTTGTAGAGTCATACCCAGAAGAATGGGAGAAACTCCCCAAATACAGGTGTGCCAGAGCTTGTAGAAATACAGGGGAGAAACTCCCAAATACGAGCTTGTAGAGTCTACCCAAGAAGAATGGGAGAAACTCCCAAATACAGGTGTGAGTCTACCCAAGAAGACATGGGCAAATTGTAGAGTCATACCCAAGAAGAATGGGAGAAACTCCCCAAATACAGGTGTGCCGAGCTTGTAGAGTCCTACCCAAGAAGAATGGGAGAAACTCCCCAAATACAGGTGTGCCGAGCTTTAGAGTCCTACCCAAGAAGAATGGGAGAAACTCCCCAAATACAGGTGTGCCGAGCTTGTAGAGTCTACCCAAGAAGAATGGGAGAAACTCCCCAAATACAGGTGTGCCGAGCTTGTAGAGTCATACCCAAGAAGAATGGGAGAAACTCCCCAAATACAGGTGTGCTCCGAGCTTGTAGAGTCATACCCAAGAAGAATGGGAGAAACTCCCCAAATACAGGTGTGCCGAGCTTGTAGAGTCATACCCAAGAAGAATGGGAGAAACTCCCCAAATACCCAGGTGGGAGAAACTCCCCAAATACCCCGAGCTTGTAGAGTCATACCCAAGAAGAATGGGAGAAACTCCCCAAATACAGGTGTGCCGAGCTTGTAGAGTCATACCCAAGAAGAATGGGAGAAACTCCCCAAATACAGGTGTGCCGAGCTTGTAGAGTCATACCCAAGAAGAATGGGAGAAACTCCCCAAATACAGGTGTGCCGAGCTTGTAGAGTCATACCCAAGAAGAATGGGAGAAACTCCCCAAATACAGGTGTGCCGAGCTTGTAGAGTCATACCCAAGAAGAATGAGGAGAAACTGGGAGAAACCCCAAATACAGGTGTGCCGAGCTTGTAGAGTCATACCCAAGAAGAATGGGAGAAACTCCCCAAATACAGGTGTGCCGAGCTTGTAGAGTCATACCCAAGAAGAATGGGAGAAACTCCCCAAATACAGGTGGGAGAAACTCCCCGAGCTTGTAGAGTCATACCCAAGAAGAATGGGAGAAACTCCCCAAATACAGGTGTGCCGAGCTTGTAGAGTCATACCCAAGAAGAATGGGAGAAACTCCCCAAATACAGGTGTGGCTGAGCTTGTAGAGTCATACCCAAGAAGAATGGGAGAAACTCCCCAAATACAGGTGTACCAAGCTTGTAGAGTCATACCCAAGAAGAATGGGAGAAACTCCCCAAATACAGGTGTGCCGAGCTTGTAGAGTCATACCCAAGAAGAATGGGAGAAACTCCCCAAATACAGGTGTGCCGAGCTTGTAGAGTCATACCCAAGAAGAATGGGAGAAACTCCCCAAATACAGGTGTGCCGAGCTTGTAGAGTCATACCCAAGAAGAATGGGAGAAACTCCCCAAATACAGGTGTGCCGAGCTTGTAGAGTCATACCCAAGAAGAATGGGAGAAACTCCCCAAATACAGGTGTGCCGAGCTTGTAGAGTCATACCTGTCCCAAGAAGAATGGGAGAAACTCCCCAAATACAGGTGTGCCGAGCTTGTAGAGTCATACCCAAGAAGAATGGGAGAAACTCCCCAAATACAGGTGTGCCGAGCTTGTAGAGTCATACCCAAGAAGAATGGGAGAAACTCCCCAAATACAGGTGTGCCGAGCTTGTAGAGTCATACCCAAGAAGAATGGGAGAAACTCCCCAAATACAGGTGTGCCGAGCTTGTAGAGTCATACCCAAGAAGAATGGGAGAAACTCCCCAAATACAGGTGTGCCGAGCTTGTAGAGTCATACCCAAGAAGAATGGGAGAAACTCCCCAAATACAGGTGTGCCGAGCTTGTAGAGTCATACCCAAGAAGAATGGGAGAAACTCCCCAAATACAGGTGTGCTGAGCTTGTAGAGTCATACCCAAGAAGAATGGGAGAAACTCCCCAAATACAGGTGTGCCGAGCTTGTAGAGTCATACCCAAGAAGAATGGGAGAAACTCCCCAAATACAGGTGTGCCGAGCTTGTAGAGTCATACCCAAGAAGAATGGGAGAAACTCCCCAAATACAGGTGTGCCGAGCTTGTAGAGTCATACCCAAGAAGAATGGGAGAAACTCCCCAAATACAGGTGTGCCGAGCTTGTAGAGTCATACCCAAGAAGAATGGGAGAAACTCCCCAAATACAGGTGTGCCGAGCTTGTAGAGTCATACCCAAGAAGAATGGGAGAAACTCCCCAAATACAGGTGTGCCGAGCTTGTAGAGTCATACCCAAGAAGAATGGGAGAAACTCCCCAAATACAGGTGTGCCGAGCTTGTAGAGTCATACCCAAGAAGAATGGGAGAAACTCCCCAAATACAGGTGTGCCGAGCTTGTAGAGTCATACCCAAGAAGAATGGGAGAAACTCCCCAAATACAGGTGTGCCGAGCTTGTAGAGTCATACCCAAGAAGAATGGGAGAAACTCCCCAAATACAGGTGTGCCGAGCTTGTAGAGTCCTACCCAAGAAGAATGGGAGAAACTCCCCAAATACAGGTGTGCCGAGCTTGTAGAGTCATACCCAAGAAGAATGGGAGAAACTCCCCAAATACAGGTGTGCCGAGCTTGTAGAGTCATACCCAAGAAGAATGGGAGAAACTCCCCAAATACAGGTGTGCCGAGCTTGTAGAGTCATACCCAAGAAGAATGGGAGAAACTCCCCAAATACAGGTGTGCCGAGCTTGTAGAGTCATACCCAAGAAGAATGGGAGAAACTCCCCAAATACAGGTGTGCCGAGCTTGTAGAGTCATACCCAAGAAGAATGGGAGAAACTCCCCAAATACAGGTGTGCCGAGCTTGTAGAGTCATACCCAAGAAGAATGGGAGAAACTCCCCAAATACAGGTGTGCCGAGCTTGTAGAGTCATACCCAAGAAGAATGGGAGAAACTCCCCAAATACAGGTGTGCCGAGCTTGTAGAGTCATACCCAAGAAGAATGGGAGAAACTCCCCAAATACAGGTGTGCCGAGCTTGTAGAGTCCTACCCAAGAAGAATGGGAGAAACTCCCCAAATACAGGTGTGCCGAGCTTGTAGAGTCATACCCAAGAAGAATGGGAGAAACTCCCCAAATACAGGTGTGCCGAGCTTGTAGAGTCATACCCAAGAAGAATGGGAGAAACTCCCCAAATACAGGTGTGCCGAGCTTGTAGAGTCCTACCCAAGAAGAATGGGAGAAACTCCCCAAATACAGGTGTGCCGAGCTTGTAGAGTCATACCCAAGAAGAATGGGAGAAACTCCCCAAATACAGGTGTGCCGAGCTTGTAGAGTCATACCCAAGAAGAATGGGAGAAACTCCCCAAATACAGGTGTGCCGAGCTTGTAGAGTCATACCCAAGAAGAATGGGAGAAACTCCCCAAATACAGGTGTGCCGAGCTTGTAGAGTCCTACCCAAGAAGAATGGGAGAAACTCCCCAAATACAGGTGTGCCGAGCTTGTAGAGTCATACCCAAGAAGAATGGGAGAAACTCCCCAAATACAGGTGTGCCGAGCTTGTAGAGTCTACCCAAGAAGAATGGGAGAAACTCCCCAAATACAGGTGTGCCGAGCTTGTAGAGTCCTACCCAAGAAGAATGGGAGAAACTCCCCAAATACAGGTGTGCCGAGCTTGTAGAGTCCTACCCAAGAAGAATGGGAGAAACTCCCCAAATACAGGTGTGCCGAGCTTGTAGAGTCCTACCCAAGAAGAATGGGAGAAACTCCCCAAATACAGGTGTGCCGAGCTTGTAGAGTCCTACCCAAGAAGAATGGGAGAAACTCCCCAAATACAGGTGTGCCGAGCTTGTAGAGTCCTACCCAAGAAGAATGGGAGAAACTCCCCAAATACAGGTGTGCCGAGCTTGTAGAGTCCTACCCAAGAAGAATGGGAGAAACTCCCCAAATACAGGTGTGCCGAGCTTGTAGAGTCCTACCCAAGAAGAATGGGAGAAACTCCCCAAATACAGGTGTGCCGAGCTTGTAGAGTCATACCCAAGAAGAATGGGAGAAACTCCCCAAATACAGGTGTGCCGAGCTTGTAGAGTCATACCCAAGAAGAATGGGAGAAACTCCCCAAATACAGGTGTGCCGAGCTTGTAGAGTCATACCCAAGAAGAATGGGAGAAACTCCCCAAATACAGGTGTGCCGAGCTTGTAGAGTCCTACCCAAGAAGAATGGGAGAAACTCCCCAAATACAGGTGTGCCGAGCTTGTAGAGTCCTACCCAAGAAGAATGGGAGAAACTCCCCAAATACAGGTGTGCCGAGCTTGTAGAGTCCTACCCAAGAAGAATGGGAGAAACTCCCCAAATACAGGTGTGCCGAGCTTGTAGAGTCATACCCAAGAAGAATGGGAGAAACTCCCCAAATACAGGTGTGCCGAGCTTGTAGAGTCATACCCAAGAAGAATGGGAGAAACTCCCCAAATACAGGTGTGCCGAGCTTGTAGAGTCCTACCCAAGAAGAATGGGAGAAACTCCCCAAATACAGGTGTGCCGAGCTTGTAGAGTCCTACCCAAGAAGAATGGGAGAAACTCCCCAAATACAGGTGTGCCGAGCTTGTAGAGTCATACCCAAGAAGAATGGGAGAAACTCCCCAAATACAGGTGTGCCGAGCTTGTAGAGTCCTACCCAAGAAGAATGGGAGAAACTCCCCAAATACAGGTGTGCCGAGCTTGTAGAGTCATACCCAAGAAGAATGGGAGAAACTCCCCAAATACAGGTGTGCCGAGCTTGTAGAGTCCTACCCAAGAAGAATGGGAGAAACTCCCCAAATACAGGTGTGCCGAGCTTGTAGAGTCCTACCCAAGAAGAATGGGAGAAACTCCCCAAATACAGGTGTGCCGAGCTTGTAGAGTCCTACCCAAGAAGAATGGGAGAAACTCCCCAAATACAGGTGTGCCGAGCTTGTAGAGTCCTACCCAAGAAGAATGGGAGAAACTCCCCAAATACAGGTGTGCCGAGCTTGTAGAGTCATACCCAAGAAGAATGGGAGAAACTCCCCAAATACAGGTGTGCCGAGCTTGTAGAGTCCTACCCAAGAAGAATGGGAGAAACTCCCCAAATACAGGTGTGCCGAGCTTGTAGAGTCCTACCCAAGAAGAATGGGAGAAACTCCCCAAATACAGGTGTGCCGAGCTTGTAGAGTCCTACCCAAGAAGAATGGGAGAAACTCCCCAAATACAGGTGTGCCGAGCTTGTAGAGTCATACCCAAGAAGAATGGGAGAAACTCCCCAAATACAGGTGTGCCGAGCTTGTAGAGTCCTACCCAAGAAGAATGGGAGAAACTCCCCAAATACAGGTGTGCCGAGCTTGTAGAGTCCTACCCAAGAAGAATGGGAGAAACTCCCCAAATACAGGTGTGCCGAGCTTGTAGAGTCCTACCCAAGAAGAATGGGAGAAACTCCCCAAATACAGGTGTGCCGAGCTTGTAGAGTCCTACCCAAGAAGAATGGGAGAAACTCCCCAAATACAGGTGTGCCGAGCTTGAAACTCCCCAAATACAGGTGTGCCGAGCTTGTAGAGTCCTACCCAAGAAGAATGGGAGAAACTCCCCAAATACAGGTGTGCCGAGCTTGTAGAGTCCTACCCAAGAAGAATGGGAGAAACTCCCCAAATACAGGTGTGCCGAGCTTGTAGAGTCCTACCCAAGAAGAATGGGAGAAACTCCCCAAATACAGGTGTGCCGAGCTTGTAGAGTCCTACCCAAGAAGACTGGGAGAAACTCCCCAAATACAGGTGTGCCGAGCTTGTAGAGTCCTACCCAAGAAGAATGGGAGAAACTCCCCAAATACAGGTGTGCCGAGCTTGTAGAGTCCTACCCAAGAAGAATGGGAGAAACTCCCCAAATACAGGTGTGCCGAGCTTGTAGAGTCCTACCCAAGAAGAATGGGAGAAACTCCCCAAATACAGGTGTGCCGAGCTTGTAGAGTCCTACCCAAGAAGAATGGGAGAAACTCCCCAAATACAGGTGTGCCGAGCTTGTAGAGTCCTACCCAAGAAGAATGGGAGAAACTCCCCAAATACAGGTGTGCCGAGCTTGTAGAGTCCTACCCAAGAAGAATGGGAGAAACTCCCCAAATACAGGTGTGCCAAGAAGAATGGGAGCTTGTAGAGTCATACCCAAGAAGAATGGGAGAAACTCCCCAAATACAGGTGTGCCGAGCTTGTAGAGTCCTACCCAAGAAGAATGGGAGAAACTCCCCAAATACAGGTGTGCCGAGCTTGTAGAGTCATACCCAAGAAGAATGGGAGAAACTCCCCAAATACAGGTGTGCCGAGCTTGTAGAGTCATACCCAAGAAGAATGGAGGCTGTGATCACTGCTTTAACAAAGTACTGAGTAAAGTAAATACTTATGTAAATATGATATTTCAATTTCTAAAACCCTGTTTTTGCTTTGTCATTATGGAGTACGTAGATTGATGATGAAAAAACAATAATTTAATCAATTTTAGAATAAGGCTGTAACGTAACAAAATGTGTAAAAAGTCAAGGGATCTGAATACTTTCCCAAGGCATTGTATATCCAATAGAAGTAGCAGTCTCTGTAATGTCTCAGGACAGCTCCACTCTGTAATGTCTCAGGGCAGCTCCACTCTGTAATGTCTCAGGGCAGCTCCACTCTGTAATGTCTCAGGGCAGCTCCACTCTGTAATGTCTCAGGGCAGCTCCACTCTGTAATGTCTCAGGGCAGATCCACTCTGTAATGTCTCAGTGCAGAGCCCCTCTGTAATGTCTCAGGGCAGAGCCCCTCTGTAATGTCTCAGGGCAGCTCCACTCTGTAATGTCTCAGGGCAGAGCCCCTCTGTAATGTCTCAGGGCAGCTCCACTCTGTAATGTCTCAGGGCAGAGCCCCTCTGTAATGTCTCAGGGCAGCTCCACTCTGTAATGTCTCAGTGCAGCTCCACTCTGTAATGTCTCAGGGCAGCTCCACTCTGTAGTGTCTCAGGGCAGCTCCACTCTGTAATGTCTCAGGGCAGCTCCACTCTGTAATGTCTCAGGGCAGCTCCACTCTGTAATGTCTCAGGGCAGCTCCACTCTGTAGTGTCTCAGGGCAGCTCCACTCTGTAATGTCTCAGGGCAGCTCCACTCTGTAATGTCTCAGGGCAGCTCCACTCTGTAATGTCTCAGGGCAGAGTCACTCTGTAATGTCTCAGGGCAGATCCACTCTGTAATGTCTCAGGGCAGCTCCACTCTGTACTGTCTCAGGGCAG
Organism: Oncorhynchus nerka; assembly: GCF_034236695.1. Taxonomy (NCBI): domain Eukaryota; kingdom Metazoa; phylum Chordata; class Actinopteri; order Salmoniformes; family Salmonidae; genus Oncorhynchus; species Oncorhynchus nerka. The sequence goes on from NC_088405.1 coordinate 12,855,095, forward strand.
CTCCACTCTGTAATGTCTCAGGGCAGAGTCACTCTGTAATGTCTCAGGGCAGCTCCACTCTGTAATGTCTCAGGGCAGCTCCACTCTGTAATGTCTCAGGGCAGCTCCACTCTGTAATGTCTCAGGTCAGAGCCACTCTGTAATGTCTCAGGACAGAGTCACTCTGTAATGTCTCAGGGCAGAGTCACTCAGTAATGTCTCAGGGCAGCTCCACTCTGTAATGTCTCAGGGCAGAGCCACTCTGTAATGTCTCAGGGCAGAGCCACCCTGTAATGTCTCAGGGCAGCTCCACTCAGTAATGTCTCAGGGCAGCTCCACTCTGTAATGTCTCAGGGCAGCTCCACTCTGTAATGTCTCAGGGCAGAGCCACTCTGTAATGTCTCAGGGCAGCTCCACTCTGTAATGTCTCAGGGCAGCTCCACTCTGTAATGTCTCAGGGCAGCTCCACTCTGTAATGTCTCAGGGCAGAGCCCCTCTGTAATGTCTCAGGGCAGAGCCCCTCAGTAATGTCTCAGGGCAGCTCCACTCTGTAATGTCTCAGGGCAGAGTAACTCAGTAATGTCTCAGGGCAGAGCCCCTCAGTAATGTCTCAGGGCAGAGTCACTCAGTAGTGTCTCAGGGCAGAGCCCCTCAGTAATGTCTCAGGGCAGAGTCACTCAGTAATGTCTCAGGGCAGAGCCACTCAGTAATGTCTCAGGGCAGAGTCACTCAGTAGTGTCTCAGGGCAGCTCCACTCTGTAATGTCTCAGGGCAGCTCCACTCTGTAATGTCTCAGGGCAGAGCCACTCAGTAATGTCTCAGGGCAGCTCCACTCTGTAATGTCTCAGGGCAGCTCCACTCTGTAATGTCTCAGGGCAGCTCCACTCTGTAATGTCTCAGGGCAGAGTCACTCTGTAATGTCTCAGGGCAGATCCACTCTGTAATGTCTCAGGGCAGCTCCACTCTGTACTGTCTCAGGGCAGCTCCACTCTGTAATGTCTCAGGGCAGCTCCACTCTGTAATGTCTCAGGGCAGAGCCACTCTGTAATGTCTCAGGGCAGAGCCACTCTGTAATGTCTCAGGGCAGAGTCACTCTGTAATGTCTCAGGGCAGCTCCACTCTGTAATGTCTCAGGGCAGCTCCACTCTGTAATGTCTCAGGTCAGAGCCACTCTGTAATGTCTCAGGACAGAGTCACTCTGTAATGTCTCAGGGCAGAGTCACTCAGTAATGTCTCAGGGCAGCTCCACTCTGTAATGTCTCAGGGCAGAGCCACTCTGTAATGTCTCAGGGCAGAGCCACTCTGTAATGTCTCAGGGCAGCTCCACTCTGTAATGTCTCAGGGCAGCTCCACTCTGTAATGTCTCAGGGCAGCTCCACTCTGTAATGTCTCAGGGCAGCTCCACTCTGTAATGTCTCAGGGCAGAGCCCCTCTGTAATGTCTCAGGGCAGAGCCCCTCAGTAATGTCTCAGGGCAGCTCCACTCTGTAATGTCTCAGGGCAGAGTAACTCAGTAATGTCTCAGGGCAGAGCCCCTCAGTAATGTCTCAGGGCAGAGTCACTCAGTAGTGTCTCAGGGCAGAGCCCCTCAGTAATGTCTCAGGGCAGAGTCACTCAGTAATGTCTCAGGGCAGAGCCCCTCAGTAATGTCTCAGGGCAGAGTCACTCAGTAGTGTCTCAGGGCAGCTCCACTCTGTAATGTCTCAGGGCAGCTCCACTCTGTAATGTCTCAGGGCAGAGCCACTCAGTAATGTCTCAGGGCAGAGCCACTCAGTAATGTCTCAGGGCAGCTCCACTCTGTAATGTCTCAGGGCAGCTCCACTCTGTAATGTCTCAGGGCAGCTCCACTCTGTAATGTCTCAGGGCAGCTCCACTCTGTAATGTCTCAGGGCAGAGCCACTCTGTAATGTCTCAGGGCAGCTCCACTCTGTAATGTCTCAGGGCAGCTCCACTCTGTAATGTCTCAGGGCAGATCCACTCTGTAATGTCTCAGGGCAGCTCCACTCTGTAATGTCTCAGGGCAGCTCCACTCTGTAATGTCTCAGGGCAGCTCCACTCTGTAATGTCTCAGGGCAGCTCCACTCTGTAATGTCTCAGGGCAGCTCCACTCTGTAATGTCTCAGGGCAGAGTCACTCAGTAATGTCTCAGGGCAGCTCCACTCTGTAATGTCTCAGGGCAGAGCCCCTCTGTAATGTCTCAGGGCAGCTCCACTCTGTAATGTCTCAGGGCAGCTCCACTCTGTAATGTCTCAGGGCAGCTCCACTCTGTAATGTCTCAGGGCAGCTCCACTCTGTAATGTCTCAGGGCAGCTCCACTCTGTAATGTCTCAGGGCAGCTCCACTCTGTAATGTCTCAGGGCAGCTCCACTCTGTAATGTCTCAGGGCAGCTCCACTCTGTAATGTCTCAGGGCAGAGCCCCTCTGTAATGTCTCAGGGCAGCTCCACTCTGTAGTGTCTCAGGGCAGCTCCACTCTGTAATGTCTCAGGGCAGCTCCACTCTGTAATGTCTCAGGGCAGAGCCCCTCAGTAATGTCTCAGGGCAGCTCCACTCTGTAATGTCTCAGGGCAGCTCCACTCTGTAGTGTCTCAGGGCAGCTCCACTCTGTAATGTCTCAGGGCAGCTCCACTCTGTAATGTCTCAGGACAGAGCCCCTCTGTAATGTCTCAGGGCAGAGCCACTCTGTAATGTCTCAGGACAGCTCCACTCTGTAATGTCTCAGGGCAGCTCCACTCTGTAGTGTCTCAGGGCAGCTCCACTCTGTAATGTCTCAGGGCAGCTCCACTCTGTAATGTCTCAGGACAGAGTCACTCTGTAATGTCTCAGGGCAGCTCCACTCTGTAATGTCTCAGGACAGAGTCACTCTGTAATGTCTCAGGGCAGAGTCACTCTGTAACTCTGTAAAGAACATTCCAGAACATGAGTTAATGTTTCTGTTCTATACCGTACCAGGAAGAGATGGCTCCAGTTTGGAGTCGGAGGGCCAGACACTGGTCTATACAATGAAAACTGTTGACACAGCAGATACTGTCTGCTATGAATTATATATCATACAGATCTTAACCTTGTGACCCGTCCTATATATCTGTTGTTCGTCATGTAGGTTTAAAGGAGTGTATCTTGGCTTTAAAAGACCTTTGTACTTTTGTCTCGTGGCTCTCAACGAATCATTTGATCGTGATTCGTCGGCCAGCCATCCTTATCGTAGAGCACTCAATCGATTCACTTTGAATGAGAAGTGTAATCTTAGTTAATACAGCCATGCACACACACCCCCACCCCCCACCCCTGCCCACATGCAGACTCACACACCCATCCACACAAACACTCTTTATCTGCAGTAAAGAGGTTTTAGAATGTGGGCTTTAGTGAGACTGCAGGGCATCATTTATTGAGAAGGGTTGTCCTCTGGGCTTTAGTGAGACTGCAGGACATCATTTATTGAGAAGGGTTGTCCTCTGGGCTTTAGTGAGACTGTAGGACATCATTTATTGAGAAGGGTTGTCCTCTGGGCTTTAGTGAGACTGTAGGACATCATTTATTGAGAAGGGTTGTCCTCTGGGCTTTAGTGAGACTGTAGGACATCATTTATTGAGGAGGGCTGTCCTCTGGGCTTTAGTGAGACTGCAGGACATCATTTATTGAGAAGGGTTCTCCTCTGGGCTTTAGTGAGACTGTAGGACATCATTTATTGAGGAGGGTTGTCCTCTGGGCTTTAGTGAGACTGCAGGACATCATTTATTGAGAAGGGTTCTCCTCTGGGCTTTAGTGAGACTGCAGGGCATCATTTATTGAGGAGGGTTCTCCTCTGGGCTTTAGTGAGACTGCAGGGCATCATTTATTGAGGAGGGTTCTCCTCTGGGCTTTAGTGAGACTGCAGGGCATCATTTATTGAGGAGGGTTGTCCTCTTGGCTTTAGTGAGACTGCAGGACATCATTTATGGAGAAGGGCTGTCCTCTGGAATGGCATGGTGGTGTCCCTCTATAGGCAGCATTTTGCTATACATACAGGGAGCTCTAATAGTTCTGGGACAGTGACAACTGTTTTGCTGTTTTGTCTCTGTACTCCAGCACTTTGGATTTGAAATTATACAGTGACTATGAGGTTAAAGTGCAGACTGTCAGCTTTAATTTGAGGGTATTTGATAAATAATGATGAGTGAGAAAGTTTACTGACGAATAAATATCACAACCCCAAGACATGCTAACATCTCAGCCTTACAATAACAGGGGAGGTTAGCATACCCCCCAAGACATGCTAACATCTCAGCCTTACAATAACAGGGGATGTTAGCATACCCCTAAGACATGCTAACATCTCGCCCTTACAATAACAGGTGAGGTTAGCCTACCCCTAAGACATGCTAACATCTCAGCCTTACAATAACAGGGGAGGTTAGCATACCCCCAAGACATGCTAACATCCCACCCTTACAATAACAGGGGAGGTTAGCATACCCCTAAGACATGCTAACCTCGTCCTTACAATAACAGGGGAGGTTAGCATACCCCCAAGACATGCTAACATCCCACCCTTACAATAACAGGGGAGTTTAGCATACCCCCAAGACATGCTAACATCTCACCCTGACAATAACAGGGGAGTTTAGCATACCCCCAAGACATGCGAACACCTCACCCTTACAATAACAGGGGAGGTTAGCATATCCCCAAGACATGCTAACATCTCACCCTTACAATAACAGGGGAGGTTAGCATATCCCCAAGACATGCTAACATCTCACCATTACAATAACAGGGGAGTTTAGCATACCCCCAAGACATGCTAACATCTCACCCTTACAATAACAGGGGAGTTTAGCATACCCCCAAGACATGCGAACACCTCACCCTTACAATAACAGGGGAGGTTAGCATATCCCCAAGACATGCTAACATCTCACCATTACAATAACAGGGGAGTTTAGCATACCCCCAAGACATGCTAACATCTCACCATTACAATAACAGGGGAGTTTAGCATACCCCCAAGACATGCGAACACCTCACCCTTACAATAACAGGGGAGGTTAGCATACCCCCAAGACATGCTAACATCTCACCATTACAATAACAGTGGAGGTTAGCATTTTTGGGAGGGTATGATATTTGTGCATCTGTAACTTTCTCACTCATCATTATTCATGATTAATTCAGGACTATCTGTAATCATGGTAGAATCCACATTAATGTAGAAGTGTTTAGAAACATATTATGTTCTTATTTACAATAAAAGTGACTCCAAAATGACACAATACATTATTTACCGTTCATTTCTATTGGGCACAAAGCTTGATGTAGTCATTGCGTGTTATGAATATGGGACCAAATACTTAACTTGTTCCTACTTTACGGGATGAGAGGTGTGGGAACAGAGCAGGTGTTTTGAGTCGGAGTGTAACTGAAGAGAAATTGCGCACCACGTCTCTCTGCCTCCTCATTGACAAGTTTACAGTTGATTTATTCAAAATTGTCAGCTGTTGAAATTAGACTTCTACAGATGCACAATCGAGAGCATCCTGTCGGGCTGTATCACCGCCTGGTACGGCAACTGCACCGCCCACAACCGCAAGGCTCTCCAGAGGGTAGTGAGGTCTGCACAACGCATCAACGGGGGCAAACTACCTGCCCTCCAGGACACCTACACCACCCGATGTCACAGGAAGGCCATAAAGATCATCAAGGACAACAACCACCCGAGCCCATGCCTGTTCACCCCGCTATCATCCAGAAGGCGAGGTCAGTACAGGTGCATCAAAGCTGGGACCGAGAGACTGAAAAACAGCTTCTATCTCAAGGCCATCAGACTGTTAAACAGCCACCACTAACATTGAGTGGCTGCCGCCAACATACTGACTCAACTCCAGCCACTTTAATAATGGAAAAATTGATATAAAAAATGTATCACTAGCCACTTTAAACAATGCCACTTAATATAATGTTTACATACCCTACATTACTCATCTCATATGTATATACTGTACTCGATACCATCTACTGCATCGTGCCTATGCCGTTCGGCCATCACTCATTCATATATTTGTATGTACATATTCTTCATCCCTTTACACTTGTGTGTATTAGGTAGTTGTTGTGGAATTGTTAGGTTAGATTACTTGTTGGTTATTACTGCATTGTCGGAACTAGAAGCACAAGCATTTCGCTACACTCCCATTAACATCTGTTAACCATGTGTATGTGACAAATAAAATTTGATTTGATTTTGACTATTAACCATTTGGTGGATCCAACATATGGATAAGGGGCTCAGTCGATTCTATTAGTCATTCTGAGACAGAATATATACATTCAGCTGGTCTGACCTGAGCTGGACTGCCTTGACCGAAACAGCATCAAACTGTACCGAGCTAAGTGGGTTTTGTGTGTGTATGTTGACCTATGCACAACCTGCACGGTGTGTGTGTGTGTGTGTGTGTGTGTGTGTGTGTGTGTGTGTGTGTTGACCTATGCACAACCTGCACTGTGTGTGTGTGTGTGTGTGTGTTGACCTATGCACAACCTGCACTGTGTGTGTGTGTGTGTGTGTGTTGACCTATGCACAACCTGCACTGTGTGTGTGTGTGTGTGTGTGTGTGTGTGTGTTGACCTATGCACAACCTGCACGGTGTGTGTGTGTGTGTTGACCTATGCACAACCTGCACTGTGTGTGTGTGTGTGTGTGTTGACCTATGCACAACCTGCACGGTGTGTGTGTGTATATGTGTGTGTGTGTGTATGCCTGCCCGTCTGGTCTCTCACCTTGGGGTTAACGATGATCTCCATGTCCATGGCGTTCAGCTCCTGCAGCCTCTTGATGGCGCCCAGAGAGATCCACAGGTTGTTGGTGTTGAAGATCTTGAACTTGGTGACTGATTTGAACTCATCTACATGGGCCTTGGGGACCTGGGCTATCTCCAGCAGACGCAGCTTGTTATCATACTGAATAAGAGTACCGCCCTGGAGAGACAGAGACAGAGAGACAGAGACACAGAGAGACAGAGACACAGAGACAGAGAGAGACAGACAGAGACACAGAGACACAGAGAGACAGAGACAGAGAGAGACAGACAGAGACACAGAGACACAGAGAGACAGAGACAGAAACACAGAGAGACAGAGACACAGAGAGACAGAGACAGAAACACAGAGAGACAGAGACACAGAGAGACAGAGAGAGAGAGAGAGAGAGAGAGAGAGAGAGAGAGAGAGAGAGAGAGAGAGAGAGAGACAGAGAGACAGAGAGACAGAGAGAGACAGAGAGACAGAGAGAGAGAGAGAGAGAGAGAGAGAGAGAGAGAGAGAGAGAGAGAGAGAGAGAGAGAGAGAGAGAGAAAGAGGTTATTTTGGGTTCTGATGGGGTAGTACAGTTTAACTAAAGCTCATTATTTATTTATACGTTATATTCTTTAAAAGTAAATGGCTATATATAATTAATTTAAAAGTAAAAAAAAGAAGATATATCAATTCCACATTAATGAATTAACAACAATTGAATCAACTGTTTATAAAGTCTGAATAAAATGATGACAAAGTGTTAATAGTGAAAGGTGAATAAAGAAGACAGAATAAACCACTAACAGAGACCACAACATGGCCATCCGCCTCCCTCCTCCTGCCACCCACCTTGACGTCAGCGCGGGTCTTGTCGGTGACCTCCATGATGAACTCACAGCGTTTCCCGTTGGGCTGGCTCACCAGGTGATGCAGGATGTTCAGGTCCACCGTAGCACCCAGGTTATCAATGTTAGACACAAAGATGTACTCCTGAGGAGGGGGTGGGGGGTATTTTATTAGGATCCACAAAGATGTACTCCTGAAGAGGAGGGGGGCGTATTTTATTAGGATCCACAAAGATGTACTCCTGAAGAGGGGGGTACTTTATTAGGATCCACAAAGATGTACTCCTGAAGGGGGGTATTTTATTAGGATCCACAAAGATGTACTCCTGAAGAGGGGGGTTATTTTATTAGGATCCACAAAGATGTACTCCTGAAGAGGGGGGAGGGGAGAACGGCTCGTAATAACGACCGGAACGGAGCAGATGGAATGGCATCAAACACCTGGAAACCATGGAAACCAATGATTCTGCTCCAGCCATTACCACGAGCCCCTCCTCCCCGATTAATGTGCCACCAACCTCCTGTGGTATATTGGTGCCTTGGAACTCGATTGTTTGACTTTGCTCCCCTGTGGTTTTACAACGTTATGGAATTAACATTTTACACAAGAGAAGAAACATAGTATCGATAGCAGCGACGGCTGAATTATTTAATATAATTTACAAATTGTATAAATAAAATAACTATTTTCCTTAAAAAGTGGTGAGTGCTGCAGATAGGGTGGTTAACTTTATTTATTTATTTCACCTTTATTTAACCAGGGAGGCCAGTTGAGAACAACTCATTTACAACTGTGACCTGGCCAAGATAAAGCAAAGCAGTGCGACACAAACAACAACACAGAGTTACACATGGAATAAACAAACACACAGTCGATAATACAATAGAAAAGAAAGAAAGTCTATATACAGTGTGTGCAAATGTTGTGAGGAGGTTGGCAATAAATAGGCCGTAGGAGCGAATAATTACAATTTAGCAGATTAACACTGGAGTGATAGATGAGCAGATGATGGTGTGTAAGTAGTGATACTGGTGTGCAAAAGAGCAGAAAAGTTAATAAAAACAATATGGGGATGAGGTAGGTAGACTGGATGGGCTATTTATAGATGGACTATGTACAGCTCCAGCGATCGGTTAACTGCTCAGATAGCTGATGTTTAAAGTTAGTGAGGGAAATGTAAGTCTCCAGCTTCAGCGATTTTTGCAATTCGTTCCAATCACTGGCAGCAGAGAACTGGAAGGAAAGGCGGCCAAAGGAGGTGTTGGCTTTGGGGATGATCAGTGAGATATACCTGCTGGAGCGCATGCTACGGGTGGGTGTTGTTATCGTGACCAGTGAGCTGAGGTAAGGCGGAGCTTTACCTAACATAGACTTATAGATGACCTGGAGCCAGTGGGTCTGGCGACGAATATGTAGCGAGGGCCAGCCAACGAGAGCATACAGGTCTCAGTGGTGGGTGGTATAGGGGCCTTTGGTAACAAAACGGATGGCACTGTGATAGACTGCATCCAGTTTGCTGAGTAGAGTATTGGAAGCTATTTGTAGATGCCGAAGTCGAGGATCGGTAGGATAGTCAGTTTTACTAGGGTAAGTTTGGCAGTGTGAGTGAAGGAGGCTTCGTTGCGAAATAGAAAGCCGATTCTAGATTTGATTTTGGATTGGAGATGTTTGATATGAGTCTGGAAGGAGAGTTTACAGTCTAGCCAGACACCGAGGTATTTGTAGTTGTCCACATATTTGTAGTTGTCCACATATTCTAGGTCAGACGGGCGGGTCCGGGCAGCGAACGGTTGAAAAGCATGCATTTGGTTTTACTAGCGTTTAAGAGCAGTTGGAGGCCATGGAAGGAGTGTTGTATGGCATTGAAGCTTGTTTGGAGGTTAGTTAACACAGTGTCCAAAGAAGGGCCAGATGTATACAGAATGGTGTCGTCTGAGTAGAGGTGGATCAGGGAATCACCCGCAGCAAGAGCGACATCATTGATATATACAGAGAAAAGAGCCGGCCCGAGAATTGAACCCTGTGGTACCCCCATAGAGACTGCCAGAGGTCCGGACAACAGGACACAACAGGACACACTGAACTGAACACACTGTCTGCGAAGAAGTTGGTGAACCAGGCGAGGCAATCATTTGAGAAACCAAGGCTATTGAGTCTGCCGATAAGAATACGGTGATTGACAGAGTTGAAGGCCTTGGCCAGGACGATGAAGACGGCTGCACAGTACTGTCTTTTATCGATGGCGGTTATGATATCGTTTAGTACCTTGAGCATGGCTGAGGTGCACCCGTGACCGGCTCGGAAACCGGATTGCACAGCGGAGAAGGTACGGTGGGATTCGAAATGGTCAGTGATTTGTTTATTAACTTTGATTTCGAAGACTTTAGAGAGGCAGGAAAGCATGGCCAGCCGTTGAGAAATGCTTATTGAAATGTTTGATTATAATGGATTTATCAGTGGTGACCGTGTTACCTAGCCTCAGTGCAGTGGGCAGCTGGGAGGAGGTGCTCTTGTTCTTCATGGACTTTAGTGTCCCAGAACTTTTTGGAGTTAGAGCCACAGGAAGCGAATTTCTGTTGGAAAAGGTAGCCTTTGCTTTCCTGACTGACTGCATGTATTGGTTCCTGACTTCCCTGAAAAGTTGCATATCGCGGAGACTATTCCATGCTATTGCAGTCCGCCACAGGATGTTTTTGTGCTGGTCGAGGGCAGTCAGGTCTGGAGTGAACCAAGGGCTATATCTGTTCTTAGTTCTAGATTTTTTGAAAGGGGCATGCTTATTTAAGATGGTGAGGAAAGCACTTTGAAAGAACCTTGCCTCTGTGTGTGTGTGTGTGTGTGTGTGTGTGTGTGTGTGTGTGTGTGTGTACCTTGCCCTCTGTGATGAGCTGATCCAGCAGACCAGAGTTGTAGAAGCTGGCGTAGATGTCCCCGTGGCCAGGAGGGTACCACACGTCAGCGTTCTCACCCGTCATACCAATGTCTGTGGCCACAGGCAGGAGGGACTCTTTATTAATACGGGGGTACCTGGGACAGAGGGCAGGAGGGACTCTTTATTAATACGGGGGTACCAGGGACAGAGGGCAGGAGGGACTCTTTATTAATACGGGGGTACCTGGGACAGAGGGCAGGAGGGACTCTTTATTAATACGGGGGTACCTGGGACAGAGGGCAGGAGGGACTCTTTATTAATACGGGGGTACCTGGGACAGAGGGCAGGAGGGACTCTTTATTAATACGGGGGTACCTGGGACAGAGGGCAAGAGGGACTCTTTATTAATACGGGGGTACCTGGGACAGAGGGCAGGAGGGACTCTTTATTAATACGGGGGTACCTGGGACAGAGGGTAGGAGGGACTCTTTATTAATACGGGGGTACCTGGGACAGAGGGCAGGAGGGACACTTTATTAATACGGGGGTACCTGGGACAGAGGGCAGGAGGGACTCTTTATTAATACGGGGGTACCTGGGACAGAGGGCAGGAGGAACTCTTTATTAATACGGGGGTACCTGGGACAGAGGGCAGGAGGGACTCTTTATTAATACGGGGTACCTGGGACAGAGGGCAGGAGGGACTCTTTATTAACCTGGGACAGAGGGCAAGAGGGGGGGTACCTGGGACAGAGGGCAGGAGGGACTCTTTATTAATACGAGGGTACCTGGGACAGAGGGCAGGAGGGACTCTTTATTAATACGGGGGTACCTGGGACAGAGGGCAGGAGGGACTCTTTATTAATACGGGGGTACCTGGGACAGAGGGCAGGAGGGTGGGAGAGGAGAGAGAGGGTGAATTAACTTAGTTAAATAACACAGTTGTAGGCTACTTCCAGGTTTCATGTGGATCCTGTTAGGAATGGGTCAATGACGGGATGACCAACTGAACAGATCAAGGAGCCGTCATCACTTAACGTTACAGAGCTGAGGATGGTCTGAGATCTGTCTGTCTGTCTGTGTCTGTCTGTCTGTCTGTCTGTCTGTCTGTCTGTCTGTCGGTCTGTCTGTCCATGAGAGGGGATAATTACCTGAGATATGTCTGTCTGTCTGGCCATGAGAGGGAAAGATGACCTAAGATCTGTCTGTCTGGCCATGAGAGGGGAGAATTACCTGAGATATGTCTGTCTGTCTGGCTATGAGAGGGGAGGATGACCTGATATCTGTCTGTCTGGCCATGAGAGGGAAGGATGGTCTTGCTAGGGGGTGAGGGGTTATGGCTCACTGGTCTGTGTAGAGTACAGCCTGAGTACAGCCTGTCAATGCCACAGAATCCTACTCTGATGCATTCTGCCTATAACAACATCTCTTGCATATTTTGTTTTGCATATTAAGTCTTGCATAGTTAGTTTAGTTTCGGTATGTTGCATTGAAAGTGTCTAATATTGCAGTGATTCGACCTTAACTCCCACAGTAAAGGGAAACGTTGATAGTGTTAACTAAAGGGGAAAACTCTAGAGGGCTCATATTTCTTCTGCATGGCAGTCCGAGGGGAGCTGCACACACTGGAGCAGCTTAGGAGGAACATTGGAGAAGAGGACAGGAGAGCAGAGGAGAGGAGTGGGTAGGAGAGGGAAGGGGGAGGAGAGGGAAGGGGGAGGAGAGGGAAGGGGGGGAGGAGAGGAGAGGGAAGGGGGAGGAGAGGGAAGGGGGAGGGAGGGAAGGGGGAGGGAGGGAGGGGGAAGGGGAGGAGAGGGAGTGGGAAGGGGGAGGAGAGGGAAGGGGAGGAGAGGGAAGGGGGAGGAGAGGGAAGGGGGAGGAGAGGGGAAGGGGGAGGAGAGGGAAGGGGGAGGAGAGGGAGTGGGAAGGGGGGGAGGGAAAGGAGAGGGAAGGGGAAGGGGGAGGAGAGGGAAGGGGGAGGAGAGGGAGAGGGGAAGGGGAGGAGAGGGAAGGGGGAGGAGAGGGAAGGGGAGGGGAGGGGGAAGGGGCAGGAGAGGGAAGGGGAGGAGAGGGAAGGGGAGGAGAGGGAAGGGGCAGGAGAGGGAAGGGGGAGGAGGGAGGGGGGAAGGGGGGAGGAGAGGAGAGGGGAAGGGGGGAGGAGAGGGAAGGGGGAGGAGAGGGAAGAGGGAAGGGGGGGAGGGAAGGGGGAGAGGGGAAGGGGGAGGAGAGGGAAGGGGGAGGAGAGGAGGGGGAGGGGGAGGAGAGGGGGAGGGAGGAGGGAAGGGGGGAGGGGGAGGAGGGAAGGGGAGGAGGGAGGGAAGGGGAGGAGAGGGAAGGGGGAGGAGAGGGAAGGGGGAGGAGAGGAAGGGGGGGGAGGAGAAGGGGGGAAGGGGGGGAGGAGAGGAGGGGAGGGGAGGAGAGGGAAGGGGGGAGGAGAGGGAGTGGGGAAGGGGGAGGGGAGGAGTGGGAAGGAGGGGAGGGAAGGGGGGGGGAGGAGAGGGAAGGGGGGGGAGGAGAGGGGAGGGAGAGGGAAGGGGAGGGAGGAGGGGAAGGGGGGAGGAGAGGGAAGGGGGAGGAGAGGGAAGGGGGGAGGAGAGGGAAGGGGAGGAGAGGGAAGGGAGGAGGGAGGGAGGGAAGGGGGAGGGGAAGGGGGAGGGAGAGGGAAGGGGGAGGAGAGGGAAGGGGGGAGGGAGAGGGGGGAGGGAAGGGAAGGGGAGGAGAGGGAGGGGAGGAGGGGAAGGGGAGGAGAGGGAAGGGGGAGGGAGAGGGAAGGGGGAGGAGAAGGGGGAGGAGAGGGAAGGGGGGGGAGGGAAAGGAGGGAAGGGGAGGAGAGGGAAGGGGAGGGGAGGAGGGAAGGGGAAGAGGGAGGGGAGGAGAGGAGAGGGGAGGGGGGGGAGAGGGAAGGGGAGGGGGAGGAGAGGGAAGGGGAGGAGAGGGAAGGGGGGGGAGGAGGGGAGGGGAGGAGAGGGAAGGGGGAGGAGAGGGAGGGGAGGGGGGAGGGGAGGGGAGAGGAGGGGGAAGGGAGAGGAAGGGGGGGAGAGGGGAAGGGGGAGAGGGGAGGGGAAGAAGGGGGGGGAGGAGAGGGAAGGGGCAGGAGAGGGAAGGGGGAGGAGAGGGAGGGGAGGGGAAGGGGAGGAGAGGGAAGGGGGAGGAGAGGGAAGGGGAGGGAGAGGGGAAGGGAGGGAGGGGGGAGGGAAGGGGGGGAGGAGAGGGAAGGGGAGGAGAGGAAGGGGAGGAGAGGGAAGGGGAGGGGGAGGGAGAGGGAGGGAAGAGGGAAGGGAGGGAGGAGAGGAAGGGAAGGGGAGGAGGGGAAGGGAGAGGGAAGGGGGAGGAGAGGAGAGGGAGGAGAGGAGGGGAGGGGGGGAAGGGGAGGGGAGGGGAGGAGGAGGGGAGGAGAGGGAGAGGGAAGGGGAGGAGAGGGAAGGGGGAGGAGAGGGGGAAGGGGAGGGAGGGAAGGGGGAGGGAGGGAAGGGGGAGAGGAGGGAAGGGGGAGGGAGGAGGGGAAGGGGAGGAGAGGAAGGGGGGAGGAGGAGGGGAAGGGGGAGGGAGGAGGGAAGGGGGAGGAGAGGGAAGGGGGAGGAGAGGGAAGGGGGAGGAGGAGAGGGAAGGGGCAGGAGAGAGGGAAGGGGGAGGAGAGGGAGGGGAGGGGAGGGGAGGAGAGGAGAGGGAAGGGGGAGGAGAGGGAAGGGGAGGAGAGGGAAGGGGGGAGGAGGAGGGGAGGGGGAGAGGGAAGGGGCAGGAGAGGGAGGGGGGAGGAGAGGGAAGGGGGAGGAGAGGAGTGGGGAGGGGGAGGGGAGGGAGAGGGAGGGGAAGGGGGAGGGGAGAGGGAAGGGGGAGGAGAGGGAAGGGGGAAGGGGAGGGGAGGAGAGGGAAGGGGGAGGGGGAGGGAAGGGGGAGGGAAGGGAGAGGGGGGAGAGGGAGGGAAGGGGAGGGGGGAGGGGAAGGGGAGGAGAGGAGAGGGAGGAGAGGGGAGGGAGGGAAGGGGAGGAGAGGGAGGGAGAGGGAGAGGGGAGGGGAGGAGGGGGAAGGGGGAGGAGAGGGAAGGGGGGGGGGGAGGAGAGGGAAGGGGAGGAGAGGGAGGGGAGGAGAGGGGGGGAGGGAGAGGGAAGGGGGAGGAGAGGGAGGGGGGGAGGAGAGGAGGGGGGAGGAGAGGGAAGGGGGAGGAGAGGAGGGGGGAAGGGGGAAGGAGAGGGAAGGGGGAGGAGAGGAGTGGGCAGGAGAGGGAAGGGGGAGGAGAGGGAAGGGGGGGGAGGAGAGGAGTGGGCAGGAGAGGGAAGGGGGGAAGAGGAGGGGAGGGAGGGAAGGGGGGGAGGAGAGGGAAGGGGAGGAGGGAGGGGGAGGAGAGGGAAGGGGGAGGAGAGGGAGAGGGGAGGAGAGGGAGAGGGAGGGGAGGAGGAGGAGGGGGAGAGAGAGGGGAGGAGAGGGAAGGGGGAGGAGAGGGGAGAGGAGGGGGAGGGGGAGAGGGAAGGGGGGGAGGAGAGGAGGGGGAAGGAGAGGGAAGGGGGAGGAGAGGGAAGGGGGAGGAGAGGAGGGGGGGGGAAGGGGAAGGGGGAGGAGAGGAGTGGGAAGGAGAGGGAAGGGGGAGGAGAGGGAAGGGGGAGGAGAGGAGGGGGAGGAGAGGGGGGAGGAGAGGGAAGGGGGAGGGGGAAGGAGAGGGAAGGGGGAGGAGAGGGAAGGGGAGGAGAGGGGGGAAGAGGGGAGGAGAGGGAAGGGGGAGGGAGAGGAGGGGGAAGGGGGGGAGGAGAGGGAAGGGGGAGGGGGAGGAGAGGGAAAGGGGGAGGAGAGGGAAGGGGGAGGAGAGGGAGGGGGAGGGAAGGGGAGGAGAGGGAAGGGGGGGAGGAGAGGGAAGGGGGAGGAGAGGAGAGGGAAGGGGGAGGAGAGGGAAGGGGAGGAGGGAGGGGGAGGAGGGGAGGGGAGGGAAGGGGGAGGAGAGGGAAGGGGGAGGAGAGGGAAGGGGGAGGAGAGGAGGGAGGGAAGGGGGAGGAGAGGGAAGGGGGAGGAGAGGAGTGGGCAGGAGAGGGAAGGGGGAGGAGAGGGAAGGGGAGGAGAGGAGTGGGCAGGAGAGGGAAGGGGGAGGAGAGGGAAGGGGGAGGAGAGGAGTGGGAAGGGGGAGGAGAGGGAAGGGAAGGGGCCTCATTAAAAGAGAATTAAGTTGTCATCTGACCAGGCTTTTTGACAGACTCCAGCTTGATCCTCACTTTGTGTTTGATTGTATTCCAAAGGCGTAGGAGCTTCTGAGGTAAAGCCCTCCTTGAGGAGGCTGATAAAATATTAACACTACAAGCCTTTTAGTCTACAGTCCAATTCAACAGACAGTCCACTGCTAAAAAGGAAAGGTTCACCCATGTTGAAAGTTATATTGTTTTTGTGCATCTCTGAGGGATGTTCTATGGATTCTCCGGGTCAATTCCTGTTTTCACGTGTATCTGAGTTATTGGTGTTGAAGCAGGCAGAACTCCGGCCGCTATGACGTAGCACTGTGATAGAGTCGCTCTGACTACACTGGAAGTTAATAGGAAAACGACTTTTAGATCACCAAAACGTCTCTCATACACGTCAGATTTCAATACTGGACGATGTCATAACTCCGGAGAATGTCTTCTCTCAAATAAGACTTTGATTATATTTTTGCGATATTCCTACCTCGAGAAATGTGTAATTTAACGGAGGGTCTATGTAGCACATTTTTCCTGTTTGTCTGCCTCTTTATCCCAGGGTGCATTGCATGGTGCTGTTGCCTGAGATACTATAGAAAGAAGATGAATAAAGGAAAATATAACGCCCCACCCAGCAGACTGTGACAAATCACATTCACGTTGTCATGCTGCGTCACGCGGTTTCTAAGCTAATTGTAACGCAATCCCTTCAAAGTCAGTGTATATATCAAGAAACTTGCCTATTTCCCTCAAAAGTACGTAATATCACAATTCTAAAGCTATATGATATTACAGATAGCAAGTGAATTATCTCACATCTCTGAAAAGTATTGAATGTTCAACTTCTGGTTGATGAAATTGGTGCTAAAGTTGGGTTTTTGAGCTAGCGCCCAATAGAATCCCATTCACACCTTGAAGGAGAGCTCTCCTTGTCCAGGAATTTCCCAGAATACACCGTGGAGCCCAATGATGTAGCATGGCAGAAATGCCTTCTGGAACATGTCAACTTCCATGTGCACTTAATGGTTGTACAGTCGTCTCAAATAAAACTATGAAGGACCTCGGCGTTACTCTGGACCCTGATCTCTCTTTTGAAGAACATATCAAGACCATTTCAAGGACAGCTTTTTTCCATCTACGTAACATTGCAAAAATCAGAAACTTTCTGTCCAACAATGATGCAGAAAAATTAATCCATGCTTTTGTCATGCTTTTGTTATGGAATGGTCTGCCTACCCATGTGAGAGACGCAAACTCGGTCTCAACCTTTAAGGGTTCATATGATTGAGTGTAGTCTGGCCCAGGAGTGGGAAGGTGAACGGAAAGGCTCTGGAGCAACGAACCGCCCTTGCTGTCTCTGCCTGGCCGGTTCCCCTCTTTCCACTGGGATTCTCTGCCTCTAACCCTATTACAGGGGCTGAGTCACTGGCTTACTAGGGCTCTTTCATACCGTCCCTAGGAGGGGTGCGTCACTTGAGTGGGTTTAGTCACTGATGTGATCTTCCTGTCTGGGTTGGCGCCGCCCCTTGGGTTGTGCCGTAGCGGAGATCTTTGTGGGCTATACTCTGCCTTGTCTCAGGATGGTAAGTTGGTGGTTGAAGATATCCCTCTAGTGGTGTGGGGGCTGTGCTTTGGCAAAGTGGGTGGGGTTATATCCTTCCTGTTTGGCCCTGTCCGGGGGTGTCATCAGATGGGGCCACAGTGTCTCCTGACCCCTCCGGTCTCAGCCTCCAGTATTTATGCTGCAGTAGTTTATGTGTCGGGGGGCTAGGGTCAGTCTGTTATATCTGGAGTATTTCTCCTGTCTTATCCGGTGTCCTGTGTGAATTTAAGTATGCCCTCTCTAATTCTCTCTTTCTTTCTCTCTCTCGGAGGACCTGAGCCCTAGGACCATGCCTCAGGACTACCTGGCATGATGACTCCTTGCTGTCCCCAGTCCACCTGGCCGTGCTGCTGCTCCAGTTTCAACTGTTCTGCCTGTGATTATTATTATTTGACCATGCTGGTCATTTATGAACATTTGAACATCTTGGCCATGTTCTGTTATAATCTCCACCCGGCACAGCCAGAAGAGGACTGGCCACCCCACATAGCCTGGTTCCTCTCTAGGTTTCTTCCTAGGTTTTGGCCTTTCTAGGGAGTTTTTCCTAGCCACCGTGCTTCTACACCTGCATTGCTTGCTTTTTAGGGTTTTAGGCTGGGTTTCTGTACAGCACTTTGAGATATCAGCTGATGTACGAAGGGCTATATAATTTGATTTGATTTGATTTGCATTAATAACAAACTTGTATTCCATCTGTAAATATGAATAAAATTGTTAAATTATGAGCCTAGTTGGTTTAGCCACGGAAAAAAACAGGAACCTAACTAGTAGCCATGATTGGCTGACATAATGAATGGGCTGGACATGCCGGGAGATGAGATTCGATTGGTCTGCCATATAGCATACTTCTGTCTATAACGTGAGCTGCTCAATACTGTATATGTTGATAGTCCTTTCTTCTGTAGCGTTTTTGAAAGATATAATGTTAGCCATGAAGAACTACAAATGTTTAGCTACTTTTCTCTTTAATGGCCTGAATTTAGCAGGCGCTATCGGCAGGTCAGTTTCTGCACACGCCACGGTCTGTGTGAACCGGAGTGACTTGACACAACGCTGACAAACAAGATATAGCTACAAACCAATCTGAGTTACATGGTTCCGGTCTACCGTGAAGCGTTCATTAGTGTATACCGTTAAGAGTTCAGCTACAATTTCAGATATTCGAAGTTTCTAATTTAGTCAGAAAGTTGTTTTCATTGCAAGTTAAAGCATACTGTTAGCTAGCTAGTGAACGTTAGCATGCTGGCTCGCTATCTAACGTTATGTGTATAATCTGTGCAGTAATATTATTTGAATCAGAAATCCATTCGCATTGCTAGTTATAGACTAATGTTAGCTAGCTAACATTGAACCTAGTTGGTTAGCTTTAGCTACCTGCAGATTCATACTACAGCAATGACAATGTTTGTATTGATAGTAGTATGATATACAATTTTCTAGCCCAGTCTCTACTTTTATCCAATGTAAATAAAATAAAAAAGTCAAATGTTGCTACATAGGACCGATTCCAGGTGATGGGTCACAATTGATAGTGCCGTTTATTTAGTCAATTTTACAGCTAACTATCTACTCTACATGCTGATATTGTCTTTGGTATTATTGTGTGTAGCTAAGTTTCCTTGCTAGCTAGCCAGCCAGCCCATAGAGAGAGCGTTGCATTGTGGACTTTGTAGTTGATTTGAACTGCAACAGATTTCCACAATGATTTTCCATGTTGCTACCAACCTTATTATAACGGCAAAATTAAATATTTAAATACTCACAAGTTTAGCTACTTTTCTCACACATACTCACATGTTAGTGTTATTTAACACTGTCAATTAGAGGAATTTGTGGTTTTGGGTGGATTTTTCCTTCAAGTCCTTAGAGTCCATTCATTACCGCTACAGACAGGATTTCCAGTTTTATGTCCAGTATGTCTCATATATTGTGATCAAGCAAGATATGAGACATACTGTGGTGCGTGTGTTACCTGCTCTGGTTGAAGGTGTGTATCTTGACACGGTGGTGTGTGTATTTCTGAAGGATCTTCTTGGTGTCTTCATCCGTGTTGAAGGAGTTCATCAGGACCAGAGGAACGTCTGTGTTGTACTTCTTGTTCAAGTGCTGAGGGAAAAAGATATTGGATTGAGAACAGGTGAAAGGAGTGCTTGGCGGCCATATTGGATTGAGAACAGGTGAAAGGAGTGCTTGGCGGCCATATTGGATTGAGAACAGGTGAAAGGAGTGCTTGGCGGCCATATTGGATTGAGAACAGGTGAAAGGAGTGCTTGGCGGACATATTGGATTGAGAACAGGTGAATGGAGTGCTTGGTGGCCATATTGGATTGAGAACAGGTGAATGGAGTGCTTGGTGGCCATATTGGATTGAGAACAGGTAAAAGGAGGGCTTGGCGGCCATATTGGATTGAGAACAGGTGAAAGGAGTGCTTGGCGGCCATATTGGATTGAGAACAGGTGAAAGGAGTGCTTGGCGGCCATATTGGATTAAGAACAGGTGAAAGGAGTGCTTGGTGGCCATATTGGATTGAGAACAGGTGAAAGGAGTGCTTGGCGGCCATATTGGATTAAGAACAGGTGAAAGGAGTGCTTGGCGGCCATATTGGATTGAGAACAGGTGAAAGGAGTGCTTGGCGGCCATATTGGATTGAGAACAGGTGAAAGGAGTGCTTGGCGGCCATATTGGATTGAGAACAGGTGAAAGGAGTGCTTGGCGGCCATATTGGATTGAGAACAGGTGAAAGGAGTGCTTGGTGGCCATATTGGATTGAGAACAGGTGAAAGGAGTGCTTGGCGGCCATATTGGATTGAGAACAGGTGAAAGGAGGCCATATTGGATTGAGAACTTGGTGGCCATATTGGATTGAGAACAGGTGAAAGGAGTGCTTGGTGGCCATATTGGATTGAGAACAGGTGAAAGGAGTGCTTGGCGGCCATATTGGATTGAGAACAGGTGAAAGGAGGGCTTGGCGGCCATATTGGATTGAGAACAGGTGAAAGGAGTGCTTGGCGGCCATATTGGATTGAGAACAGGTGAAAGGAGTGCTTGGTGGACATACTGGCCACAGCAAACCAAGCGACAGGCTGTTTGGAGCTAATGCAATGGCAGTGTTGGAGAGCATCCAATCCGAGATGCATTGTGACTGACTGATAGACAAATCATAATGAGTAGTTATTTATGATGCAAGGTGATTTGTAGCTCAGTTAGTCGGCAGTCTGGCTGCCCAGTCGGCTGCAATGCTGAACAAGCCCGAAGACTCTAGAGTCCAGACTTTAACGAGGGAGGGGTTGTTACGGTAAACTGTTAAAAAATCTGTGTGGGTGTGGTGGAGTTTATGAAGCAACCGGGCTGGTCGAGGTTCGTCTCGGCTTTAGGAGGTCATTAAGGGTGGGACTGTCCTAGGAGAGGTGGGGTCGTGTGAAGTTCAGCTCCACTACCAACCAATGTAACTACCAGGATATGAAACAAACAACGTAACTATCAGGAAATCACACACTGTCTGACTGGCATAACAGGATCTATTCCACTGTAGGATGTTGGTTTAGATTTAGTGCAACCATTTTAAGTTTTGTTTTATGAATTTTGGGAAGTTATGAACTCCCATTTCCTCAGAGGACCCCAGGACAGAGTTGAAAGGTCAGCAGGCTAGAGAGGAGGGATAAAGAGGTCCTGTGGATTAAGAACAGTCCTTCTCTCCCTCACCCTCTCTCCAAATTACAAGCACATTCTCTCTCTCTCTCTCTCTCTCTCTCTCTCTCTCTCTCTCTCTTCTCTCTCTTTCTCTCTCTCTCTCTCTCTCTCTCTAAGAATAAAGACATTATAAATGTTATATTATGTATCTCTCAAGTAGATTAAACAGCATGATCATTATATTTAGTATATTATAAGATCAGCTGAGGGTCTGTGTAAAGCTCTCTAATGTCTTCAGGCAGTCTGACTGAAAGGAGAGCTGTTATTCTATGGGGCAGGTCTGTGGGTTTGGCCAGGCAGAGGGGGGACAGAGAGTGCAGTGTGCTGGAACTGAGAGGTGTGTGTGTGTGTGTCAGAGCAAGAGAGAGGCGGTATTTGTTTGTGGACTTGTGTGTGGTTGTCTGTATATGTGTGTGTGTGTGTGTGGTTGTCTGTATATGTGTGTGTGGTTGTCTGTATATGTGTGTGTGGTTGTCTGTATATGTGTGTGTGTGTGTGTGTGTGTGTGTGTGTGTGTGTGTGTGTTGTGTAACGGCTGCAAGCAAAGGGAAAGGGAAAGGAAAAGGGAACAACTGAAAGCATTCAACTGAAATATGTCTTCCACATGTCTCCCAACCCGCTCTGAATCAGAGAGGTGTGGGGGGCTGCCTTCATCAACATCATGAACCCACCTCCACACACTGTGTCCTGTGTCTGTCTCCCAACCCGCTCTGAATCAGAGAGGTGTGGGGGGGGGGGGGCTGCCTTCATCAACATCAACATCATGAACACTCTCCCCACCTCCACACACTGTGTCCTGTGTCTGTCTCACATCCCAGTGGTTCTGGGACAGTCATTTTACCCTCCAGATATAGGCATATTACCTCCACTGTGAATCAAGCCATTTAGAGAGAAAATGGATACCAACTCACATTAATGTTCACCAACTCCCATGTCTGCCCTCTCCCCTGAGTAAAGGTTCTCAGTCATCTCTCTCTCTGTGTGTGTGTGTGTGTGTGTGTGTGTGTGTGTGTGTGTGTGTGTGTGTGTGTGTGTGTGTGTGTGTACCTTGCCCTCTGTGATGAGCTGATCCAGCAGACCAGAGTTGTAGAAGCTGGCGTAGATGTCCCCGTGTGTGTGTGTGTGTGTGTGTGTCCAGTCGTCTCTCCCTCATTAAAGTCATAATCTGGAGTCCCGACAGCCCAGCCCAGTCTTTTGGTTTGGTACGTTTTCAGAAATGGGGCTGAGGGTTGATGAAATGTAACCACTATACAATTCTTATGATGTCTCTTATGTCATGCGTACAACACTCTTGTGGCACATATCTGTTATAACAAGTCATTATGAGTTATAATGATATAATGACAGTTATGACAACTCTTATGTCATTTTTAACCTTTATTTAACTAGGCAAGTCAGTCAAGAACAAATTATTTTTACAATGACGGCCTACCCCAGCCAAACCCGGACGACGCTGGGCCAATTGTGCACCGACCTATGGGACTCCCAATCAAGGCCGGTCGTGATGCAGCCTGGGATCGAACCAGAGTCATTAGGGACGCCTCAAGCACTAAGATGCAGTGCCTCAGACCGTTGAGATGCAGTGCCTCAGACCGCTGAGGTGCAGTGCCTCAGACCGCTGAGATGCAGTGCCTCAGACCGCTGAGATGCAGTGTGCTGAGATGCAGTGCCTCAGACCGCTGAGATGCAGTGCCTCAGACTGCTGAGATGCAGTGCCTCAGACAGCTGAGATGCAGTACCTCAGTCCGCTGAGACGCAGTCCGCTGAGACGCAGTGCGCTGAGATGCAGTGCCTCAGGCAGCTGAGATGCAGTGCCTCAGTCCGCTGAAATGCAGTGCCTCAGTCCGCTGAGATGCAGTGCCTCAGTCCGCTGAGATGCAGTGCCTCAGTCCGCTGAGATGCAGTGCCTCAGTCCGCTGAGATGCAGTGCCTCAGTCCGCTGAGATGCAGTGCCTCAGTTCGCTGAGATGCAGTGCCTCAGTCCGCTGCGATGCAGTGCCTCAGACGGCTGAGATGCAGTGCCTCAGTCCGCTGAGATGCAGTGCCTCAGACCGCTGAGATGCAGTGCCTCAGTCCGCTGAGATGCAGTGCCTCAGGAGCCAGATATGCCCATGACTGCTCATGACATGTCTATGACTGCTGATGACATTCTAACAACATATTGACGACAGGTACCTCTATCTGCTGCACGGTGAGGTCCAGGAAAGTGTTCTCGTTGCGGACGCTGATGAGGCTCTTGGGGCCTTTACAGCCCATGCTGGTCCCCAGGCCTCCATTCAACTTGACGACCACCAGCTTGTTGAGACTGTCTGCCAGGCTGTCCGGCAGGGGCAGCGCTGCTATCTTATCATAGGGCTGGATCTGTGGAGAGAGAGAGGAGAGACATTTAATATGTTCCCTTTGGTATTGTATGTGGTAACACTTCTGATGTGGGCGGAGGGGGATCTTATCTTGATATTTAATCTATGGAGACTCAGGGACTGAAAAAGGACTGAAAAAGGACTAGGGAAGAAATGAAACCACAGAACTGTAGCACACCCAGGGCCCTGCATTCAGCTTGAATCAATAAGGTCTGGCATCTTAAACAGATAGCTGGAGATAACACAATGAGTAGGAGCACCCAGGACATCAAATCTGAAACAGATGTCCTATGTGTGTGTGTGTGTGTGTGTGTGTGTGTGTGTGTGTGTGTGTGTGTGTGTGTGTGTGTGTGTGTGTGTGTGTGTGTGTGTGTGTGTGTGTGTGTGTGTGTGTGTGTGTGTGTGAGTGTGAATGGGCACAATAGTATGTGTGTGTGTTGCATGTGTGATTGACCCTAAGTAACTGAAGGGTCATAGGGTCATGGCTCATCCTGTGAGGTGATGACTCATGTCCTGCTCATTGCTTTGAGACATCAGAGCCTGGATATGAGGCCTAACACAGTGTCTCCTGACCCCTCCTGTCTCAGCCTCCAGTATTTATGCTGCAGTAGTTTATGTGTCGGGGGGCTGGGGTCAGTTTGTTATATCTGGAGTACTTCTCCTGTCCTATTCGGTGTCCTGTGTGAATCTAAGTGTGCGTTCTCTAATTCTCTCCTTCTCTCTTTCTTTCTTTCTTTCTCTCTCTCGGAGGACCTGAGCCCTAGGACCATGCCCCAGGACTACCTGACATGATAACTCCTTGCTGTCCCCAGTCCACCTGGCCATGCTGCTGTTCCAGTTTCAACTGACCTGAGCCCTAGGACCATGCCCCAGGACTACCTGACATGATGACTCCTTGCTGTCGCCAGTCCACCTGGCCATGCTGCTGCTCCAGTTTCAACTGTTCTGCCTTATTATTATTCGACCATGCTGGTCATTTATGAACATTTGAACATCTTGGCTATGTTCTGTTATAATCTCCACCCGGCACAACCAGAAGAGGACTGGCCACCCCACATAGCCTGGTTCCTCTCTAGGTTTCTTCCTAGGTTTTGGCCTTTCTAGGGAGTTTTTCCTAGCCACCGTGCTTCTATACCTGCATTGCTTGCTGTTTGGGGTTTTAGGCTGGGTTTCTGTACAGCACTTTGAGATATCAGCTGATGTACGAAGGGCTATATAAATAAATTTGATTTGATTTGATTTGATAACACACACTAGATACAGCCCAACACACTGGATACAGCCCAACACACACTGGACACAGCCCAACACACACTGGACACAGCCCAACACACTGGATACAGCCCGACACACACTAGATACAGCCCAACACACTGGATACAGCCCAACACACACTGGATACAGCCTAACACACACTAGATACAGCCCAACACACACTGGATACAGCCCGACACACACTGGATACAGCCCAACACACACTGGATACAGCCCAATACACACTGGATACAGCCCAATACACACTGGATACAGCCCAACACACACTGGATACAGCCCAATACACACTGGATACAGCCCAACACACTGGATACAGCCCAACACACACTGGATACAGCCCAACACACACTGGATACAGCCCAACACACTGGATACAGCCCGACACACTGGATACAGCCCAACACACACTGGATACAGCCCAACACACACTGGATACAGCCCAACACACACTGGATACAGCCCAACACACTGGATACAGCCCAACACACACTGGACACAGCCAAACACACTGGACACAGCCCAACACACTGGATACAGCCCAACACACACTGGACACAGCCCAACACACACTGAATACAGCCCAACACACTGGATACAGCCCGACACACACTGGACACAGCCAAACGCACTGGATACAGCCCAACACACTGGATACAGCCCAACACACACTGGATACAGCCAAACACACACTGGATACAGCCCGACACACACTGTATACAGCCCGACACACACTGGATACAGCCAAACACACTGGACACAGCCCAACACACTGGATACAGCCCGACACACTGGATACAGCCCAACACACACTGGATACAGCCCAACACACACTGGATACAGCCCGACACACACTGTATACAGCCCGACACACACTGGATACAGCCAAACACACTGGACACAGCCCAACACACTGGATACAGCCCGACACACTGGATACAGCCCGACACACACTGGATACAGCCCAACACACACTGGATACAGCCCAACACACTGGATACAGCCCAACACACACTGGACACAGCCAAACACACTGGACACAGCCCAACACACTGGATACAGCCCAACACACACTGGATACAGCCCAACACACACTGGATACAGCCCAACACACACTGGATACAGCCCGACACACACTGGATACAGCCCGACACACACTGGACACAGCCAAACACACACTGGATACAGCCCAACACACACTGGATACAGCCCAACACACACTGGATACAGCCCAACACACACTGGATACAGCCCAACACACACTGGATACAGCCCGACACACACTGGATACAGCCCGACACACACTGGACACAGCCCAACACACACTGGATACAGCCCAACACACATTGGATACAGCCCGACACACACTGGACACAGCCCAACATACACTGGATACAGCCCAACACACACTGGATACAGCCCAATACACACTGGACACAGCCCAACACACACTGGATACAGCCCAATACACACTGGACACAGCCCAACACACACTGGATACAGCCCAACACACACTGGACACAGCCCAACACACACTGGATACAGCCCAACACACTGGATACAGCCCAATACACACTGGACACAGCCCAACACACACTGGATACAGCCCAACACACTGGATACAGCCCAATATACACTGGACACAGCCCAACACACACTGGATACAGCCCAACACACTGGATACAGCCCTATACACACTGGACACAGCCCAACACACTGGATACAGCCCAACACACACTGGACACAGCCCAACACACTGGACACAGCCCAACACACTGGATACAGCCCAACACACACTTGACACAGCCCAACACACTGGACACAGCCCAATACACACTGCATACAGCCCAACACACTGGACACAGCCCAACACACACTGGACACAGCCCAACACACTGGATACAGCCCAACACACACTGGACACAGCCCAACACACTGGACACAGCCCAATACACACTGGATACAGCCCAACACACTGGACACAGCCCAACACACACTGGACACAGCCCAACACACTGGATACAGCCCAACACACTGGACACAGCCCAACACACTGGATACAGCCCAACACACTGGATACAGCCCAACACACTGGATACAGCCCAACACACACTGGATACAGCCCAACACACTGGACACAGCCCAACACACACTGGATACAGCCCAACACACTGGATACAGCCCAACACACTGGACACAGCCCAACACACACTGGATACAGCCCAACACACACTGGATACAGCCCACACACACTGGATACAGCCCAACACACTGGATACAGCCCAACACACACTGGATACAGCCCACACACACTGGATACAGCCCAACACACTGGACACAGCCCAACACACTGGATACAGCCCAACACACACTGGACACAGCCCAACACACTGGACACAGCCCAACACACTGGATACAGCCCAACACACTGGATACAGCCTGAAAAAAAATATTAGGGAGATACTGTATATGGTTGGCTGGAGCTGCTCTAACCTCATTTCTGGTGGGCAGAAATGGTACTGTAGGTCAGTCTTTATACTGTGGCCACCAATAGCTAAAGAGCAGCAAATCCTTCCGGACGAATCACGATTCCACAGATAGATAGGCATCTTTCTAATTTCAGAAGGGGAGGTGACATTCAGCCCATAGACTGGCCCTTAACTTGCAAAGATAGAGGGGGAGGTGACATTCAGCCCATAGACTGGCCCTTAACTTGCAAAGACAGAGGGGGAGGTGACATTCAGCCCATAGACTGGCCCTTAACTTGCAAAGACAGAAGGGGAGGTGACATTCAGCCCATAGACTGGCCCTTAACTTGCAAAGATAGAGGGGGAGGTGACATTCAGCCCATAGACTGGCCCTTAACTTGCAAAGACAGAGGGGAGGTGACATTCAGCCCATAGACTGGCCCTTAACTTGCAAAGACAGAAGGGGAGGTGACATTCAGCCCATAGACTGGCCCTTAACTTGCAAAGATAGAGGGGGAGGTGACATTCAGCCCATAGACTGGCCCTTAACTTGCAAAGATAGAGGGGGAGGTGACATTCAGCCCATAGACTGGCCCTTAACTTGCAAAGACAGAAGGGGAGGTGACATTCAGCCCATAGACTGGCCCTTAACTTGCAAAGACAGAAGGGGAGGTGACATTCAGCCCATAGACTGGCCCTTAACTTGCAAAGACAGAGGGGGAGGTGACATTCAGCCCATAGACTGGCCCTTAACTTGCAAAGATAGAAGGGGAGGTGACATTCAGCCCATAGACTGGCCCTTAACTTGCAAAGACAGAGGGGGAGGTGACATTCAGCCCATAGACTGGCCCTTAACTTGCAAAGACAGAGGGGGAGGTGACATTCAGCCCATAGACTGGCCCTTAACTTGCAAAGATAGAGGGGGAGGTGACATTCAGCCCATAGACTGGCCCTTAACTTGCAAAGACAGAGGGGGAGGTGACATTCAGCCCATAGACTGGCCCTTAACTTGCAAAGATAGAAGGGGAGGTGACATTCAGCCCATAGACTGGCCCTTAACTTGCAAAGACAGAGGGGGATCTCCTCGTTCCAGCATCCCTTCACTCACTGAGGATAGAGAGGGGGATCTCCTCGTTCTAGCATCCCTTCACTCACTGAGGATAGAGAGGGGGATCTCCTCGTTCTAGCATCACTTCACTCACTGAGGATAGAGAGGGGGATCTCCTCGTTCTAGCATCCCTTCACTCACTGAGGATAGAGAGGGGGATCTCCTCGTTCTAGCATCCCTTCACTCACTGAGGATAGAGAGGGGGATCTCCTCGTTCTAGCATCCCTTCACTCACTGAGGATAGCTATACCAAAACAACAATAAAACAATCACCTGCTCCCCGCTCTCCTCTGTATCCTAAAGCTCATCTTATGTGTAAGAGAGATATGTGTGTGTTTATGTGTGTGTGTGTGTGTGTGTGTGTGTGTGTGTGTGTGTGTGTGTGTGTGTGTGTGTGTGTGTGTGTGTGTGAAGCACCGCTGCAACGTGTAATATTTTAACGTGAACACTGCAGCAAAAGCAAACTCATTCCTCCACTGCTCTTTGGTCCGCGTGTGGCCACAATACGTTGAGTTTCCCGGGGAAGCTGTGAAGCCCCGGGAAGCTGTGAAACACCGGGGAAGCTATGAAGCCCCGGGGAAGCTATGAAACACCGGGGAAGCTATGAAGCCCCGGGGAAGCTATGAAGCCCGGGAAGCTGTGAAGCGGGAAGCTGTGAAGCCCGGGAAGCTGTGAAACACCGGGAAGCTATGAAGCCCCGGGGAAGCTATGAAACACCGGGGAAGCTATGAAGCCCCGGGGAAGCTGTGAAACACCGGGGAAGCTATGAAGCCCCGGGGAAGCTATGAAACACCGGGGAAGCTATGAAGCCCCGGGGAAGCTGTGAAACACCGGGGAAGCTATGAAGCCCCGGGGAAGCTGTGAAGCCCCGGGGAAGCTGTGAAACCCCGGGGAAGCTGTGAAACACCGGGGAAGCTGTGAAGCCCCGGGGAAGCTATGAAGCCCCGGGGAAGCTGTGAAACACCGGGGAAGCTATGAAGCCCCGGGGAAGCTGTGAAACACCGGGGAAGCTGTGAAGCCCTGGGGAAGCTATGAAGCCCCGGGGAAGCTGTGAAACACCGGGGAAGCTATGAAGCCCCGGGGAAGCTGTGAAGCCCCGGTGAAGCTGTGAAGCCAAGGGGAAGCTGTGAAGCCCCGGGAAGCTAGAAGCCCCGGGAAGCTGTGAAACACCGGGAAGCTATGAAGCCCCGGGAAGCTATGAAACACCGGGAAGCTATGAAGCCCCGGGGAAGCTGTGAAACACCGGGGAAGCTATGAAGCCCCGGGGAAGCTGTGAAACACCGGGGAAGCTATGAAGCCCCGGGGAAGCTGTGAAGCCCCGGGGAAGCTATGAAGCCCCGGGGAAGCTGTGAAACACCGGGGAAGCTATGAAGCCCCGGGGAAGCTGTGAAGCCCCGGGGAAGCTGTGAAGCCCCGGGGAAGATGTGAAACACCGGGGAAGCTGTGAAGCCCCGGGGAAGCTATGAAGCCCCAGGGAAGCTATGAAGCCCCAGGGAAGCTGTGAAGCCCCGGGCCCGGGGAAGCTGTGAAGCCCGGGGAAGCTGTGAAACACCGGGAAGCTGTGAAGCCCCGGGAAGCTATGAAGCCCGGGGAAGCCCCGGGAAGCTGTGAAGCCCGGGAAGCTGTGAAGCCAGGGAAGCTATGAAGCCCGCCGGGAAGCTGTGAAGCCCCGGGAAGCTATGAACCCGGGGAAGCTGTGAAACCCGGGAAGCTATGAAGCCCGGGAAGCTGTGAAACACCGGGGAAGCTGTGAAGCCCGGGAAGCTGTGAAACACCGGGAAGCTATGAAGCCCCGGGGAAGCTGTGAAACCCCGGGGAAGCTGTGAAGCCCCGGGAAGCTGTGAAGCCCGGGAAGCTGTGAAACCCGGGAAGCTGTGAAACACCGGGGAAGCTGTGAAGCCCCGGGGAAGCTGTGAAACACCGGGGAAGCTGTGAAGCCCTGGGGAAGCTATGAAGCCCCGGGGAAGCTATGAAGCCCCGGGGAAGCTGTGAAACACCGGGGAAGCTATGAAGCCCCGGGAAGCTATGAAACACCGGGAAGCTATGAAGCCCGGGGAAGCTGTGAAACACCGGGGAAGCTATGAAGCCCCGGGGAAGCTGTGAAACACCGGGGAAGCTGTGAAGCCCTGGGGAAGCTATGAAGCCCCGGGGAAGCTATGAAGCCCCGGGGAAGCTGTGAAACACCGGGGAAGCTATGAAGCCCCGGGGAAGCTATGAAACACCGGGGAAGCTATGAAGCCCCGGGGAAGCTGTGAAACACCGGGGAAGCTATGAAGCCCCGGGGAAGCTGTGAAACACCGGGGAAGCTATGAAGCCCCGGGGAAGCTGTGAAGCCCGGGAAGCTATGAAGCCCGGGAAGCTGTGAAACACCGGGGAAGCTGAAGCCCCGGGAAGCTGTGAAGCCCGGGAAGCTGTGAAGCCCGGGAAGCTGTGAAAGCAGCCCCGGGGAAGCTATGAAGCCCCGGGAAGCTATGAAGCCCCAGGGAAGCTGTGAAGCCCCGGGAAGCTGTGAAGCCCGGGAAGCTGTGAAACACCGGGGAAGCTGTGAAGCCCGGGGAAGCTATGAAGCCCCGGGAAGCTGTGAAACACCGGGGAAGCTGTGAAGCCCGGGGAAGCTGTGAAGCCCGGGAAGCTGTGAAGCCGGGGAAGCTGTGAAGCCCGGGAAGCTGTGAAACACCGGGAAGCTATGAAGCCCGGGAAGCTGTGAAACACCGGGAAGCTATGAAGCCCGGGAAGCCCCGGGGAAGCTGCTGAAGCCCCGGGAAGCTGTGAAGCCCGGGAAGCTGTGAAGCCCCGGGGAAGCTGTGAAACACCGGGGAAGCTGTGAAGCCCCGGGGAAGCTATGAAGCCCCAGGGAAGCTATGAAGCCCCAGGGAAGCTGTGAAGCCCCGGGGAAGCTGTGAAGCCCCGGGGAAGCTGTGAAACACCGGGGAAGCTGTGAAGCCCCGGGGAAGCTATGAAGCCCCGGGGAAGCTGTGAAACACCGGGGAAGCTGTGAAGGCCCGGGGAAGCTGTGAAGCCCCGGGGAAGCTGTGAAACCCCGGGGAAGCTGTGAAGCCCCGGGGAAGCTGTGAAACACCGGGGAAGCTACGAAGCCCCGGGGAAGCTGTGAAACACCGGGGAAGCTATGAAGCCCCGGGGAAGCTGTGAAGCCCCGGGGAAGCTGTGAAACACCGGGGAAGCTGTGAAGCCCCGGGGAAGCTGTGAAGCCCCGGGGAAGCTGTGAAGCCCCGGGGAAGCTGTGAAGCCCCGGGGAAGCTGTGAAACCAGCTGTAGACTAGTGTGTGATCGTGTTAATGAGTCTGTTATTAAATGTGTATGTTTACTGATTTTCATTCAATCCCATATTCATTCATACAGTACTGTACATGTAGTGTTCATATGGGCAGAATACTGTACATGTAGTGTTCATATGGGCAGAATACTGTACATGTAGTGTTCATATGGGCAGAATACTGTACATGTAGTGTTCATATGGGCAGAATACTGTACATGTAGTGTTCATATGGGCAGAATACTGTACATGTAGTGTTCATATGGGCAGAATACTGTACATGTAGTGTTCATATGGGCAGAATACTGTACATGTAGTGTTCATATGGGCAGAATACTGTACATGTAGTGTTCATATGGGCAGAATACTGTACATGTAGTGTTCATATGGGCAGAATACTGTACATGTAGTGTTCATATGGGCAGAATACTGTACATGTAGTGTTCATATGGGCAGAATACTGTACATGTAGCTTACAGACTTAATTATGGCCTAAAATAAACGTGTTCATATGGGCAGAATACTGTACATGTAGCTTACAGACTTAATTATGGCCTAAAATAAACGTGTTCATATGGGCAGAATACTGTACATGTAGCTTACAGACTTAATTATGGCCTAAAATAAACGTGTTCATATGGGCAGAATACTGTACATGTAGCTTACAGACTTAATTATGGCCTAAAATAAACGTGTTCATATGGGCAGAATACTGTACATGTAGCTTACAGACTTAATTATGGCCTAAAATAAACGTGTTCATATGGGCAGAATACTGTACATGTAGCTTACAGACTTAATTATGGCCTAAAATAAACGTGTTCATATGGGCAGAATACTGTACATGTAGCTTACAGACTTAATTATGGCCTAAAATAAACGTGTTCATATGGGCAGAATACTGTACATGTAGCTTACAGACTTAATTATGGCCTAAAATAAACGTGTTCATATGGGCAGAATACTGTACATGTAGCTTACAGACTTAATTATGGCCTAAAATAAACGTGTTCATATGGGCAGAATACTGTACATGTAGCTTACAGACTTAATTATGGCCTAAAATAAATGTGTTCATATGGGCAGAATACTGTACATGTAGCTTACAGACTTAATTATGGCCTAAAATAAATGTGTTCATATGGGCAGAATACTGTACATGTAGCTTACAGACTTAATTATGGCCTAAAATAAACGTGTTCATATGGGCAGAATACTGTACATGTAGCTTACAGACTTAATTATGGCCTAAAATAAACGTGTTCATATGGGCAGAATACTGTACATGTAGCTTACAGACTTAATTATGGCCTAAAATAAACGTGTTCATATGGGCAGAATACTGTACATGTAGCTTACAGACTTAATTATGGCCTAAAATAAACGTGTTCATATGGGCAGAATACTGTACATGTAGCTTACAGACTTAATTATGGCCTAAAATAAACGTGTTCATATGGGCAGAATACTGTACATGTAGCTTACAGACTTAATTATGGCCTAAAATAAACGTGTTCATATGGGCAGAATACTGTACATGTAGCTTACAGATTTAATTATGGCCTAAAATAAACGTGTTCATATGGGCAGAATACTGTACATGTAGTGTTCATATGGGCAGAATACTGTACATGTAGCTTACAGATTTAATTATGGCCTAAAATAAACGTGTTCATACAGGCAGAATATTGTACATGTAGCTTACAGATTTAATTATGGCCTAAAATAAATGTGTTCATACGGGCAGAATATTGAAGCCTCGGCCCACAGTGCCGTGAAAAGTTATTTTCCGCGTTTTTGATTTTCTCTATTTTTGCAGTTTTGATACTGAATGTTATCAGATCTTCAACCAAAACCTAATATTAGATAAAGGGAACCTGAGTTTACAAATATTTAATTTAATTAAACAAAGTTATGCAACCCACAATTCCCGTGTGAAAATGTAATTTCCCCCTTACACTCAATAACTGGTTGTGCCACCATTAGCGCCGATGACTGAAACCAAATGCTTCCTGTAGTTGTTGATCAGTCTCTCACATCGCTGTGGAGGAATTTTGGCCCACTCTTGTATGCAGAACTGGTTTAACTCTGCAACATTTGTGGGTTTTTAAGCATGAACTGCTTGTTTCAAGTCCTGCCACAACGTCTCCTAGGCTGGTGTCTGTCACGCCCTGACCTTAGAGAACCTTTTTATGTCTCTATTTTGGTTTGGTCAGGGTGTGATTTGGGTGGGCATTCTATGTTTTGTTTTCTATGTTTTTGTACTTCTATGTTTTGGCCGGGTATGGTTCTCTATCAGGGACAGCTGTCTACCGTTGTCTCTGATTGGGAATCATACTTAGGCAGCCTTTTTCCCTTTGTTATTTGTGGGAAGTTGACTTTGTTAGTGGCACTATAGCCCTCTTAAGCGTCACGGTCGGTTGGTATTGTTTATTGTTGGCGACATTAGAAATAAAGTAGTGTACGGTCACCACGCTGCGCTATGGTCCATTTCTTCTGACGGTCGGGACAGTGTCTTCATAGTTTCTACGATGTATTTTCGTTTTAAAGAATGTATTTTTGTTTGATCTAGTTTTTACACCATCCATTAACACCAATTATTCAATATAAAACATTTATCAACAAAAATAAACATTTTAAACCATCCATTAACACCAAACATTCGATATAAACCAATTTTAAAAACGTTTGCAAAATACAAACATTTATGGGCCAAAAATAAGTAGGCCTAAAACATGTATTTAAAATAACAATAACAAAACAAAAAAATCCTCAAAGAATGTTCTTAGTGTTCTGGGCCCAGATTTACAAAACACTTCTTACACAAAAATAAAATAAGCTTCTTAAGAAAAGAATAACAAGTTCATAAGTGCAATTCGATATCTTAAGATTTAATGATTTTCTTCCAAACTTCTCAAATATCTTCTTACAGATCTACTTATGATGTTTGTTGCTAGGCAACCGTTTTAGCTAGCTATCTAGCTAGCAATGGCAATCATGTTAGAATATTTCTTACTAAGATTACTGTTCTAAAACATGTTCTTGGGTTTAAAATAATCAATATTGAAACTTTCAGATGAAGTTTGCGTCACGACTTCCGCCGAAGTCGGCTCCTCTCCTTGTTGGGGCGGCGTTCAGCGGTCGACGTCACCGGCTTTCTAGCCATCACCGCTCCATTTTTCATGTATCCATTTGTTTTGTCTTGTTCCCTGCACACCTGGTTTTCATTCACCAATCAATCTACATGTATTTATTCCTCTGTTCCCCCTCATGTCTTTGTGTGATTGTTACGTGTCATTTTTGGATGTGCTTTTCTGGTGCTTTTTCCTAAATGGCTCCAGGGGAGCCATACTACTATTGCTGGCCATGTAAAACAACACATTTCACTGCACCTATCCGGTGTGACAAAATATTTAAAATAATTCTCTCCTTCCCCCCTCCCCTCCTCCCTCTACCTCTCCCATAAGACGTACTCTGTTTGAGAGGAGTGAGTGTAAGTGTGATTCTCTCTCTCTAATAAATGAGAAGGCCCAGCAGTGAGGGTCTGCTACTGAGGGGGAAACAACCCGGGATTTGTGTTGTGTGTATGTGACAGTGTGTGTGTGTGACAGTGTTTGTGACAGTGTGTATGTGTATATGTTAGTGTGTGTGTGTGTGTGTGTGTGTGTGCGCTAGCTAGGCCCAATTTAGCATCAGGTCGTCCATAGCACTTAGCCTCCTCTCCCTCTCTACCCAACGTAAACTCTGCTTCCAGACTCAGTGTTTTTCCCAAACAGCCGGAGTTCTATCAGAACAGCAACAAGACATCAGAGAGGATACAGAGGCATCCAGACAGAGAGAACACACTGAAACCAAACTACAGTGTCTCCTCAGAACTTCTCCACACACACATCTTGGATTCCTTCACTTTCCTTTCCTTCATTCTCCATCCCTCCCCAACTGTGACTGAGTTCAAGGTAAAGTCTCAAGGAAAGTGTGCTATAAAGGGAATAGGGTGCCATTTGGGACGTGCATTTGGAACCCAGACCATACCCCCCATTTCAAAATGGCACCCTATTCCCTATATAGTGCACTGCTTTTGACCAGAGTCCACTATAGAGGGAATTAGGGTTCCCTTTGGGATGCAGCCTGTGTGTTGATGCTGGATCTGAATACTCAGTAGTACGACTGACGCACACAGCTGAGAGAATGGACTTCAAAGAGCATCCCTAGAGACATGGCAACCCTGTGGTTTAAAACAGAGAAAACTATGGCAACCCTGTGGTTTAAAACAGAGAACTATGGCAACCCTGTGGTTTAAAACAGAGAAAACTATGGTAATACTGGAATTCTACATGGCAACACTGTGGTTTTATACTGAGGGAGAATATGGCAATACTGTGGTTTTATACTGAGGAGAAACTGTGGCAACACTGTGGTTTTATACTGAGGGAGAATATGGCAACACTGTGGTTTTATACTGAGGGAGAATATGGCAACCCTGTGGTTTTATACTGAGGGAGAATATGGCAACACTGTGGTTTTATACTGAGGAGAAACTGTGGCAACACTGTGGTTTTATACTGAGGGAGAATATGGCAACACTGTGGTTTTATACTGAGGGAGAATATGGCAACACTGTGGTTTTATACTGAGGGAGAATATGGCAACCCTGTGGTTTTATACTGAGGGAGAATATGGCAATACTGTGGTTTTATACTGAGGGAGAATATGGCAACACTGTAATTTTATACAGAGGAGAAACTATGGCAACCCTGTGGTTTTATACTGAGGGAGAATATGGCAATACTGTAATTTTATACTGAGAAGAAACTATGGCAACCCTGTGGTTTTAAACCGAGGGAGAATATGGCAATATTGTAATTTTATACTGAGAAGAAACTATGGCAACCCTGTGGTTTTAACCCGAGGGAGAATATGGCAATACTAATTTTATGCTGAGAGAAAACTATGGCAACCCTGTGGTTTTAAGTTTTAAACCGAGGGAGAATATGGCAACACTAATTTTATACTGAGAGAAAACTATGGCAACCCTGTGGTTTTAAACTGAGGGAGAATATGGCAACACTAATTTTATACTGAGAGAAAACTATGGCAACCCTGTGGTTTTAAACTGAGGGGGAATATGACAACACTAATTTTATACTGAGAGAAAACTATGGCAACCCTGTGATTTAAAACCCTATTCCTGAGTACCTGTATGTTGGCAGGTAGCCTAGTGGTTAGAGCGTTGGACTAGTAACCAAAAGGTTGCAAGATCGAATCCCTGAGCTGACAAGGTAAAACATCTGTTGTTCTGCCCCTGAACAAGGCAGTTAACTCACTGTTCCTAGGCCATTACTGTTCGTAAGTGACTTGCCTAGTTAAAAAAAGAAATGTCTGAGTCATCAACTCAACATCAGACCTGACAGAAATGTCTGAGTCCTCAACTCAACATCAGACCTGACAGAAATGTCTGAGTCCTCAACTCAACATCAGACCTGACAGAAATCTCAGTGGGATGGAAATGTTGTCTGTGTGTCTAAATAAGAATTGGTTGTTAACTTGACTTGTCTGGTTAAATAAA
The DNA here is from genome assembly GCF_034236695.1 of Oncorhynchus nerka. NCBI lineage: Eukaryota > Metazoa > Chordata > Actinopteri > Salmoniformes > Salmonidae > Oncorhynchus > Oncorhynchus nerka. The sequence goes on from NC_088405.1 coordinate 12,892,062, forward strand.
CACGACAGCTGAACAAGTTGGATGTTTGAGATATTCATTGAGTAAGATGGCGCCGGAGAATATGGCAGATGTTTTACGTGCCTCCAGCCGATTGTGTTTTGTTGTTCGTTTATTTGCGTTGTAACTTTTTTTTAAACTTATTTTGTACATAACGTTGCCTCTACCGTCTCTTATGACCGAAAATAACTCCTAGACATCAGGACTGCGATTACTCACCATGGACTAGCAGAATCCTTTTTCTTCTTTCACGAGCCTGACGCAAAAGATACACTGCTTCCTCGGGAACAGGCCCCTCCCCAATCCCTGTGATCTGCGTGAAGAGGAGGCGGGAAAATAGAGAGTCCAAAAGTCGGGCTGCCTTCTGAGAATTCGTAGGCGATCGAATAAACCCCCACCTCCCTCCATTCTGCTAGCAAACGTGCAATCTTTGGACAATAAAATCGACGAGTTACGCGGAAGATTAAACTACCAATGGGGACATTAAAAACTGTAACATCTTATGCTTAACGTAGTCGTGGCTGAACGATGACAATATCAACATACAGCTGGCTGGTTATACGATGTACCGGAGGGATAGAACAGCGGTGTCTGGTAAAACAAGGGGCGGCAGTCTATGTATTTTTGTAAACAACAGCTGGTGCACGATATCTAAGGAAGTCTCGAGCTATTGCTCACCTGAGGTTGAGTATCTCATGATAAGCTGTAGACCACACTACCTACCAAGAGAATTTTCATCTGTATTCTTTGTAGCTGTTTATACAAACCACCACAGTCAGAGGCACTAAGATGGCGGAATACAGCTTATTCAATGCTATAAGCAAACAAGAAAACCCTCACCCAGAGGCGGCGCTCCTGGTAGCTGGGGACTTTAATGCAGGGAAACTTAATTCCGTTTTACCAAATTTCTATCAGCATGGTAAATGTGGAACCAGAGGAAGAAGAACTCTGGACCACCTTTACTCCACACACAGAGACACATACAAAGCTCTGGACCACCTTTACTCCACACACAGAGACGCATACAAAGCTCTGGACCACCTTTACTCCACACACAGAGACGCATGCAAAGCTCTGGACCACCTTTACTCCACACACAGAGACACATACAAAACTCTCCCTCGCCCTCCATTTGGCAAATCTGACCATAATTATATCCTCCTGATTCCTGCTTACAAGCAAAAATTAAAGCAGGAAGCACCAATGACTCGGTCAATAAAAAAGTGGTCAGATGAAGCAGATGCTAAGCTACAGGACTGGTTTGCTAGCACAGACTGGAATATGTTCTGGGATTCCTCCGATGGCATTGAGGAGTACACCACATCAGTCATTGGCTTCATCAATAAGTGCATCAATGACTTCGTCCCCACAGTGACCGTAAGTACATACCCCAACCAGAAGCCATGGATTACAGGCAGCATCCACACTGAGCTAAAGGATAGAGCTGCAGCTTTCAAGGAGCGGGACTCTAACCCGGGAAGCTTATAAGAAATCCACTATGCCCTCCGACGAACGGTAAAACAGGCAAAGCGTCCATACAGGACTAAGATCGAATCGTACTCCACCGGCTCTGATGCTCGTTGGATGTGGCAGGGCTTGCAAACCATTACAGACTACAATGGGAAGCACAGCCGAGAGCTGCCCAGTGACACTAGCCTACCAGACGAGCTAAACTAGTTCTATGCTCGCTTCGAGGAAAATAACACTGAAACATGCATGAGAGCACCAGCTGTTCCGGAAGACTGTGTAATCACGCTCACCGCAGCTGATGTGAGTAAGACCTTTAAACAGGTCAACATTCACAAGGCCGCAGGGCCAGACGGATTACCAGGACGTGTACTGCGAGCATGCGCTGACTAACTGGGAAGTGTCTTGACTGACATTTTCAACCTCTCCTTGTCCAAGTCTGCAATACCAACATGCTTTAAGCAGACCACCATAGACCCTGTGCCCAAGAACACTAAGGTAATCTGCCTAAACGACTACAGACCTGTAGCACTCACATCTGTAGCCATGAAGTGCTTTCAAAGGCTGGTCATGGCTCACATCAACACCATCATCCCAGAAACACTAGACCCACTCCAATTTGCATACCGCCCCAACAGATCCACAGATGATGCAATCTCCATTGCACTCCACACTGCCCTTTCCCACCTGGACAAAAGGAACACCAATGTGAGAATGCTATTCATTGACTACAGCTCAGCATTCAACGCCACAGTGCCCTCAAAGCTCATCAATAAGCTAAGGACCCTGGGACTAAACACCTCCCTCTGCAACTGGATCCTGGACTTCCTGATGGGACGCCCACAGGTGGTAAGGGTAGGTAACAACACATCCACCACGCTGATCCTCAACACAGGGGCCCCTCGGGTGCATGCTCGGTCCCCTCCTCTACTCCCTGTTCACTCATGACTGCACGACCAGGCACGACTCCAACACCATCATTAAATTTGCCGATGACACAAGTGGTAGGCCTGATCACCGACAACGACGAGACAGCCTATAGGGGGGAGGTCAGAGACCTGGCCATGTGGTGCTAAGACAACAACCTCTTCCTCAACACGATCAAGACTAAGGAGATGATTGTGGACTACAAGAAAAAGAGGACCGAGCACGCCCCCATTCTCATTGTCGGGTCTGTAGTGGAGCAGGTTGAGAGCCTCAAGTTCCTTTGTGTCCACATCATCAACAAACTAACCTATTACCACTCAGGAGACTGAAAAGATTTGGCATGTGTCCTCAAATCCTCAAAAGTTTCTACAGCTGCACCATCGAGAGCATCCTGACTGGTTGTGTCACTGGTTGCCTGGTATGGCAACTGCTCGGCCTCCGACCACAAGGCACTACAGTGGGTAGTGCGAACGGCCCAGTTCATCACTGGGGCCAAGCTTCCTGTCATCCAGGACCTCTGTAACAGGCGGTGTCAGAGGAAGGCCCTAAAAATGGTCAAAGACTCTGGCCACCCTAGTCATAGACTGTTCTCTCTGCTACCGCACGGCAAGCGGTACCAGAGCGCCAAGTCTAGGTCCAAGAGGCTTCTAAACAGCTTCTTCCCCCAACCCATAAAGACTCCTGAATGGTGTCAAGATGAGAGAAATGAGAAACCTGGTCCTGAATGGTGTCAAGATGAGGATGTGAGCTGAAGTGGCCCTCTCTACACTCTCGCTCCCTATTACCTGTCATCACTACTACATGACATAATGCTCCTTAAAAAAGGGGCAATCAGCATCCATTTTTGAACATACAAATGAATGATATGCCTCATGAGCTTGTCGCACCCCATCAGAACCCAAAATATAAGCTTGTTTTTACTCCAATGTTTGTAATCAAAAGTAAACAAACACTATATAGCATCAAAACATGGTTAAAGCTATACTTTTGATATCATGGATGCTACGTCTATGAATTTGAGAGTGGTTCCATTTCTCCAGCCCCCATCCTTCAGCTTTTTACCAAAACAGGGGCGGGGAATTCACTTTGTTATTGTTTCTACTGCTGATTGTTGCTTTAACATTTGTACTGACCTTTTAATAATCTCACAGTGAAGCTGATATGTCAGAAACAGGATAAACAGGTTACCAGATACCTGATCTTAAACTAGTATGATAATGTGGATAATTATAAAACAATATTCCACAAGAAAGGAACCTGCAAATCAGGTAAGATAAGTGAGGTAAGGCAATAAATAGGCCATGGTGGCGAAGTACAGCAATTAAACACTGGAGTGATTGATGTGCAGAAGATGAATGTGCAAGTAGAGATACTGGGGTGCAAAGGAGCAAGATAAATAAATAAATAAATACAGTATGGGGATGAGGTAGGTAGATTGGCTATGTACAGGTGCAGTGATCTGTGAGCTGCTTAAAGCTAGTGAAGGAGATATGAGTTTCCAGATTCAATGATTTTTGCAGTTCGTTCCAGTCATTGGCAGCAGAGAACTATAAGGAAAGGCGGCCAAAGGAGGAATAGGCTTTGGGGGTGACCAGTGAGATATACGTGCTGGAGCATGTGGTACGGGTGAGTGCTGCTATGGTGACCAGTGAGCTGAGATAAGGCGGGGCTTTACCTAGCAGAAAGGGCTTGTAGATAACCTGTAGCCAGTGGGTTTGGCGACGAGTATGAAGCGAGGGCCAGCCAACGAGAGAGTATAGGTCGCAGTGGTAGGTAGTATATGGGGCTTTGGTGACTAAACGGATGGCACTGTGATAGACTGCATCCAATTTGTTGAGTAGAGTGTTGGAGGCTATTTTGTAAATTACATTGACAAAGAATAGTGGAACCCTCCAAATAATAGTGGAACACTCCAAATAATAGTGGAACACTCCAAATAATAGTGGAACACTCCAAATAATAGTGGAACACTCCAAATAATAGTGGAACACTCCAAATAATAGTGGAACCCTTCAAAGAATAGTGGAAACCTTCAAAGAATAGTGGAACACTCCAAATAATAGTGGAACCCTCCAAAGAATAGTGGAAACCTTCAAAGAATAGTGGAACCCTTCAAAGAATAGTGGAACCCTCCAAAGAATAGTGGAACCCTTCAAAGAATAGTGGAACCCTCCAAAGAATAGTGGAACACTCCAGAGAATAGTGGAACACTCCAAAGAACAGTGGAACCCTTCAAAGAATAGTGGAACCCTCCAAAGAATAGTGGAACCCTCCAAAGAATAGTGGAACCCTCCAAATAATAGTGGAACCCTTCAAAGAATAGTGGAACCCTCCAAAGAATAGTGGAACCCTCCAAAGAATAGTGGAACACTCCAAAGAATAGTGGAACACTCCAAAGAATAGTGAGCTCTTCCTATCTCCCAGAAGGTTCCTGAATCCTGTTTCCCAGCAAGCCTATGTCATCCAATCCCTCTGTCCTTCACTCTCCCTAGCTTCAGCTTGGAACACATTGCAAACAATCATTATTATGCAACTGAGGCCAAGAAGGAAAATAAGCCAGGACAGTCCCAATCCACAGGGCAAACACTGACACGTTGTCAACGCCTGGTTATCAGGTTGGGTTACTTTAATGCATCACTCATATCACCCATCAAGGATGGGATGGATTGTTTTGTATTCAAACTAGTTGAATGAATAAGTAAGGTTTGCAAAACATTTCCACCTGGCCCACTGGTCAGTCATCTGGACCACAGAGTTCCTGCTTGCTGAAGCAGTGCAGTTTCACTCGCTCTTTCCTTTGTGAAATGCTTTCGGATTGAAATGTTTCAAAATGGAGGCTGAACGCCAGGGGAAAACCCTGTGTTGAAAGCAACCACTGTTCTTACTGTTGGGGGGGTCCCAGCTTTCTGGTCTGAATTGTATTTACTATTGAACAAAGAGCACTACTCCCGACTGCCATTCAAGGTGGTTGCATGGGCCTATACATCACATGAACTGTTATATACCAATAACACGGCTAACCATCACTAATAGGCTACATTTAGCTAACCACTTCCTCAGTTGGGGAATTAGTCCCAAATGAATGAACCTATGTGATATTATGTGAATTAAAGGATGTTTAGGTTCTGCTCTCACACTAGTCCCCATTTGGAATGTAGTATGGAACCACGTGACTAGACTCTGATTCATAGAGCAGAACATGTGAGTTAAAGGATGTTTAGGTTCTGCTCTCACACTAGTCCCCATTTGGAATGTAGTATGGAACCACGTGACTAGACTCTGATTCATAGAGCAGAACATGTGAGTTAAAGGATGTTTAGGTTCTGCTCTCCTCACGTATACAGAACACACACCCTCACGACATAAATCACTCAAACATGCACACAAACATCCATCATCACACACACACACATACTACTCATCACTCATTTTGAAGACTGCTGGTTCATAGGAACAAAGCCATCAAAGGTAATTTCAACATGAACAAACTACGACACACCCACACCCAGCCCCACCTCACACACACACACACACACACATGTATATGTGCAGTCCTACACGTAAACAAAACTGCACGAAAAATGTATCTTACGGTGCCCTCTGTCACTTTCTTTCCCTATCCACAAAACCTAATGAGACATCCCTCTCTCTCTATTCTGTCCCTCTCTCTCTATTCTGTCCCTCTCTATTCTGTCCCTCTCTCTCTATTCTGTCTCTCTCTCTATTCTGTCCCTCTCTCTCTATTCTGTCTCTATTTCTTTCCCTATCCACAAAACCTAATGAGACATCCCTCTCTCTCTATTCTGTCCCTCTCTCTCTATTCTGTCCCTCTCTATTCTGTCCCTCTCTCTCTATTCTGTCTCTATTTCTTTCCCTATCCACAAAACCTAATGAGACATCCCTCTCTCTCTATTCTGTCCCTCTCTCTCTATTCTGTCCCTCTCTCTCTATTCTGTCTCTATTTCTTTCCCTATCCACAAAACCTAATGAGACATCCCTCTCTCTCTATTCTGTCCCTCTCTCTCTATTCTGTCTCTATTTCTTTCCCTATCCACAAAACCTAATGAGACATCCCTCTCTCTCTATTCTGTCCCTCTCTCTCTATTCTGTCTCTATTTCTTTCCCTATCCACAAAACCTAATGAGACATCCCTCTCTCTCTATTCTGTCCCTCTCTCTCTATTCTGTCTCTATTTCTTTCCCTATCCACAAAACCTAATGAGACATCTCTATTCTGTCTCTCCCTCTCTCTCTATTCTGTCTCTATTTCTTTCCCTATTAATGAGACATCCCTCTCTCTCTCTATTCTGTCCTCTCCTCTCTATTCTGATTCTGTCCCTCTCTCTCTATTCTGTCTCTATTTCTTTCCCTATCCACAAAACCTAATGAGACATCCCTCTCTCTCTATTCTGTCTCTATTTCTTTCCCTATCCACAAAACCTAATGAGACATCCCTCTCTCTCTATTCTGTCTCTATTTCTCTATTCTGTCTCTCTCTATTCTGTCCCTCTCTCTCTATTCTGTCTCTATTTCTTTCCCTATCCACAAAACCTAATGAGACATCCCTCTCTCTCTATTCTGTCTCTCTCTCTCTATTCTGTCTCTCTCTATTCTGTCCCTCTCTCTCTATTCTGTCTCTATTTCTTTCCCTATCCACAAAACCTAATGAGACATCCCTCTCTCTCTATTCTGTCCCTCTCTCTCTATTCTGTCCCTCTCTATTCTGTCCCTCTCTCTCTATTCTGTCTCTCTCTCTATTCTGTCCCTCTCTCTCTATTCTGTCTCTATTTCTTTCCCTATCCACAAAACCTAATGAGACATCCCTCTCTCTCTATTCTGTCCCTCTCTCTCTATTCTGTCCCTCTCTATTCTGTCTCTCTCTATTCTGTCTCTATTTCTTTCCCTATCCACAAAACCTAATGAGACATCCCTCTCTCTCTATTCTGTCCCTCTCTGTGAAATGTCCCTGTCTCTCTCTATTCTGTCTCTATTTCTTTCCCTATCCACAAAACCTAATGAGACATCCCTCTCTCTCTATTCTGTCCCTCTCTCTCTATTCTGTCTCTATTTCTTTCCCTATCCACAAAACCTAATGAGACATCCCTCTCTCTCTATTCTGTCCCTCTCTCTCTATTCTGTCTCTATTTCTTTCCCTATCCACAAAACCTAATGAGACATCTGTCCTCTCTCTCTATTCTGTCTCTCTCTATTCTGTCTCTATTTCTTTCCCTATCCACAAAACCTAATGAGACATCCTCTCTCTCTCTATTCTGTCCCTCTCTCTCTATTCTGTCCTCTCTCTATTCTGTCTCTATTTCTGTCTCTCTATTCTGTCCCTCTCTCTCTATTCTGTCTCTATTTCTTTCCCTATCCACAAAACCTAATGAGACATCCCTCTCTCTCTATTCTGTCTCTATTTCTTTCCCTATCCACAAAACCTAATGAGACATCCCTCTCTCTCTATTCTGTCTCTATTTCTCTATTATGTCTCTCTCTATTCTGTCCCTCTCTCTCTATTCTGTCTCTATTTCTTTCCCTATCCACAAAACCTAATGAGACATCCCCTCTCTCTATTCTGTCTCTCTATTCTGTCTCTCTCTATTCTGTCCCTCTCTCTCTATTCTGTCTCTATTTCTTTCCCTATCCACAAAACCTAATGAGACATCCTATTCTCTCTCTATTCTGTCCCTCTCTCTCTATTCTGTCTCTATTTCTTTCCCTATCCACAAAACCTAATGAGACATCCCTCTCTCTCTATTCTGTCCCTCTCTCTCTATTCTGTCTCTATTTCTTTCCCTATCCACAAAACCTAATGAGACATCCCTCTCTCTCTATTCTGTCCCTCTCTCTCTATTCTGTCCCTCTCTCTCTATTCTGTTCTATTTCTTTCCCTATCCACAAAACCTAATGAGACATCCCCTCTCTCTCTATTCTGTCTCTATTTCTTTCCCTATCCACAAAACCTAATGAGACATCCTCTCTCTCTATTCTGTCTCTCTCTCTCTATTCTGTCTCTCTCTATTCTGTCCACCCTCTCTCTATTCTGTCTCTATTTCTTTCCCTATCCACAAAACCTAATGAGACATCCTCTCTCTCTATTCTGTCTCTCTCTCTCTATTCTGTCCTCTCTATTCTGTCTCTCTCTATTCTGTCTCTATTTCTTTCCCTATCCACAAAACCTAATGAGACATCCCTCTCTCTCTATTCTGTCCCTCTCTCTCTATTCTGTCTCTATTTCTATTTCCCTATCCACAAAACCTAATGAGACATCCTCTCTCTCTATTCTGTCCCTCTCTCTCTATTCTGTCTCTATTTCTTTCCCTATCCACAAAACCTAATGAGACATCCCTCTCTCTCTATTCTGTCCTCTCTCTCTATTCTGTCTCTATTTCTTTCCCTATCCACAAAACCTAATGAGACATCCCTCTCTCTCTATTCTGTCCCTCTCTATTCTGTCTCTATTTCTATTCTGTCTCTATTCTGTTCTTTCCCTATCCACAAAACCTAATGAGACATCTATTCTCTCTCTCTATTCTGTCTCTATTTCTCTATTCTGAGACATCTCTGTCCTATTCTCCCTCTCTCTATTCTGTCTCTATTTCTTTCCCTATCCACAAAACCTAATGAGACATCCTCTCTCTCTCTATTCTGTCCCTCTCTCTCTATTCTGTCCCTCTCTCTCTATTCTGTTCTATTTTTCCCTATCCACAAAACCTAATGAGACATCCCTCTCTCTCTATTCTGTCCCTCTCTCTCTATTCTGTCTCTATTTCTTTCCCTATCCACAAAACCTAATGAGACATCCCTCTATTCTGTCTCTATTTCTTTCCTTCCACAAAACCTGAGTCTCCTCTCTCTCTATTCTGTCCCCTCTCTCTATTTCTTTCCCTATCCACAAAACCTAATGAGACATCTATTCCTCTATTCTCTCTATTCTGTCCCTCTCTCTATTCTGTCCCTCTCTCTCTATTCTGTCTCTATTTCTTTCCCTATCCACAAAACCTAATGAGACATCCCTCTCTCTCTATTCTGTCTCTATTTCTTTCCCTATCCACAAAACCTAATGAGACATCCCTCTCTCTATTCTATTCTGTCTCTCTCTCTATTCTGTCCCTCTCTCTCTATTCTGTCTCTATTTCTTTCCCTATCCACAAAACCTAATGAGACATCCTCTCTCTATTCTGTCTCTCTCTCTCTGACATCCCTCTCTCTCTATTCTGTCCCTCTCTCTCTATTCTGTCTCTATTTCTTTCCCTATCCACAAAACCTAATGAGACATCCCTCTCTCTCTATTCTGTCCCTCTCTCTCTATTCTGTCTCTATTTCTTTCCCTATCCACAAAACCTAATGAGACATCCCTCTCTCTCTATTCTGTCCCTCTCTCTCTATTCTGTCTCTATTTCTTTCCCTATCCACAAAACCTAATGAGACATCCCTCTCTCTCTCTATTCTGTCCCTCTCTCTCTATTCTGTCCCTCTCTCTCTATTCTGTCCCTCTCTCTCTATTCTGTCTCTATTTCTTTCCCTATCCACAAAACCTAATGAGACATCCCTCTCTCTCTATTCTGTCTCTATTTCTTTCCCTATCCACAAAACCTAATGAGACATCCCTCTCTCTCTATTCTGTCTCTATTTCTCTATTCTGTCTCTCTCTATTCTGTCCCTCTCTCTCTATTCTGTCTCTATTTCTTTCCCTATCCACAAAACCTAATGAGACATCCCTCTCTCTCTATTCTGTCTCTCTCTCTCTATTCTGTCTCTCTCTATTCTGTCCCTCTCTCTCTATTCTGTCTCTATTTCTTTCCCTATCCACAAAACCTAATGAGACATCTCTATTCTGTCTCTCTCTATTCTGTCCCTCCCTCTCCACAAAATTCTGTCTCTATTCTGTCCCTCTCTCTCTATTCTGTCTCTATTTCTTTCCCTATCCACAAAACCTAATGAGACATCTGTCCCTCTCTCTCTATTCTGTCTCTATTTCTTTCCCTATCCACAAAACCTAATGAGACATCCCTCTCTCTCATTCTGTCCCTCTCTCTTTCTCTCTATTCTGTCCCTCTCTCTCTATTCTGTCTCTATTTCTTTCCCTATCCACAAAACCTAATGAGACATCCCTCTCTCTCTATTCTGTCCCTCTCTCTCTATTCTGTCCCTCTCTCTCTATTCTGTCTCTATTTCTTTCCCTATCCACAAAACCTAATGAGACATCCCTCTCTCTCTATTCTGTCTCTCTATTCTGTCTCTATTTCTTTCCCTATCCACAAAACCTAATGAGACATCCCTCTCTCTCTATTCTGTCCCTCTCTCTATTCTGTCTCTATTTCTTTCCCTATCCACAAAACCTAATGAGACATCTGTCCCCTCTCTCTCTGTATTCTGTCTCTCTCTATTCTCTATTCTCTATTTCTTTTCCACAAAAACAAAACTCTCTATTCTGTCCCTATTCTCTCTCTATTCTGTCTCTATTTCTTTCCCTATCCACAAAACCTAATGAGACATCTCTCTCTATTCTGTCTCTATTTCTTTCCCTATCCACAAAACCTAATGAGACATCCCTCTCTCTCTATTCTGTCTATTCTGTCTCTCTCTATTCTGTCCCTCTCTCTCTATTCTGTCTCTATTTCTTTCCCTATCCACAAAACCTAATGAGACATCCCTCTCTCTCTATTCTGTCTCTCTCTCTCTATTCTGTCTCTCTCTATTCTGTCCTCTCTCTCTATTCTGTCTCTATTTCTTTCCTATCCACAAAACCTAATGAGACATCCCTCTCTCTCTATTCTGTCCCTCTCTCTCTATTCTGTCTCTATTTCTTTCCCTATCTAATGAGACATCCCTCTCTCTCTATTCTGTCCCTCTCTCTCTATTCTGTCTCTATTTCTTTCCCTCAAAACCTAATGAGACATCCTCTCTATTCTCTCTATTCTGTCCCTCTCTATCTCTATTCTATTCTGTCTCTATTTCTTTCCCTATCCACAAAACCTAATGAGACATCCCTCTCTCTATTCTCTATTCTGTCCCTCTCTCTATTCTGTCTCTATTTCTTTCCCTATCCACAAAACCTAATGAGACATCCCTCTCTCTCTATTCTGTCTCTATTCTTTCTTTCCCTATCCACAAAACCTAATGAGACATCCCTCTCTCTCTATTCTGTCTCTATTTCTTTCCCTATCCACAAAACCTAATGAGACATCCCTCTCTCTCTATTCTGTCCCTCTCTCTCTATTCTGTCTGTCCTCTCTCTCTATTCTGTCTCTATTTCTTTCCCTATCCACAAAACCTAATGAGACATCCCTCTCTCTCTATCTATTCTGTCTCTATTTCTTTCCCTATCCACAAAACCTAATGAGACATCCCTCTCTCTCTATTCTGTCCCTCTATTCTGTCTCTCTATTCTGTCTCTATTTCTTTCCCTATCCACAAAACCTAATGAGACATCCCTCTCTCTCTATTCTGTCTCTCTCTCTATTCTGTCCCCTCTCTCTATTCTGTCTCTATTTCTTTCCCTATCCACAAAACCTAATGAGACATCCCCTCTCTCTCTATTCTGTCTGTCTCTCTCTCTATTCTGTCTCTCTCTCTATTCTGTCTGTCTCTCTATTCTGTCTCTCTCATTCTGTCTCTTTCCTATCCACAAAACCTAATGAGACATCTCTCTCTATTCTGTCTCTCTCTCTATTCTGTCTCTATTTCTTTCCCTATCCACAAAACCTAATGAGATTCATCCCTCTCTCTATTCTGTCTCTATTCTGTCTATTTCTTTCCCTATCCAAAACCTAATGAGACATCCCTCTCTCTATTCTGTCTCTATTCTCTCTATTTCTTTCTGTCCACAAAACCTAATGAGACATCTCTCTCTATTTCTGTCTATTTCTTTCCCTATCCACAAAACCTAATGAGACATCCTCTCTCTCTATTCTGTCTCTCTCTATTCTGTCTCTATTTCTTTCCCTATCCACAAAACCTAATGAGACATCCCTCTCTCTCTATTCTGTCCTCTCTCTCTATTCTGTCTCTATTTCTTTCCCTATCCACAAAACCTAATGAGACATCCCTCTCTCTCTATTCTGTCCCTCTCTCTCTATTCTGTCTCTCTGTCTATTCTGTCTCTCTCTATTCTGTCTCTATTTCTTTCCTATCCACAAAACCTAATGAGACATCCCTCTCTCTCTATTCTGTCTCTATTCTGTCTCTCTCTATTCTGTCCCTCTCTCTCTATTCTGTCTCTATTTCTTTCCCTATCCACAAAACCTAATGAGACATCCCTCTCTCTCTATTCTGTCCCTCTCTCTATTCTGTCTCTATTTCTTTCCCTATCCACAAAACCTAATGAGACACATCCCTCTCCTCTCTATTCTGTCCCTCTCTCTATTCTGTCTCTATTTCTATTTCCCTATCCACAAAACCTAATGAGACATCCCTCTCTCTCTATTCTGTCCTCTCTCTCTATTCTGTCTCTCTCTATTCTGTCCCTCTCTCTCTATTCTGTCTCTATTTCTTTCCCTATCCACAAAACCTAATGAGTCCTCTCTCTCTATTCTGTCTCTATTTCTTTCCCTATCCACAAAACCTAATGAGACATCCCTCTCTCTCTATTCTGTCTCTATTTTCTCTATTCTGTCTCTCTCTATTCTGTCCTCTCTCTCTATTCTGTCTCTATTTCTTTCCCTATCCACAAAACCTAATGAGACATCCCTCTCTCTCTATTCTGTCTCTCTCTCTCTATTCTCTCTATTCTGTCTCTCTATTCTGTCTCTATTTCTTTCCCTATCCACAAAACCTAATGAGACATCCCTCTCTCTCTATTCTGTCCTCTCTCTCTATTCTGTCTCTCTATTCTTTCTATTTCTTTCCTATCCAAAACCTAATGAGACATCCCTCTCTCTCTATTCTGTCCCTCTCTCTCTATTCTGTCTCTGAGTCTCTCTCTATTCTGTCCCTCTCTCTCTATTCTGTCTCTCTGTCTCTATTTCTGTTCTATTTCTTTCCCTATCCACAAAACCTAATGAGACATCCCTCTCTCTCTATTCTGTCTCTCTTTCTTTCCCTATTCTTTCTTTTTCCACAAAACCTAATGAGACATCCCTCTCTCTCTATTCTGTCTCTATTTCTTTCCCTATCCACAAAACCTAATGAGACATCCCTCTCTCTATTCTGTCCCTCTCTCTCTATTCTGTCTCTATTTCTTTCCCTATCCACAAAACCTAATGAGACATCCCTCTCTCTCTATTCTGTCCCTCTCTCTCTATTCTGTCTCTATTTCTTTCCCTATCCACAAAACCTAATGAGACATCCCTCTCTCTCTATTCTGTCCCTCTCTCTCTATTCTGTCTCTATTTCTTTCGCTATCCACAAAACCTAATGAGACATCCCTCTCTCTCTATTCTGTCTCTCTCTATTCTGTCCCTCTCTCTCTATTATGTCTCTATTTCTTTCCCTATCCACAAAACAAAATGAGACATCCCCCTCTCTCTATTCTGTCTCTCTCTCTCCTTCTGTCTCTCTCTCTATTCTGTCTCTCTCTCCTTCTGTCTCTCTCTCTATTCTGTCTCTCTCATTCTGTCTCTGTCTCTCTCTCTATTCTGTCTCTCTCTCTATTCTGTCTCTATTTCTTTCCCTATCCACAAAACCTAATGAGACATCCCTCTCTCTCTATTCTGTCTCTATTTCTTTCCCTATCTAATGACATCTCTCTCTCTATTCTGTCTCTCTCTATTCTGTCTCTCTCTATTCTGTCTCTATTTCTTTCCCTATCCACAAAACCTAATGAGACATCCTCTCTCTCTATTCTGTCCCTCTCTCTCTATTCTGTCTCTATTTCTTTCCCTATCCACAAAACCTAATGAGACATCTCTCTCTCTATTCTGTCCCTCTCTCTCTATTCTGTCTCTATTTCTTTCCTATCCACAAAACCTAATGAGACATCCCTCTCTCTCTCTTCTGTCCCCTCTCTCTCTCTATTCTGTCTCTCTATTCTGTCCCTCTCTCTCTATTCTGTCCCTCTTCTCTATTCTGTCTCTATTTCTTTCCTATCCACAAAACCTAATGAGACATCTGTCTCTCTATTCTCTATTTCTGTATTCTCATCTCTCTATTCTGTCTCTATTTCTTTCCCTATCCACAAAACAAAATGAGACATCCCCTCTCTCTATTTCTGTCTCTCTCTCTATTCTGTCTCTCTTTCTGTCTCTTTCTCTATTCTGTCTCTCTCTATTCTGTCTCTGTCTCTCTCTATTCTGTCTCTATTCTGTCTCTATTCTGTCTGTCTCTCCTCTATTCTGTCTCCTCTCTATTCTGTCCTCTCTATTCTCTGTCTCTATTCTCTCTCTCTATTCTGTCTCTATTCTGTCTCTCTCTCTATTCTGTCTGACATCCCTCTCTTCTTCTGTCTCTCTCTCTATTTCTATTCTGTCCCTCTCTCTATTCTGTCCCTCTCTCTATTCTGTCTCTCTCTCTATTCTGTGTCTCTCTCTCTATTCTGTCTCTCTCTCTATCCCTCTCTCTCTATTCTCTCTCTCTCTCTATTCTGTCTCTCTCTCTCTCTATTCTGTCTCTCTCTCTATTCTGTCTCTCTCTCTCTATGAGACATCTCTCTCTCTATTCTGTCTCTCTTCTATTCTGTCTCTCTCTCTAGTCTGTCTCTCTCTTCTGTCTGTCTCTCTAGTCTCTATTTTCTAGTCTGTCTCTCTTCTTCTGTCTCTCTCCTTCTGTCTCTCTCTCCTTCTGTCTCTCTCTCCTTCTGTCTCTCTCTCTAGTCTGTCTCTCTCTAGTCTGTCTCTCTCTATTCTGTCTCTATTTTTCTCTCTATCTATTCTGTCTCCTCTATTCTAATGACATCTCTCTCTCTATTCTGTCCTCTCTATTCTGTCTCTCTCTCTATTCTGTCTTCTAATGTCTCTCTCTATTCTGTCTCTCTCTATTCTCTAATGAGACATCTCTCTCTATTCTGTCTCTCTCTCTATTCTGTCTCTATTTCTTTCTCTCATTCTGTCTCTGTCTCTCTCTATTCTGTCTCTCTCTCCTTCTGTCTGTCTCTCTCTCTCTATTCTGTCTCTCTATTCTGTCCCTCTCTCTATTCTGTCTCTATTTCTTTCCCTATCCACAAAACAAAATGAGACATCTCTATTCTGTCTCTCTCTTCTGTTCTGTCTCTATTCTCCTTCTGTCTCTCTCTCTATTCTGTCTCTACTCTGTCTCTCTCTTCTGTCTCTTCTGTCTCTCTCATTCTGTCTCTGTCTCTGTCTCTCTCATTCTGTCTCTCTCTCTTCTGTCTGTCAGGTCTCTATTCTGTCTCTGTCTCTGTCTCTCTCTTCTCTATTCTGTCAGTCTGTCTCTCTCTATTCTGTCTCTCTCTCCTTCTGTCTGTCTCTATTCTGTCTCTCTTCTATTTCTAGGTCTCTATTCTCTCTCTCTCTCTAGTTCTGTGTCTCTCTCTCTATTCTGTCTCTTCTGTCCTCAGGTCTCTCTCTCTCTCTCTTTCTGTCTCTCTCTCTCTATTCTGTCTCTCTCTCTATTCTGTCTCTCTCTCTATTCTGTCTCTCTCTCTCTCTCTATTCTGTCTCTCTCTCCTTCTGTCTAGTCTGTCTCTCTCTAGTCTGTCTCTCTCTTCTGTTCCCTCTAGCTCTATTCTGTCTCTCTCTTTCTTTCTTCCCCAGGTCTCTGTTTATCTCTCTTCCCCAGGTCTCTCTCTCTCTCTTCCCCAGGTCTCTGTTTCTCTCTTTCTTCCCCAGGTCTCTCTCTCTCTCTTCTTCCCAGTCTCTGTTTCTCTCTCTTCCCCAGGTCTCTCTCTTCTATTCTTCCCCAGGTCTCTGTTTCTCTCTATTCTTCCCCAGGTCTCTCTCTCTCTCTTTCTTCCCCAGGTCTCTCTCTCTTCCCCAGGTCTCTGTCTCTCTCTCTCTCTTCCCCAGGTCTCTCTCTCTTTCTTCCCCAGGTCTCTGTTTATCTCTTTCTTCCCCAGGTCTCTCTCTCTTTCTTCCCCAGGTCTCTCTCTCTTTCTTCCCCAGGTCTCTCTCTCTTTCTTCCCCAGGTCTCTGTTTCTCTCTCTTCCCCAGGTCTCTCTCTCTTTCTTCCACAGGTCTCTCTCTCTCTCTTCCCCAGGTCTCTGTTTCTCTCTCTTCCCCAGGTATCTCTCTCTCTCTTCCCCACGTATCGCTCTCTCTCTCTTCCCCAGGTCTCTCTCTTTCTTCTCAGGTCTCTCTCTTCCCCAGGTCTCTCTCTTTCTTCCCCAGGTCTCTCTCTTCCCCACTCTCTCTCTTCCCAGGTCTCTCTCTTTCTTCCCCAGGTCTCTCTCTCTTTCTTCCCCAGGTCTCTCTCTCTTTCTTCCCCAGGTCTCTCTCTCTTTCTCCCCCAGGTCTCTGTTTCTGGGCCCAGTCAGCTGTAAGAGAAAGCTTGGGGGTTGTGGAGGGAGCCCTGGAGCTCTAGCAGAGACAGGGGGAGCCAGCTGGCTGCGTGCCCAGAGGAAGAGACCCAAAGCTGGCCACACCGTGTGAGCTCTCCCCCTGGCCTCCACTGTTCCCATCTGCCTGAGAGAGTCCACTTCATCACACCATATTACTGGATCACTCACTGATGAGCTAACAGATACACACACAATGTACAGTATACACACACACACACACACACACACACACACACACACACACACACACACACACACACACACACACACACACACACACACACAGGGTTTTTATTTGAGTCTTACTGAGTCTTCTGGAGGTCTGTGTATCTTGGGCCAGTCCACCGATGGCCCCTTCACCTGCAGAAACCTGTGGAACAGCTTCTTGAATCCATCAAAGTCCTTCTTGGAGACCTGGAATACACAAGGAGTATATGTTAGAACAACACCATGACTTTATCCCCAGTAGGCATACAAACAGACAGAGATATGCTGGGTTACTGGTTGTACCAAATACTGTATCGGTGTTTGATTGAGCTGCCTGTTGCAATGGAACCAATAAATAAAAACATCTCAAAAAACAAAGCTCTGTCCTCCCGTCACTCCAGACAGACTAAAACAAACTGTCCTCCTGTCACTCCAGACAGACTAAAACAAACTGTCCTCCTGTCACTCCAGACAGACTAAAACAAACTGTCCTCCTGTCACTCCAGACAGACTAAAACAAACTGTCCTCCTGTCACTCCAGACAGACTAAAACAAACTGTCCTCCTGTCACTCCAGACAGACTAAAACAAACTGTCCTCCTGTCACTCCAGACAGACTAAAACAAACTGTCCTCCTGTCACTCCAGACAGACTAAAACAAACTCCAGACAGACTAAAACAAACTGTCCTCCTGTCACTCCAGACAGACTAAAACAAACTGTCCTCCTGTCATTCCAGACAGACTAAAACAACCTCTGTCCTCCTGTCACTCCAGACAGACTAAAACAAACTGTCCTCCTGTCACTCCAGACAGACTAAAACAAACTGTCCTCCTGTCACTCCAGATAGACTAAAACAACCTCTGTCACTCCAGACAGACTAAAACAAACTGTCCTCCTGTCACTCCAGACAGACTAAAACAAACTCTGTCCTCCTGTCACTCCAGACAGACTAAAACAACCTCTGTCCTTCTGTCACTCCCAGACTAAAACAAACTGTCCTCCTGACTCCAGACAGACTAAAACAAACTCTGTCCTCCTGTCACTCCAGACAGACTAAAACAACCTCTGTCACTCCAGACAGACTAAAACAAACTGTCCTCCTGTCACTCCAGACAGACTAAAACAAACTCTGTCCTCCTGTCACTCCAGACAGACTAAAACAACCCTGTCACTCCAGACAGACTAAAACAAACTGTCCTCCTGTCACTCCAGACAGACTAAAACAAACTCTGTCACTCCAGACAGACTAAAACAAACTCTGTCCTCCTGTCACTCCAGACAGACTAAAACAAACTCTGTCCTCCTGTCACTCCAGACAGACTAAAACAAACTCTGTCCTCCTGTCACTCCAGGCAGACTAAAACAAACTGTCCTCCTGTCACTCCAGACAGACTAAAACAACCTCTGTCACTCCAGACAGACTAAAACAAACTGTCCTCCTGTCACTCCAGACAGACTAAAACAAACTGTCCTCCTGTCACTCCAGACAGACTAAAACAAACTGTCCTCCTGTCACTCCAGACAGACTAAAACAAACTGTCCTCCTGTCACTCCAGACAGACTAAAACAAACTGTCACTCCAGACAGACTCCTGTCTCCTGTCACTCCAGACAGACTAAAACAAACTCTGTCCTCCTGTCACTCCAGACAGACTAAAACAAACTGTCCTCCTGTCACTCCAGACAGACTAAAACAAACTGTCCTCCTGTCACTCCAGACAGACTAAAACAACCTCTGTCCTCCTGTCACTCCAGACAGACTAAAACAAACTCTGTCCTCCTGTCACTCCAGACAGACTAAAACAAACTGTCCTCCTGTCACTCCAGACAGACTAAAACAAACTGTCCTCCTGTCACTCCAGGCAGACTAAAACAACCTCTGTCCTCCTGTCACTCCAGACAGACTAAAACAAACTCTGTCCTCCTGTCACTCCAGACAGACTAAAACAAACTAAAACAAACTGTCCTCCTGTCACTCCAGACAGACTAAAACAAACTGTCCTCCTGTCACTCCAGACAGACTAAAACAAACTCTGTCCTCCTGTCACTCCCAGACAGACTCCAGACAGACTAAAACAAACTGTCCTCCTGTCACTCCAGACAGACTAAAACAAACTGTCCTCCTGTCCTCCAGACAGACTAAAACAAACTCTGTCCCTCCTGTCACTCCAGACAGACTAAAACAAACTCTGTCCTCCTGTCACTCCAGACAGACTAAAACAAAAAGACAGACTAAAACAAACTGTCCTCCTGTCACTCCAGACAGACTAAAACAAACTGTCCTCCTGTCACTCCAGACAGACTAAAACAAACTGTCCTCCTGTCACTCCAGACAGACTAAAACAAACTCTGTCCTCCTGTCACTCCAGACAGACTAAAACAAAACACAACTAAAACAAACTGTCCTCCTGTCACTCCAGACAGACTAAAACAAACTCTGTCACTCCAAAGTCACTCCAGACAGACTAAAACAAACTCTGTCCTCCTGTCACTCCAGACAGACTAAAACAAACTGTCCTCCTCTGTCCTCCTGTCACTCCAGACAGACTAAAACAAACTCTGTCCTCCTGTCACTCCAGACAGACTAAAACAAACTCCAGACAGTCCTCCTGTCACTCCAGACAGACTAAAACAAACTCTGTCCTCCTGTCACTCCAGACTAAAACAAACTGTCCTCCTCACTACAGACTAAAACAAACTCTGTCCTCCTGTCACTCCAGACAGACTAAAACAAACTCCAGACTGTCCTCCTGTCACTCCAGACAGACTAAAACAAACTGTCCTCCTGTCACTCCAGACAGACTAAAACAAACTGTCCTCCTGTCACTCCAGACAGACTAAAACAAAACTCCAGACAGTAAAACCTCCTCCTGTCACTCCAGACAGACTAAAACAAACTCTGTCCTCCTGTCACTCCAGACAACTAAAATAAACTGTCCTCCCGTCACTCCAGACAGACTAAAACAAACTGTCCTCCTGTCACTCCAGACAGACTAAAACAAACTGTCCTCCTGTCACTCCAGACAGACTAAAACAAACTGTCCTCCTGTCACTCCAGACAGACTAAAACAAACTGTCCTCCTGTCACTCCAGACAGACTAAAACAAACTGTCCTCCTGTCACTCCAGACAGACTAAAACAAACTGTCCTCTCGTCACTCCAGACAGACTAAAACAAACTCTGTCCTCCTGTCACTCCAGACAGACTAAAACAAACTCTGTCCTCCTGTCACTCCAGACAGACTAAAACAACCTCTGTCCTCCAGACAGACTAAAACAAACTGTCCTCCTGTCACTCCAGACAGACTAAAACAAACTGTCCTCCTGTCACTCCAGACAGACTAAAACAAACTGTCTCCTGTCACTCCAGACAGACTAAAACAAAACTCCAGACAGACTAAAACAAACTCTGTCCTCCTGTCACTCCAGACAGACTAAAACAAACTCTGTCCTCCTGTCACTCCAGACAGACTAAAACAAACTCTGTCCTCCTGTCACTCCAGACAGACTCTCCTGTCACTCCAGACAGACTAAAACAAACTGTCCTCCTGTCCTCCAGACAGACTGTCAAACTCCAGACAGACTAAAACAAACTGTCCTCCTGTCACTCCAGACAGACTAAAACAAACTGTCCTCCTGTCACTCCAGACAGACTAAAACAAACTCTGTCCTCCTGTCACTCCAGACAGACTAAAACAAACTGTCCTCCTGTCACTCCAGACAGACTAAAACAAACTCTGTCCTCCTGTCACTCCAGACAGACTGTCCTCCTGTCACTCCAGACAGACTAAAACAAACTGTCCTCCTGTCACTCCAGACAGACTAAAACAAACTCTGTCCTCCTGTCACTCCAGACAGACTAAAACAAACTGTCCTCCTGTCACTCCAGACAGACTAAAACAAACTCTGTCCTCCTGTCACTCCAGACAGAACTGTCCTCCTGTCACTCCAGACAGACTAAAACAAACTGTCCTCCTGTCACTCCAGACAGACTAAAACAAACTCTGTCCTCCTGTCACTCCAGACAGACTAAAACAAACTGTCCTCCTGTCACTCCAGACAGACTAAAACAAACTGTCCTCCTGTCACTCCAGACAGACTAAAACAAACTCTGTCCTCCTGTCACTCCAGACAGACTAAAACAAACTGTCCTCCCGTCACTCCAGACAGACTAAAACAAACTCTGTCCTCCTGTCACTCCAGACAGACTAAAACAAACTGTCCTCCTGTCACTCCAGACAGACTAAAACAAACTCTGTCCTCCTGTCACTCCAGACAGACTAAAACAAACTCTGTCCTCCTGTCACTCCAGACAGACTAAAACAACCTCTGTCCTCCAGACAGACTAAAACAAACTGTCCTCCTGTCACTCCAGACAGACTAAAACAAACTGTCCTCCTGTCACTCCAGACAGACTAAAACAAACTGTCCTCCTGTCACTCCAGACAGACTAAAACAAACTGTCCTCCTGTCACTCCCAGACAGACTAAAACAAACTGTCCTCCAGACAGACTAAAACAAACTGTCCTCCTGTCACTCCAGACAGACTAAAACAAACTGTCCTCCTGTCACTCCAGACAGACTAAAACAAACTGTCCTCCTGTCACTCCAGACAGACTAAAACAAACTCTGTCCTCCAGACAGACGAAAACAAACTCTGTCACTCCAGACAGACCAGGTAGACTAAAACACTCCAGACAGACTAAAACAAACTGTCCTCCTGTCACTCCAGACAGACTAAAACAAACTCTGTCCTCCTGTCACTCCAGACAGACTAAAACAAACTGTCCTCCTGTCACTCCAGACAGACTAAAACAAACTCTGTCCTCCTGTCACTCCAGACAGACTAAAACAAACTGTCCTCCTGTCACTCCAGACAGACTAAAACAAACTGTCCTCCTGTCACTCCAGACAGACTAAAACAAACTGTCCTCCTGTCACTCCAGACAGACTAAAACAAACTGTCCTCCTGTCACTCCAGACAGACTAAAACAAACTGTCCTCCTGTCACTCCAGACAGACTAAAACAAACTCTGTCCTCCTGTCACTCCAGACAGACTAAAACAAACTCTGTCCTCCTGTCACTCCAGACAGACTAAAACAAACTGTCCTCCTGTCACTCCAGACAGACTAAAACAAACTCTGTCCTCCTGTCACTCCAGACAGACTAAAACAAACTGTCCTCCTGTCACTCCAGACAGACTAAAACAAACTGTCCTCCTGTCACTCCAGACAGACTAAAACAAACTCTGTCCTCCTGTCACTCCAGACAGACTAAAACAAACTGTCCTCCCGTCACTCCAGACAGACTAAAACAAACTCTGTCCTCCTGTCACTCCCAGACAGACTCACTCCAGAAACAAACTGTCCTCCTGTCACTCCAGACAGACTAAAACAAACTGTCCTCCTGTCACTCCAGACAGACTAAAACAAACTCTGTCCTCCTGTCACTCCAGACAGACTAAAACAAACTGTCCTCCCGTCACTCCAGACAGACTAAAACAAACTCTGTCCTCCTGTCACTCCAGACAGACTAAAACAAACTCTGTCCTCCTGTCACTCCAGACAGACTAAAACAACCTCTGTCCTCCTGTCACTCCAGACAGACTAAAACAAACTGTCCTCCTGTCACTCCAGACAGACTAAAACAAACTGTCCTCCTGTCACTCCAGACAGACTAAAACAAACGCTCAAGATGTTGAAAGATTTAAACCCAGTTCTACATAGTGTCGATGAAAAAGCAGATCTCATCTCGGAGGCTGAATGTTTTCATCGTTCATGTAATATGGTTGATTTATTGATGAGTACATGTATAAACACATCATCAAACAGCATTTCTGTTCAAAGCCCAACCGATATCATCATGGCTTTCATGTGTATAAACACTCATTAATGTGAAATGCTTATAGGTGTGGGTGTGTGTGTGTGTGTGTGTGTGTGTGTGTGTGTGTGTGTGTGTGTGTGTGTGTGTGTGTGTGTGTGTGTGTGTGGACTCTCTTTGACACTCTGCTACAGTATGTGTCACTCGCCTGATTTCCCCTCCCCTCATCTTGGGAACACAATCACTACCAGACGGACCCAGGGAGAGTGAGAAGTGTGTGTGTGTGTGTGTGTGTGTACCTCCTTGTCGACCCCCGTGGCAGTGTCCAGTAGTTTGTCCAGCTCTGCGTGCATGGAGGTCTCCAGCTGCTGCCTCATCTCCTCCTGAAACTGGGCCATCCCTCCGTTAGGCACACCCTTACTGAGACCTGAAACACAACGTCAACTCTGTTAGATACACCCTTACTGAAACCTGAAACACCATGTCAACTCTGTTAGACAAGCCCTTACTGAGACCTGAAACACCATGTCAACTCTGTTAGACAAGCTCTTGCTCAAACCTATAAAACCTGCATTTCCTGGACCTGACTTAGTCACTCAGACCTGGACCAGGAAATACAGGGGAGACACCTTAGTCACTCAGACCTGGACCCAGGGGAGACAAGTCACTCAGACCTGGACCAGGAAATACAGGAGAGACACCTTAGTCACTCAGACCTGGACCAGGAAATACAGGAGAGACACCTTAGTCACTTAGACCAGGAAATACAGGGGAGACACCTTAGTCACTCAGACCTGGACCAGGAAATACAGGGGAGACACCTTAGTCACTCAGACCTGGACCAGGAAATACAGGGGAGACACCTTAGTCACTCAGACCTGGACCAGGAAATACAGGAGAGACACCTTAGTCACTCAGACCTGGACCAGGAAATACAGGAGAGACACCTTAGTCACTCAGACCTGGACCAGGAAATACAGGAGAGACACCTTAGTCACTCAGACCTGGACCAGGAAATACAGGGGAGACACCTTAGTCACTCAGACCTGGACCAGGAAATACAGGGGAGACACCTTAGTCACTCAGACCTGGACCAGGAAATACAGGGGAGACACCTTAGTCACTCAGACCTGGACCAGGAAATACAGGGGAGACACCTTAGTCACTTAGACCTGGACCAGGAAATACAGGGGAGACACCTTAGTCACTCAGACCTGGACCAGGAAATACAGGAGAGACACCGTAGTCACTTAGACCTGGACCAGGAAATACAGGAGAGACACCTTAGTCACTCAGACCTGGACCAGGAAATATAGGAGAGACACCTTAGTCACTCAGACCTGGACCAGGAAATACAGGAGAGACACCGTAGTCACTTAGACCTGGACCAGGAAATACAGGAGAGACACCTTAGTCACTCAGACCTGGACCAGGAAATATGGGAGAGACACCTTAGTCACTCAGACCTGGACCAGGAAATACAGGAGAGACACTTTCTACTCTTTAAAATCACATGCCATATTTTAAATAAAGTGTTATCAACAGCACTATTAAGCAGATTTGGTTGATTTTGTGGTCTCAAACCAGTGAGCTTGCCACCATTCGCCATATGAGCTATATGGAGTTATATACAATGGAAGAGGTGGTCATTTTGATCCCTTGTCATATAATTGTAACAACAAAAAAATAGATGTAAAACATCATTACAATGTGGTTAAATGTGGGTTCCGAGGCAAAGGGGGCGGATCCTGCAGGCATCACGGTTTAGAACCTGCTCTACTGAGATACTCTACAACGTTAATCTAGCCTGGTACTAGAATGTGGTTTGACTTGACTCCTGTCAGGTTATGGAATGTCGTGCTTTCCAATAAGTTACCATATGTTTGATTTGCATGTTGTCATCCACTTTAATTCCCAACAATGTAGGCTATAAATGTCACTGAACAGCTGGCATGGACTAGTACCTGTTGTGAGTTCTGGGTCATGTTCATTTGGCAACAAACTGAGAAAAATAGCTGTGAAACAGGGAGGGACTACCTGGACTTGTCCAATGAGAAAATGAGTGCACAGATAAATCTGGCGCATGAAACCCTCTCATTTTCCAGGGTGGGAAGCCTTCCTTAGAGAGAAGTAATCATAGAAGGTGTGCCACTGCCGCAGCACAGTAGTGTGTGTGTGTGTGTGTGTGTGTGTGTGTGTGTGTGTGTGAGAAATCTAACTTAACCACAAGCCATGGACAAACAGAACACTGTGCCTCGGCCAACAGTGAGATGGATGAAAGAGAAACTAAATCCCATTGCTACCAAACTCAACCCCATTGACCCTTGTGTTTACGTTTATTCACTTAAAGAGTGTTTCCCAAAGGCTGGGTCAGGAGGTGTGGAGAGACTAGGGACACAATCCTGGGTCAGGAGGTGTAGAGAGACTAGGGACACAATCCTGGGTCAGGAGGTGTAGAGAGACTAGGGACACAATCCTGGGACAGGAGGTGTAGAGAGACTAGGGACACAATCCTGGGTCAGGAGGTGTAGAGAGACTAGGGACACAATCCTGGGTCAGGAGGTGTGGAGAGACTAGGGACACAATCCTGGGTCAGGAGGTGTAGAGAGACTAGGGACACAATCCTGGGTCAGGAGGTGTGGAGAGACTAAGGGACACAATCCTGGGTCAGGAGGTGTAGAGAGACTAAGGGACACAATCCTGGGTTGCTTTTGTCCAGTTCTTGAGCCTTGTAGGTGATATCCTAGCTCTTGTAAACACCTTGGACCAGAGCAAGTGATATCCTTCTGTAGGCTATTGTAAAACGCCTTGGACCAGAGCTAGTGATATCCTTCTGTAGGCTATTGTAAAACGCCTTGGACCAGAGCTAGTGATATCCTTCTGTAGGCTATTGTAAAACGCCTTGGACCAGAGCTAGTGATATCCTTCTGTAGGCTATTGTAAAACGCCTTGGACCAGAGCTAGTGATATCCTTCTGTAGGCTATTGTAAAACGCCTTGGACCAGAGCTAGTGATATCCTTCTGTAGGCTATTGTAGCTGTGCCTCTAGCCCTAGAGTGGAATTTGGAATAAATAGATTACCCCACCAATTTCTATTCACTCTGATGGGTTGTGGCTAAAGCTTGAGGTTGTAGATGATGTTGTGATGATGGGTCTCCTTATAACATGGGGTTGTAGATGATGGGTCTCCCTATAACATGGGGTTGTAGATGATGTTGTGATGATGGGTCTCCTTATAACATGGGGTTGTAGATGATGTTGTAGATGATGGGTCTCCCTATAACATGGGGTTGTAGATGATGGGTCTCCCTATAACATGGGGTTGTAGATGATGGGTCTCCTTATAACATGGGGTTGTAGATGATGGGTCTCCCTATAACATGGGGTTGTAGATGATGTTGTAGATGATGGGTCTCCCTATAACATGAGGTTGTAGATGATGGGTCTCCTTATAACATGGGGTTGTAGATGATGGGTCTCCTTATAACATGAGGTTGTAGATGATGGGTCTCCTATAACATGGGGTTGTAGATGATGGGTCTCCCTATAACATGAGGTTGTAGATGATGGGTCTCCCTATAACATGGGGTTGTAGATGATGGGTCTCCTTATAACATGGGGTTGTAGATGATGTTGTAGATGATGGGTCTCCTTATAACATGGGGTTGTAGATGATGGGTCTCCTTATAACATGGGGTTGTAGATGATGGGTCTCCTTATATGGGGTTGTAGATGGGGTTGTAGATGAGTTGTAGATGATGGGTCTCCTTATAACATGGGGTTGTAGATGATGGGTCTCCTTATAACATGGGGTTGTAGATGATGGGTCTCCCTATAACATGAGGTTGTAGATGATGTTGTAGATGATGGGTCTCCTTATAACATGAGGTTGTAGATGATGGGTCTCCTTATAACATGATGTTGTAGATGATGGGTCTCCTTATAACATGAGGTTGTAGATGATGGGTCTCCCTATAACATGGGGTTGTAGATGATGGGTCTCCCTATAACATGAGGTTGTAGATGATGTTGTAGATGATGGGTCTCCTTATAACATGAGGTTGTAGATGATGGGTCTCCTTATAACATGAGGTTGTAGATGATGGGTCTCCTTATAACATGGGGTTGTAGATGATGGGTCTCCCTATAACATGAGGTTGTAGATGATGTTGTAGATGATGGGTCTCTCTATAACATGGGGTTGTAGATGATGGGTCTCCTTATAACATGAGGTTGTAGATGATGGGTCTCCTTATAACATGGGGTTGTAGATGATGGGTCTCCCTATAACATGGGGTTGTAGATGATGTTGTAGATGATGGGTCTCCCTATAACATGGGGTTGTAGATGATGGGTCTCCCTATAACATGGGGTTGTAGATGATGGGTCTCCTTATAACATGGGGTTGTAGATGATGGGTCTCCTTATAACATGGGGTTGTAGATGATGGGTCTCTCTATAACATGGGGTTGTAGATGATGGGTCTCCTTATAACATGGGGTTGTAGATGATGGGTCTCCTTATAACATGGGGTTGTAGATGATTGGGTCTCCCTATAACATGGGGTTGTAGATGATGTTGTAGATGATGGGTCTCCCTATAACATGGGGTTGTAGATGATGGGTCTCCTTATAACATGGGGTTGTAGATGATGGGTCTCCCTATAACATGGGGTTGTAGATGATGGGTCTCCCTATAACATGGGGTTGTAGATGATGTTGTGATGATGGGTCTCCTTATAACATGGGGTTGTAGATGATGTTGTAGATGATGGGTCTCCCTATAACATGGGGTTGTAGATGATGGGTCTCCCTATAACATGGGGTTGTAGATGATGGGTCTCTCTATAACATGGGGTTGTAGATGATGGGTCTCCCTATAACATGGGGTTGTAGATGATGGGTCTCCCTATAACATGGGGTTGTAGATGATGGGTCTCCCTATAACATGGGGTTGTAGATGATGGGTCTCCCTATAACATGGGGTTGTAGATGATGGGTCTCCCTATAACATGGGGTTGTAGATGATGGGTCTCCCTATAACATGGGGTTGTAGATGATGGGTCTCCTTATAACATGGGGTTGTAGATGATGTTGTAGATGATGGGTCTCCTTATAACATGGGGTTGTAGATGATGTTGTAGATGATGGGTCTCCTTATAACATGGGGTTGTAGATGATGGGTCTCCTTATAACATGGGGTTGTAGATGATGTTGTGATGATGGGTCTCCCTATAACATGGGGTTGTAGATGATGGGTCTCCCTATAACATGGGGTTGTAGATGATGGGTCTCCCTATAACATGGGGTTGTAGATGATGGG
This sequence comes from Oncorhynchus nerka, assembly GCF_034236695.1. Lineage (NCBI taxonomy): Eukaryota > Metazoa > Chordata > Actinopteri > Salmoniformes > Salmonidae > Oncorhynchus > Oncorhynchus nerka. Next base: position 12,920,196 of record NC_088405.1, read on the forward strand.
TCTCCCTATAACATGAGGTTGTAGATGATGTTGTAGATGATGGGTCTCCCTATAACATGGGGTTGTAGATGATGGGTCTCCCTATAACATGGGGTTGTAGATGATGGGTCTCCTTATAACATGGGGTTGTAGATGATGGGTCTCCTTATAACATGGGGTTGTAGATGATGTTGTAGATGATGGGTCTCCCTATAACATGGGGTTGTAGATGATGGGTCTCCCTATAACATGGGGTTGTAGATGATGGGTCTCCCTATAACATGGGGTTGTAGATGATGGGTCTCCTTATAACATGGGGTTGTAGATGATGTTGTAGATGATGGGTCTCCTTATAACATGGGGTTGTAGATGATGGGTCTCCTTATAACATGGGGTTGTAGATGATGTTGTGATGATGGGTCTCCCTATAACATGGGGTTGTAGATGATGGGTCTCCCTATAACATGAGGTTGTAGATGATGTTGTAGATGATGGGTCTCCTTAACATGGGGTTGTAGATGATGGGTCTCCCTATAACATGGGGTTGTAGATGATGGGTCTCCCTATAACATGAGGTTGTAGATGATGTTGTAGATGATGGGTCTCCTTAACATGGGGTTGTAGATGATGGGTCTCCTTATAACATGGGGTTGTAGATGATGGGTCTCCCTATAACATGAGGTTGTAGATGATGGGTCTCCTTATAACATGGGGTTGTAGATGATGGGTCTCCCTATAACATGAGGTTGTAGATGATGGGTCTCCTTATAACATGGGGTTGTAGATGATGGGTCTCCCTATAACATGGGGTTGTAGATGATGGGTCTCCTTATAACATGGGGTTGTAGATGATGGGTCTCCTTATAACATGGGGTTGTAGATGATGTTGTAGATGATGGGTCTCCCTATAACATGAGGTTGTAGACGATGGGTCTCCTTATAACATGGGGTTGTAGATGATGGGTCTCCCTATAACATGGGGTTGTAGATGATGGGTCTCCTTATAACATGAGGTTGTAGATGATGGGTCTCCCTATAACATGGGGTTGTAGATGATGTTGTAGATGATGGGTCTCCTTATAACATGATGTTGTAGATGATGGGTCTCCCTATAACATGATGTTGTAGATGATGGGTCTCCTTATAACATGGGGTTGTAGATGATGTTGTAGATGATGGGTCTCCCTATAACATGGGGTTGTAGATGATGGGTCTCCCTATAACATGGGGTTGTAGATGATGGGTCTCCTTATAACATGGGGTTGTAGATGATGGGTCTCCCTATAACATGGGGTTGTAGATGATGGGTCTCCCTATAACATGGGGTTGTAGATGATGGGTCTCCTTATAACATGAGGTTGTAGATGATGTTGTGATGATGGGTCTCCTTATAACATGGGGTTGTAGATGATGGGTCTCCCTATAACATGAGGTTGTAGATGATGTTGTAGATGATGGGTCTCCCTATAACATGGGGTTGTAGATGATGGGTCTCCCTATAACATGGGGTTGTAGATGATGGGTCTCCCTATAACATGGGGTTGTAGATGATGTTGTGATGATGGGTCTCCCTATAACATGGGGTTGTAGATGATGGGTCTCCTTATAACATGGGGTTGTAGATGATGTTGTAGATGATGGGTCTCCCTATAACATGGGGTTGTAGATGATGGGTCTCCCTATAACATGGGGTTGTAGATGATGGGTCTCCCTATAACATGGGGTTGTAGATGATGGGTCTCCCTATAACATGGGGTTGTAGATGATGGGTCTCCCTATAACATGGGGTTGTAGATGATGGGTCTCCCTATAACATGGGGTTGTAGATGATGGGTCTCCCTATAACATGGGGTTGTAGATGATGGGTCTCCCTATAACATGGGGTTGTAGATGATGGGTCTCCCTATAACATGAGGTTGTAGATGATGTTGTAGATGATGGGTCTCCCTATAACATGGGGTTGTAGATGATGGGTCTCCCTATAACATGGGGTTGTAGATGATGGGTCTCTCTATAACATGGGGTTGTAGATGATGGGTCTCCCTATAACATGGGGTTGTAGATGATGGGTCTCCCTATAACATGGGGTTGTAGATGATGGGTCTCCCTATAACATGGGGTTGTAGATGATGGGTCTCTCTATAACATGGGGTTGTAGATGATGGGTCTCCCTATAACATGGGGTTGTAGATGATGGGTATCTCCTTAACATGGGGTTGTAGATGATGGGTCTCCTTATAACATGGGGTTGTAGATGATGGGTCTCCTTAACATGGGGTTGTAGATGATGGGTCTCCCTATAACATATCTATGAGATTAGTAACAGTCTAGTAGCTCCTCATCTCCCTATAACATATCTATGAGATTAGTAACAGTCTAGTAGCTCCCCATCTCACTATAACATATCTATGAGATTAGTAACAGTCTAGTAGCTCCTCATCTCACTATAACATATCTATGAGATTAGTAACAGTCTAGTAGCTCCTCATCTCACTATAACATATCTATGAGATTAGTAACAGTCTAGTCTAGTAGCTCCTCATCTCCCTATAACATATCTATGAGATTAGTAACAGTCTAGTAGCTCCCCATCTCCCTATAACATATCTATGAGATTAGTAACAGTCTAGTAGCTCCTCATCTCCCTATAACATATCTATGAGATTAGTAACAGTCTAGTAGCTCCTCATCTCCCCATAACATATCTATGAGATTAGTAACAGTCTAGTAGCTCCTCATCTCCCTATAACATATCTATGAGATTAGTAACAGTCTAGTCTAGTAGCTCCTCATCTCCCTATAACATATCTATGAGATTAGTAACAGTCTAGTAGCTCCCCATCTCCCTATAACATATCTATGAGATTAGTAACAGTCTAGTAGCTCCTCATCTCCCTATAACATATCTATGAGATTAGTAACAGTCTAGTAGCTCCTCATCTCCCTATAACATATCTATGAGATTAGTAACAGTCTAGTCTAGTAGCTCCTCATCTCCCTATAACATATCTATGAGATTAGTAACAGTCTAGTCTAGTAGCTCCTCATCTCCCTATAACATATCTATGAGATTAGTAACAGTCTAGTCTAGTAGCTCCTCATCTCCCTATAACATATATATGAGATTAGTAACAGTCTAGTAGCTCCTCATCTACCTATAACATATCTATGAGATTAGTAACAGTCTAGTAGCTCCTCATCTCCCTATAACATATCTATGAGATTAGTAACAGTCTAGTAGCTCCTCATCTCCCTATAACATATCTATGAGATTAGTAACAGTCTAGTAGCTCCTCATCTCCCTATAACATATCTATGAGATTAGTAACAGTCTAGTCTAGTAGCTCCTCATCTCCCTATAACATATATATGAGATTAGTAACAGTCTAGTCTAGTAGCTCCTCATCTCACTATAACATATCTATGAGATTAGTAACAGTCTAGTAGCTCCTCATCTCCCTATAACATATCTATGAGATTAGTAACAGTCTAGTCTAGTAGCTCCTCATCTCCCTATAACATATCTATGAGATTAGTAACAGTCTAGTCTAGTAGCTCCTCATCTCACTATAACATATCTATGAGATTAGTAACAGTCTAGTCTAGTAGCTCCTCATCTCACTATAACATATCTATGAGATTAGTAACAGTCTAGTAGCTCCTCATCTCCCTATAACATATCTATGAGATTAGTAACAGTCTAGTAGCTCCTCATCTCACTATAACATATCTATGAGATTAGTAACAGTCTAGTAGCTCCTCATCTCACTATAACATATCTATGAGATTAGTAACAGTCTAGTCTAGTAGCTCCTCATCTCACTATAACATATCTATGAGATTAGTAACAGTCTAGTAGCTCCTCATCTACCTATAACATATCTATGAGATTAGTAACAGTCTAGTAGCTCCCCATCTCCCTATAACATATCTATGAGATTAGTAACAGTCTAGTAGCTCCTCATCTCACTATAACATATCTATGAGATTAGTAACAGTCTAGTAGCTCCCCATCTCCCTATAACATATCTATGAGATTAGTAACAGTCTAGTAGCTCCTCATCTCACTATAACATATCTATGAGATTAGTAACAGTCTAGTAGCTCCTCATCTCACTATAACATATCTATGAGATTAGTAACAGTCTAGTAGCTCCTCATCTCCCTATAACATATCTATGAGATTAGTAACAGTCTAGTCTAGTAGCTCCTCATCTCCCTATAACATATCTATGAGATTAGTAACAGTCTAGTAGCTCCTCATCTCCCTATAACATATCTATGAGATTAGTAACAGTCTAGTAGCTCCCCATCTCCCTATAACATATCTATGAGATTAGTAACAGTCTAGTCTAGTAGCTCCTCATCTCCCTATAACATATCTATGAGATTAGTAACAGTCTAGTAGCTCCTCATCTCCCTATAACATATCTATGAGATTAGTAACAGTCTAGTAGCTCCTCATCTCCCTATAACATATCTATGAGATTAGTAACAGTCTAGTCTAGTAGCTCCTCATCTCCCTATAACATATCTATGAGATTAGTAACAGTCTAGTCTAGTAGCTCCCCATCTCCCTATAACATATCTATGAGATTAGTAACAGTCTAGTAGCTCCCCATCTCCCTATAACATATCTATGAGATTAGTAACAGTCTAGTCTAGTAGCTCCTCATCTCACTATAACATATCTATGAGATTAGTAACAGTCTAGTAGCTCCTCATCTCCCTATAACATATCTATGAGATTAGTAACAGTCTAGTCTAGTAGCTCCTCATCTCACTATAACATATCTATGAGATTAGTAACAGTCTAGTAGCTCCCCATCTCCCTATAACATATCTATGAGATTAGTAACAGTCTAGTCTAGTAGCTCCTCATCTCCCTATAACATATCTATGAGATTAGTAACAGTCTAGTAGCTCCTCATCTCCCTATAACATATCTATGAGATTAGTAACAGTCTAGTAGCTCCTCATCTCCCTATAACATATCTATGAGATTAGTAACAGTCTAGTAGCTCCTCATCTCCCTATAACATATCTATGAGATTAGTAACAGTCTAGTCTAGTAGCTCCTCATCTCCCTATAACATATCTATGAGATTAGTAAAGTCAGTCTAGTAGCTCCTCATCTCCCTATAACATATCTATGAGATTAGTAACAGTCTAGTCTAGTAGCTCCTCATCTCCCTATAACATATCTATGAGATTAGTAACAGTCTAGTAGCTCCTCATCTACTATAACATATCTATGAGATTAGTAACACAGTCTAGTAGCTCCTCATCTCCCTATAACATATCTATGAGATTAGTAAGCTCCTCATCTCCCTATAACATATCAGTCTAGTAGCTCCTCATCTCCCTATAACATATCTATGAGATTAGTAACAGTCTAGTAGCTCCTCATCTCCTATAACATATCTATGAGATTAGTAACAGTCTAGTAGCTCCTCATCTCCCTATAACATATCTATGAGATTAGTAACAGTCTAGTCTAGTAGCTCCTCATCTCCCTATAACATATCTATGAGATTAGTAACAGTCTAGTCTAGTAGCTCCTCATCTCCCTATAACATATCTATGAGATTAGTAAGTCAGTCTAGTAGCTCCTCATCTCCCTATAACATATCTATGAGATTAGTAACAGTCTAGTAGCTCCTCATCTCCCTATAACATATCTATGAGATTAGTAACAGTCTAGTAGCTCCTCATCTCCCTATAACATATCTATGAGATTAGTAACAGTCTAGTAGCTCCTCATCTCCCTATAACATATCTATGAGATTAGTAACAGTCTAGTAGCTCCTCATCTCCCTATAACATATCTATGAGATTAGTAACAGTCTAGTAGCTCCTCATCTCCCTATAACATATCTATGAGATTAGTAACAGTCTAGTAGCTCCTCATCTCCCTATAACATATCTATGAGATTAGTAACAGTCTAGTAGCTCCCCATCTCCCTATAACATATCTATGAGATTAGTAACAGTCTAGTCTAGTAGCTCCTCATCTCCCTATAACATATCTATGAGATTGAGATTAGTAACAGTCTAGTCTAGTAGCTCCTCATCTCCCTATAACATATCTATGAGATTAGTAACAGTCTAGTCTAGTAGCTCCTCATCTCCCTATAACATATCTATGAGATTAGTAACAGTCTAGTAGCTCCTCATCTCCCTATAACATATCTATGAGATTAGTAACAGTCTAGTCTAGTAGCTCCTCATCTCCCTATAACATATCTATGAGATTAGTAACAGTCTAGTCTAGTAGCTCCTCATCTCCCTATAACATATCTATGAGATTAGTAACAGTCTAGTCTAGTAGCTCCTCATCTCCCTATAACATATCTATGAGATTAGTAACAGTCTAGTAGCTCCTCATCTCCCTATAACATATCTATGAGATTAGTAACAGTCTAGTAGCTCCTCATCTCCCTATAACATATCTATGAGATTAGTAACAGTCTAGTAGCTCCTCATCTCCCTATAACATATCTATGAGATTAGTAACAGTCTAGTAGCTCCTCATCTCCCTATAACATATCTATGAGATTAGTAACAGTCTAGTCTAGTAGCTCCTCATCTCCCTATAACATATCTATGAGATTAGTAACAGTCTAGTCTAGTAGCTCCTCATCTCCCTATAACATATCTATGAGATTAGTAACAGTCTAGTCTAGTAGCTCCTCATCTCCCTATAACATATCTATGAGATTAGTAACAGTCTAGTCTAGTAGCTCCTCATCTCCCTATAACATATCTATGAGATTAGTAACAGTCTAGTCTAGTAGCTCCTCATCTCCCTATAACATATCTATGAGATTAGTAACAGCCTCGTGTAGTGCAACAGTAATACAACAGCTCTATTCCACTACCAGGAAATAGACTTTGACCGGTGAGATCCATTTTGAATAGGCTACATGTCAACACTGTGACTTGTTCTATGGTTTTGGGACATCTGACACTGTCATTTCTAATAAGCTATCACCAGGCAGTGGTTCCTGTATGGTGTGAGTCACTGACAGGGAAATGTTTTAAATTGAACCTTTATTTAACTAGGCAAGTCAGTTAAGAACAAATTATTATTTACAATGACGGCCTAACCCAAACCCAAGACCAAGACCCAAAATGAATGGGTATATGGCAGGCTGGGGCTACCAAACTGCTGGCCTGATTGGACAACTACAGCCATGAGTAGCCCAACTAGAGGCTGGGGCTACCAAACTGCTGCCCTGATTGGACAACCACAGCCATGAGTAGCCCAACTAGAGGCTGAGGATACCAAACTGCTGCCCTGATTGGACAACCACAGCCATGAGTAGCCCAACTAGAGGCCGAGGATACCAAACTGCTGCCCTGATTGGACAACCACAGCCATGAGTAGCCCAACTAGAGGCTGAGGATACCAAACTGCTGCCCTGATTGGACAACCACAGCCATGAGTAGCCCAACTAGAGGCCGAGGATACCAAACTGCTGCCCTGATTGGACAACCACAGCCATGAGTAGCCCAACTAGAGGCTGAGGATACCAAACTGCTGGCCTGATTGGACAACCACAGCCATGAGTAGCCCAACTAGAGGCTGAGGATACCAAACTGCTGCCCTGATTGGACAACGGCAATGAGTAGCCCAACTACTGCATTCTCAAATAACATAAGCTACTATTGTTATATTACTCTAATTATGTCAGAGGAGAAAGAACAGCTATCTCTGGTATGGAGGATTTAGTGGGGGTACCCATTCTTGATCTGTCAGCGTGCAAGTTTGGAATTGGACATGACAGTAAGAAGTGGGAGCACATTTGTTAGGCCCAGCCTGAGGTCCAATGGTACTAAGGTATCTTTCAAGTGATAGCAACATTCAACCAAGTAGCCCAAGACAATTCATTGTTATTGAATTAAATTGAATTCATTTGGGTAAAAATATATATATATATACAACAATGTGTACATTGTATTCCCAGAGGATAGTACTTCAAATTATAACACTAGTTGGTACTTTAGACCGTGTCTCCAGACAATGTACAAGTAGAAGCTGTTAAACTTATTTTCAATACATTCATTGTGGTATTCATTCTTCATCATTGTAGTAGGCTGCATCCACACAATCACTTACCTTCAAAATAACGTGCCATATTCCAAAATGTTATAAATGCTCAATAATCAGAAATCACCTATGGAGGTCAAATGTTCTGTACAAATCCAAAATCGGTATTTCCACTAGGCAGCCTGTCAAGTTATCAAGGATATTCAACTATAACTATATTGAAACGAAATTGGTCAAATAATCCAATCAAATGTAAGACATATTCCAGAAGAAAAATAACGTTTTTTTTGTTGTTTTTTTGTCAAACCCTAAATGGTCATTCAGTCATTCATCTATATGGCCACCCCAGTGCAGAATGGACTGCTGAAGCCATAACTTGCTAGAGCACTCCTCTCTCACAAATGAAATCCTTTTCGCAATTCCTCCACCGCCAGCACTTTCCAAAGCGTGACAACCCGACCTTTATTCCATCAATCGTTTATCTCACTTGACTTCAGCCTAATGAAACGCACCCCGCGGCCCGACTGTAGCCTACCTATTGGTATTTATGTAGACTATATTTCACAAATACAATTAGCCTATGCCTTGTACGGATTTCGGGTCTGCCCCTTTCCCAGGCAAATAAACCACGTCACATTTCCTCCCGGACTGGCTATGGACCTTTTGGTGCTTTCAAGACAACATGGAACTATAAAAAATAATTTAAAAATATATATTAAAAAAAGGCCAAATAATGACGTTAGTGATCTTTAGGTCAAAAAGTCGCACCTCAACAAAGATGCCCTAGTTTCCCACTTGGAATTTCAAGTTGGATGACGATTCAAAACTATTTTTTTCCAGTAGGAGCTAGTTTTCTCCCCCCGAGATCCCAGTTGTCATGAACGCACTGAAGGCGGTGATTTCACAAGTTCCCAGTGGGTTTGAACGCGGCATTTGCCTCTACTAATATACTCCCTCTCTTGCTTTAGCCTCGCCCCCATGATATTTTATATATATATATATTAAGATAGCCTAGCGTATACAATCAGATAGATACAGTAAATCAGTAACATATTAAAGCCAGCATAGACCCGGGCCACACGAATAACCGATCTATAGGTCTAGCCTAACCTTAAAATAAATGTCGCCTAGTGGCATATCGAATGTTAGTTACATTCCCGAATGCAGAACGATGGATGCGGAAATGATGGGGACAGGTTATTACGGGTTTTTCCACTGTATAGCATAGCCTACACATCAAACACGAATTATACATGATTGAAAAAATAACATTGCAACATTATTACCAGATCAACTGGCTATTGTTTCTATTCGTTTTCCAATACATTCAGAATATGCTATGACAATGTAGATAGCCTACCCAATAATAGGCCTACAAAGATCAAACCACTCGTAGTGCTATTGGGCTACTCTTGTAACTTCTCTTTTACGACGACAGTTATGATTATTGGCACCCAGCAAGGTATTGGACCATTTATTTGAGCTAATAAATGCATTTCCTTACTGTTTGGCTTGTAGGATGTTGGCGACAGGAAAATCATGCGATAGGCTTGTCCAAGTATGGACACAACCGCGGAGACCGGTGAAATTAGCGCAACTAATGTCCCTTTGGGAGTTTATTTACATTAAAATGACATGCAACACACTGTATTGAATATTGGGCAGGTATTTTAGTAATTAGTTCACACAAAACACTATAATAGATTAATTTGATCAAAATGATATTCCAAAACAAGGACCAATGAAAAGCTTGTATCCGAATGCTGTGGCCAATGAAAATGCAGTTTTTCACGACGTTCCTGAACTCCAAACACCAAAACCACGACATTGATGCCACGTCAATGAACACATTCATACTAGTGGGTTCATAGCTAGGAGGCCTGATTAGTGTCATGTCATACCCCCCTCCAGCTAAAACACAGGACTCCAATGATCATCTTCAGTTTAAAACGCAAATAAAGTTATCCGCGGTGTTTGCTAGGGACAGGGGGGGGGACACCACTCCGGCCTGGAGTTGCCCATCCCGGAGTTAGGCCTAGGGGTATTTGGGTTAGAAACCAGACTATTAACATGGAACGTAAAGTAAAAATTTCAGGTACAGAATGCTTAGGAACATGGTCACTCAGTGATTTTAAATCATGTTCTGATTGAATTGCAGTACACAAGTCCTTACGACTCAAATGAAAGGACGACTTTCTTTTTTACTACAGGTGACAAAGCAATGCAAGGCAAGGAAAATCTGATATAGGACATTCTGGGTGTAAACTATATATAATTTAACATTTATGGATCACACTCCCTCCGGCTAATCTTAATATTTGTTTTACTAAATACTTTATAATAGATGCTGCACTGTTGAAAGGAGAGCTGGCAAGCTAGCACGTCATTATACTGTGGCTAGCTACACTATTCATAGGACTAATAAAATGTTGATTTGTGCAGAAATTGTGAAATTTACTGAATCAGTTGATAAATGTTTTATTGTTTCGTCAGGAGTGAGTCCAGGGAGATTAATATCCAGAGGTTTGAAACATAATTAACCATAGATACATTTTACTGTCCTGGGTTTTACAGGTTAGAATGTGCTACCCCCTAGTGGCAGGACTATGCCATAACCACCTGCTACAATTATAAATAGTAGGATTACAGGTAGTGATCACATTCAGATTGTCAAATATCATAATGGGAAAATGCCAAATAGTAAACAAAAAAATGAGGGTAAATATTAATTTAGCCAAGAGTTGTTTCACAAAAATATTAAGTTAAATCTAGAAACACTATAAAGGATTATACATTGTTTGCTGATTTTATTGTTCTGACTGAGCAACAATTTAACAGTTGAACAATGATCGTCATAGTAACTAGTGCATCAACTACCCATAACAATTCTCCATTCCATGGTAAGCATGGTAACCATCCAAACAGGGATAACCTGTTCAGAAGTGTGTAACATTAATGTTTAGGACACAGAGCTGCAGCAGTGAGTGTATCATACCATGTTCATGTGCCATCAGAATGACCAGAAACTCAGGTCTAAAAAAAAAAAAAAAAAATGCTGTAAAACATATGAAGTTAAACCGTTCATATGGAACTTCCAAGTTGGATATTCCAGAGTTTCCTAAGTTCCGAGTAGCACGTGAATGCAGCATCACAGACGTGAGTCTGGAGGTGTGGGTTCTGTGTCCAAGTGCTGTTGCCGTGGCTGGGAGCGTAGTCAAGCGCTGAGGAAGGTGACGGCGGTGTCCCTCTCCTCCACCAGCTCGGCTGCCGTGGCGTCCATCTTGCCTCGGGAGAAGTCGTTGATGACCAACCCGTCCACAATCTTCCACTGCTTGTCCTGAGGATAACAAAGACAGGAGAATAATGTATATTGAATAATAGGCCAAAGTGATCAACTTCCCACTGCAATAGGTAGTTGGTGGTAGACTAAAGCACCTGTTTATAGTCAATAGAAGCAGAGCTCTCTCTGGTTAAGTGGTGATGACAGCTGATCTTAGAGCACAATTATGATCTTTCGCCCAAATCAGATAAGATCTTTCGCCAATAATTGGTTAAAAGATCAGAATTGTGCTGACAATGTAAACGCAGCCTTATAGTATAGAGAGTAGAGAGCAGGTGTAGAAAGCAGAGTGTCAGGGATCTGTCTCACCTTGATGTGAACAGGGAATGAGTAGATGAGGTCTTCAGCGACACCATAGGAGTTACTGCTGGAGTAGACACCCATGGAGACAAACTCTCCCTGCAAACACAAGAGGTCAGAGGTTAGGGCTGAGTTCAGGAGCCATTAACCTAAAGACAGGCTGCTCCACACTTCAGGAGCCATTAACCTAAAGACAGGCTGCTCCACACTGTGTTCAGGAGCCATTAACCTAAAGACAGGCTGCTCCACACTGTTCAGGAGCCATTAACCTAAAGACAGGCTGCTCCACACTGTCCAGGAGCCATTAACCTAAAGACAGGCTGCTCCACACTGTTCAGGAGCCATTAACCTAAAGACAGGCTGCTCCACACTGTCCAGGAGCCATTAACCTAAAGACAGGCTGCTCCACACTGTCCAGGAGCCATTAACCTAAAGACAGGCTGCTCCACACTGTCCAGGAGCCATTAACCTAAAGACAGGCTGCTCCACACTGTCCAGGAGCCATTAACCTAAAGACAGGCTGCTCCACACTGTCCAGGAGCCATTAACCTAAAGACAGGCTGCTCCATACTGTTCAGGAGCCATTAACCTAAAGACAAGCTGCTCCACACTGTGTTCAGGAGCCATTAACCTAAAGACAGGCTGCTCCACACTGTCCAGGAGCCATTAACCTAAAGACAAGCTGCTCCACACTGTTCAGGAGCCATTAACCTAAAGACAAGCTGCTCCACACTGTTCAGGAGCCATTAACCTAAAGACAAGCTGCTCCACACTGTTCAGGAGCCATTAACCTAAAGACAAGCTGCTCCACGATTCTACACCCTCTTCCCAAAGTGTGCAACTGCACACATCTAAGCAATGTAACAATGGCCTCCAGCCAAATATTACACCATCCATGACTGTGGAATTGTAGGAGTGCACATTCTGGGAGAAGGGTGAAGAATTGAGATTCATCTATACTTTAAATAGTAGAGTGCCCTATAGATTAGGAGTAATTAAATATAGCCTTAAAATGGTTCCAATGTAGATTTGGGTAGGGTAAACTAATCCTAAATCTGCATCTTAAAGCCACAGAATTGTCCCACTTAGCTGACCTCAGGAGTGCCTGACCAGATGTCCCTCATGTGATCACAGATGGCCTTGGCTGCAGACATGGCACTGGACAGCTTCCTGGCCGCGATAACCGCAGCACCCCTCTGCTGCACTGTCTGAGAGGGGGGAAGAGGAGAGGGGGGGAAGAGCGATGCCTTATAAAATGTCTCATCCCTACTCCAAAAGTCTCCTTCAGCCGTCTCAATTCATCTTTCCAGGATTCCTCTCCCCTTATCAAAACACATGGAGAAGGTCAGAGGTCACTTTCCCTTGGACCGTCTCCAATGAGAAGGGGGGGGGGGGGTTAAAGTTCACACAGCCAGATGAACATGTGTTTTACAGTAGAGTAAACTCACAGAAATGAAGGCCCCTTTGAGCCAGTCATCGTCCTTAACAGCGGCGAAGCAGGCCAGGTCGCTGCCCGCCATGTTGACCTTGGCGTAGTAAAATAATAATGACATATTGTTAAATAATATTACACATAGTATTCACTACTGCCTTGCAGTGGTATAATAATACTTCATTATTACATTGTGATAAATGATATATTACCTTGCAGTGGTGGACATCTGGGTACTGGGTGGACGAATGGTTACCCCAGATGATCACGTTCTTTACCTGGGTGGCTGGCACGCCGCAGCGCATCGCAACCTGGAGGGGAGGGAGGCAAGAGAGCTGTGTAAGGATGACACCATCTATTAAGATAATCCACACACACCATTTGTCCCCCCAATGAAACTTAAACACCCACTACAGTTCAAGTACAGACAGACTCAGTCATCATCAGGGATTGGGGTAACTATTCATTCAGGGGGTTCAAGGGAACAAAACCCACTTCTCCACACAGGTACCTGAGAGCGGGCGCGGTTGTGGTCCAGACGGGTCAGGCAGGAGAAGTTCTCTTTGGGGATGGACGGGGCAGACTTGGCTGCGATCAGACAGTTGGTGTTGGCTGGGTTACCTACCACCAGGACCTGACGGAGACAAGGAGAGGCCATGTTATAAAACAGTCGTACACCACACACACACAGAGAGCAAGACAGAAAACACCATGGTCATGGGGAGAATCTCCCCTTTCCACTGGGGTCAGTTTGTAGCCCAAACGGTTCAGACACTACAAACAGAAGGTACAGATGAGTCCCATCAGGCTTGTAGAACAAAACTGAGACCACCCATCATGTTCCTGCGAGTCTCATCGGAGAGTTTCCAAACAGTTTGGATGCTACAGCCGTTTGTGAGAAGAATTATTTTCAGAGTGTCTCATGGTCTGACAAACATTACTGCAGATGTGAAAGACTGCCATAGGTGGATTGAGATGCACCACACATTTTAACTTACCCTTCCTGGGAACAGGGTTAGTATTGAGTAGTTTGAATGAACAAGGAGCCCTATGTAAACTGCTTGTTACTCAGGCCCAGAAGGCAGGATATGCATGGTAGTATTAGATAGAAAACATTAAAGTTTCCAAAACTGTTAAAAATAATGTCTGTGTATAACAGAACTGAAATGGCAGGCGAAAACATGAGGAAAATCCAGCCAGGAAATGCTATTATATTGAAATGGCTGTTTTCCCATTGAAAGCCTATCCACCATACAAACGACGCATGACCCAGTTCACGATCTCCATGGCTTCCTCAACATGTGGCCAGTCTTTAGGCATTATTTCAGGCTTTTACTCTGGAAAATGAGGGAGAAACACCACTTTCAATAAGGACAGTGGACATTTCCAGAGATGTGTCCTGCGCCTTTGTTTGTCCTTTTTTTATTGAAGCTATTCTCCGGTTGAGATATGGATCATTCATGACAAAAACAGATTGATTATAAACATCGTTTGACATTTTCAAGCTTTTACGGTACTTTTGATTTTGTCTGCCTGCTGTGACAGCGCTTTGTACCAATGGATTACTGAACAAAGAGGTTTATGGACATAAAGAGGGACTTGTGAGTGCAACCATGTGAAGATCAAAAGGTAAGTGATTAATTTTAATCGCCATTTCTGACTTTTGTTCCTCCTCTACTTGGCTGGGTACTGTTTGTAATGTGTGCTGGGCCCGTCCTCAGATAATCACATGGTTTGCTTTCGCCGTAAAGTCTTTTTGAAATCTGACACTGGTTGGATTAACAAGAAGTTTCTCTTTAAACCGATGTATAACACTTGTATGTTTTAGGAAGTTTTATTATGAGTTTCTGTTTTTGAATTTGGCGCTCTGCAATTTCACTGGCTGTTGGCCAGGCTATCCCTAATAGTTCACAGCAGAGTGATGAGACGCTGAAGGCAACGAGAGACTAAGAGGTCATACCATGAGATTAGTCCATTGGTATATAGCCCACCCAATCTACCTACCTCATCCCCAAACTGTTTTTACTTTATTTACTTTTCTGCTCTTTTGCACACCAGTATCTCTACCTGCACATGTTCATCTGATCATTTATCACTCGTGTTAATCTGCTAAATTGTAATTATTCGCTCCTATGGCCTATTTACTGCCTACCTCTTCATGCCTTTTGCACACACTGTATATAGACTCTTTTTTTCTACTGTGTCATTGATTTGTTTATTGTGTTATTGACTTGTTAATTGTTTACTCCATGTGTAACTCTGTGTTGTCTGTTCACACTGCTATGCTTTATTTTTGCCAGGTCGCAGTTGCAAATGAGAACCTGTTCTCAACTAGCCTACCTGGTTAAATAAAGGTGAAAAATAAATATATATATATGAAAGTAATAAAATGTACGTAGTCATAGTTCGCACTTTTAGTCCAACTTAAACGTTTTGTCCTTATCAATGCAATATAGCCATGTATTGCAGTGTCTGATTACCATGTAGTAAAAAAAATATTTTAAAGTTACTTGAAACTGGAGCCACCTGTGAGTAGAGGGAAAATTCCAAAGCCTCGCTGCCTGACGGGCAAGGTTGAAGACGCCACGCTAGACAGTCAGGCAGAGTGTAAGGTTGAAGACGCCACGCTAGACAGTCAGGCAGAGTGTAAGGTTGAAGACGCCACGCTAGACAGTCAGGCAGGCAGAGTGTAAGGTTGAAGACGCCACGCTAGACAGTCAGGCAGGCAGAGTGTAAGGTTGAAGACGCCACGCTAGACAGTCAGGCAGGCAGAGTGTGAAGACGGTAGACAGTCAGGCAGGCAGAGTGTAAGGTTGAAGACGCCACGCTAGACAGTCAGGCAGGCAGAGTGTAAGGTTGAAGACGCCACGCTAGACAGTCAGGCAGGCAGAGTGTAAGGTTGAAGACGCCATGCTAGACAGTCAGGCAGAGTATAAGGTTGAAGACGCCATGCTAGACAGTCAGGCAGAGTATAAGGTTGAAGACGCCATGCTAGACAGTCAGGCAGAGTGTAAGGTTGAAGACGCCATGCTAGACAGTCAGGCAGAGTGTAAGGTTGAAGACGCCATGCTAGACAGTCAGGTAGTGTGTAAGGTTGAAGATGTTCTATCATGGCAGCTTCAGCCTTGCACGCTGCCTGAAGACAAGTTAAGTTTTTGCAACAAGGTCACTTGGGGAAGAAATGACAAGGGTGCAGGACAAGTGCCAGCACACACACAAGCAGTCGCACTCGTCAGTCTGACAGCCCAACACCTGTTGCTAGATCAGTGTCCGAGGTCAAAAGGCCTCCTCACAACACACCCACAGTTCCACTGGCACTAGTCGGGACATTCCAGTCCTTGGCGGAGTTCCTATTCTCTACTATTAAAATGACTCATTATAATTCTCTAGTTTCCACCATATTCCTCACACCAGTCCATTTATTTTGTAAATCCATGAAGTTGAGGGCACACTTTGGGAGCAGGAGAGAATCAGAATGTCTTCCTTGACTCCAGGGATGGAACACAACCAGACTGGATACAATGTGAGGCTTCTAGACAGAAGTGGACTAACTCCTGGGATGGAACCCAGCCAGACTGGATACAATGTGAGGCTTCTAGACAGAAGTGGACCAACTCCTGGGATGGAACCCAGCCAGACTGGATACAATGTGAGGCTTCTAGACAGAAGTGGACCAACTCCTGGGATGGAACCCAGCCAGGGTGGATACAACCAAAGCAGACCAGATAGGTGAGGTAGTGTTAAGACAGGCAGTCAGTTTGATTTTTTAAAAATCAAAACACGCGCTCACAAAACAAACCCACAAACAATGCACACACACAATGGCATTCCAGGCCAGTCTTTCCATAGGAATTAAGAGCCCAACACGTGGTGAACTGAATTTCAACAGCTCTGAGGTGCAGCATCACGAGTCCTCTATGTCTAAGGACACATGGCTTACACTATACCACAAACACAGGGTACCTGCTAGTGTTGAAGGACAGCTAAGTCTGCATTGACATTTAGGGACACATTGACAGTCACCAGACACCCCACACAGACAACAAACCCTGTCTGTTGGGCTCTGGCTATAATCTCACCTTGACAGTTTTCTTGGCATACTTCTCCAGCGCGGCCCCCTGGCTCTTAAAGATGGCCACGTTAGCCTTGAGCAGATCCTTCCTCTCCATACCCTCTCTCCTGGGCATGGAGCCCACCAGGATAGCAGCGTCCAGGTCCTTAAAGGCAACCTCCTCCTTGTCCGTGGGGATGACCTCTGAAAACAGATGGAATAAACAGGGGCTTGTTCAGTCGGTATCAAGTAGTCAGAAAAAAGAAGCATGAAAGGAGAGGGACTATCTGAACTATCCTATAAGACACTTGTAGGTTTCTTTCCTTGTTTGTGGGAATGACCTCTAGACAAATCAAAAATACAACAGACCAGGGTTGGTTCAATGGGCAGCACATGGACCACCAACAGAAGGAAAAACTGGATGATAAAGACCACTTAATCGTTTAAGGTTTTACTACAGTGCTGTCTAATTAATCTCTACAGGCTCGGTGAGTCCCCTACAGGACGGTTGAGCTAACATGGGCTAATGTGATTAGCCTGAGGTTGTAAGTAACAAGAACATTTCCCAGGACAGACATATCTGATATTTGCAGAAAACTTCAAATCTTGTTAATCTCTAACTGCACTGTTCAATTTACAGTAGCTTTTACTGAAATAATACCATGCTATTGTTTGAGAGCACGCAGTTATGAACTTAAATGTATGAATAAACCAATCAGGCACATTTGGGCAGTCTTGATACAACATTTTGACCAGCAATGCAATATTCATTGGATCAGTCTAAAACTTAACACATACACCACTGCCATCTAGTGGCCAAAATCTAAATTGCACCTGGGCTGGAATAAAACATGGCCTTTGTCTTGCATTTAAAGATGGTACAAAAACAGGATCTTTTTTTCTTTGTATTGTCTTTAACCAAATATAATGTGTTATATTCTCCTACATTAATTTGACATTTCCACAAACTTCAAAGTGTTTCCTTTCAAATGGTAGCAAGAATACACATATCCTTGCTTCAGGTCCTGAGCTACATGCAGTTCGATTTGGGTATGTCATTTTAAGCAAAAATAGAAAAAATAAAGAAAATGGGAAGATAACTATGATCGAGGACAGCAGGAAGTTGTTTTTAAGGAGTGCTTTATTAGGCTCAGTCCTTCAAGCACAATGTTTTAGACGTGATCTCTTGACAAAGAAAGTGGCCTCTATGGAGAAACAAAGGCTTGGGTTTGTTTTCCCATCACATTGTCTGTGGTTTTCCCTGTTTCAAACCCCATTTTGTCACAACACTTTACATTCTCATCAGCTCAGTCACACGGTTTTTGCTTTTACGGTTAGCTTCAGCAAACCCCGTTTTGATCCCTTTGTTCTGCTACTGTTGTCTGTGGGACATAGACTGTTGCCAGTTAACTGCTTTAAAGGGATACTGCGAGATTCTGGCAATTCTGAAAATCCCACCGATCTGGTGAACACCTTAAAAATATTTGAAAGAATTTAGTTAGTGCTTGAAGCCAGATCTGGTTGGGACACAGGGTCACCACACTATAGACACCCCCCCACCCCACATTGAAAATTGTCTTTGCAACACACCATACACAGAGAGAACATTGTCTTTGCAGCCCTGAGCGTTAATACAGGGGCCTCACAGCCGAGGTGAGAACAAAGCAAGGACACCACCAATTGACAACAGAAAAAAAACAGTCACAATGGAGATGGAGATACTACTGGTGCCTCACAACTAAAGCAAAGCCACGTCAATCCAGTGAGAGTCGTCTGCCCCATGGTTTACCTCTGAGGAGTGGGAGGGCACAGTCCTGTAGCTCCATGACCACGCCATCCAGGACTGGCAACATGGGGGTGATGTCCAGCAAGATCAGGGTGATTGGCTGAGAGGAGAGACCATGAAATGACAGGAGTAGATACATGAGTAGGATCTATTGATCTTTCCGCTGACTTACAGGCTGGTAGATTGCTAACTGAACAGATGTGTATGGTTCATATGATTACTACATTGACAACACTGCTTGTATTGACTATTTGAAGGGACAGTGTTAGGCCTATGAACCTGCCAGTAGGCTGTATGCTAGTGGTTCCATTTCAGGCAATTCAAGGACACTAAAGTCTTGAGTGAAGCTCTGCAGGTTGTGTGACTGAAGGGGTAGTGTGTGATGCTGCATGTTGCCCATCAGTCATGATTTTAAATTGTATTTAACTGACAGGAGGTATCTGACATGGCACCCTATTCCCTATATTGTGCACTCATTTTGACCAGAGCAAATAGGGTAAGTAGTGGACTATATAGGGTGTAATTTCAGACAATAGACAACCCCTAACAGGATCAGCTGGGATATTACGTAATGCAAGTCAAGCCAAAGCTTCTTCCTTCCCTCTACCTGATCTTTGCCAAACACATCTCCCTTGGCGATGCCAAACAACAAGGAGTAGGCAATCTGCCCAGCAGCGCCAGTCACCAGAACACGAACAGGTTCAGCAGACTGCAACACAAGACAGAAACACAGATCTGGGTCCTATTCATTAGGGCACATTACACCTAGGTTATTTAGACACTTATCCAGAGTGAATTAGCCTAAAAACCTGTAGTAAAATGTTTCACAATAGAATACAAATGTGTATTTATTTTTGGACAAGTTCGGGTAGTAAGTCCCCGTTTCAGTTTATTTTCTTCCATTTGTTGACAAAATAACAACCAAGCACTGACAAATGTTTGGTCCTTGTCACTGAAATTTCATGGGCACATTTTAAAACGTTGGAGGTGAACCAGGCATTACTTTGGAGTTTGAGGAAATTATCGAGCTAGGGAAAACATTTGGGAAGTTTTACAATAATATTAATGTTATGTAATAGGCTTGTATAGGAATAACAGTCAACAACAGTCATGTAAAAATGAGGTGTACATGAAATGGGAATGAGGTGAGTGGGATACCTTTGAGGAATTGGCTGAGAGTTCACTCGTAAAGTGACAGTCAGTGACAATACTAGAGAGAACTGTACTAGAATTGTAGCTCTTCTCCAACAATGATATTCCATATGGGATCCGTGACCGGACAATGTCGGAGTGGGGATTTATTAACTCACGAGGTAAGCCACGGTGAATTTAAAAATAGAACTCACTCCTCGAGCCATCTGAGACGAGATATTTATAGCTACTGTAGAAAACTGTCACTATTCAACCTTTTCCCTTTCACACAAATCTAGAGTCCAAAAACAAGCAATTGCATTTTGTTGGGGAGAAAGTCGCATGCCATAATTAGACAACTTACTTAGATAACGGTAGGCCACATTAACACATTCTGACAATTTGACCTTGTCAAAGAAATGTAGACACATGTGCATACTACACAACTGTCGAAATGAGATTATAATAGAACGTGCCAAATTGACTGGCAACACTGCCAACAAGAAATTAGAGATTGTACTCCCTCCAACTTGTCTTTAGACATATCACAAACAAAAGTCGTTTAACAAACATGTTTGAATAGTTACAAAAGTTGGTTACCGGTAGCTAACTAGCTACTGTATAAATTAGGTTAGCTAAATTACTTGCAGAAGCAAACGTTGGTTGTTGGCAACAAGCGAACGAAAAGCCACCTCGCTGTCAGCGTACTACTATAGCAGGTGTGTACATTTATCATTTCAGTAAAGCTAAAGTTCCGTAAACAAAGTTAATACAACTTTTTGTTTGTTACTCACCATCTTTGTATGGTAACTTGGACTATTCTCCCACTGTTCTAGCAACAAGAGGTCACCCCTATTTCTTGAAATCAGAGTGGTCACGAGGTGGCCAGTAAATCGTTTATAGGCATGCGCCGCAAAGCTGGTGGCTCTCGGGAAATGTAGTCGGAAATCCTTCAGCCAAAGAAAGTAGTACCAAATATTTATATAACTAACTCTCATTGTTCTATCTGTGATAGTACCAAAGACAGTACAGTACGCTGGGTTAGTTTTACACATCTTTGACAGTACAGTATGCTTCAGCTGTGTACGTTGACCTTTTTAAAGTTAATGAGGTTGACAGGGGAATAAATAACTACTTTACCCATTATTCAGTACTAACGTTTAAAGTCCCCTTTTATTGACTAATTACATAAAGTCCCAAACTGTCTCTTGCATATTTGTATTTGATTGATTTATTCAGTTGAAATAAGGATACTTTAACTTCTGTTGTAAAGCTATACTTTTTATGTATATTTTTTATAGAGCTCCGCTGCTAGCCAAAGGTGTCGGAGCAAGTGATGCCAATTTAGCGACTTTGTTGTTAGATTTAGAGAGTTTTCATTCCCCTTTAGCGGCTTTTATTCGTAAAAGAGTATAGCGACAAATGTAGCTACTTTTTAAGGCTGCCCCAGCGACTTTTTGATGATTTAGCTACTTCCCTGTTTGTGTGTGTGAGTGAGTTCAGCTATGCGCCTCCGCCGGCTGCTGCGTGTGTCACTTGCGCCCCTTCTCCCACCTCCATGTCCTCTTCAGCCTCTCCGTCCTCTTCAGCCTCTCCGTCCTCTCCCCTCTGCAGCAGCGAGTTAATTGATTAAATCGGTTCCTTTGTTGTTAAATGACACCACAGCTCTCCAAGGGATACATAATAAAAGCAAAACGAAATATATATTTTTTAAATTATATACTTTAATCTGTTTTTTTTCTGTGCTTTTAATTAGTTCAATTTTGTTCTCCTTCAAACATTCCATTTAGCAGTAGTGGTGAATGGATAAAATCACTGAGGAAGCCAAGCCAGGAGAAAAACCCATATTACATGTGTTGTTATAATTAAGATAATTGTGTTGTGATAATTAAGATAATTGTGTTGTGATAATTGTGTTGTGATAATTGTGTTGTTTGCTCTATAACCTGTTATATCCCTTGCCACTCTGATATACAGGCCTAAAGGCCTAAAGGCCGAGACAATAAGAAGACACAGTGGCAGAATAAATTCAACCACACCTTTGTTTCATCACAAAACCAGAGAGCGAGATCTGTATGCTGAAGTACACAAACAGTTACGTGACCTACTACAGTATGGTAAAGCAAGTTCATGTTTACAACCGTTCTGGACGACTCAACAGCTATGGATTTAAAACCACGGAGAGTTACTGCAACAGGAGCTGCCCGCCACTATTCCAGCACCATTTCAACTTCAATATTTCAACATCCTCCTCTCTTTCATGACTCTGTCATACAGTACATGCTTTTAGTTTGTGTTGTCTACCTGGCTCAAATGTTTGCACGCTAGCCTAACTTCCTTTCATGGGAAATTATGTGCCAGGCCAGCTAGTTAACATTAGCCTACTCAGGGGCACAATGTATGCATTTATGGTTAGATCAGAATCTCTGTTATAATCATTGGCCAGTACAGAGAATTAAGTAAAGCCACAGCCAAATCCTTATCTCCATCCATGGCTAATTTAGGAAAGGGATGATTTTAGCTAGCTGGCTAGCCAACCGGAGGACAATGACACAATGAGATGCAACAATTCAAGTTTTTTTCTGTAAATGAGTTTAGCACGTGATTGGTGGGAAGCCAAATCTAAACTGGCTCCAGGTCCATTCAAGCTTACTCAGTTTACCTCAACGCTGATTGGCTTTATAAATATATATCTATTTTAAGGCTACTCTTTTTGACGAGACAGATAGATGGCCTACACATACAGAGACAGAAGGGTACTGTTTCACTCGCTCGGATGCTTTTCCTGGAGGGATACATTCAGCGTCTAAGAAAATTGAAGGAAAATGATCAAACACAGACAGATGAAAGATACTTTTTCAAAATTATTATTATTATTTCTTGATCAATTTCTTGGGGAAGCCTGACTTCCCTTGGCATCCATGAATACACACTACTGCTATTTAGTTGTACTTTTGAGAATGTATCATTGCATGAGAGACAGGGACAGCATAAGCCTAAAACAAACCTTTAAAAAACTACTACGTCATGACGTAATCTAGCGATTAATGGAGCATCCAACGGCTATGGGGAGGGAGGGAAGAGGAGGAGGCATGGAAGATGAGGAAGGATGGAAGATGAGGAGGGAGGGAAGAGGAGGAGGGAGAGAAGATGAGGAGGGAGGGAAGAGGAGGAGGGATGGAAGAGGAGGAGGGAGAGAAGATGAGGAGGGAGGGAAGATGAGGAGGGATGGAAGAGGAGGAGGGATGGAAGAGGAGGAGGGAGAGAAGAGGAGGAGGGAGAGAAGATGAGGAAGGATGGAAGATGAGGAGGGAGGGAAGAGGAGGAGGGAGAGAAGGGGTTGAGGTGATAAGAGAGAGAAAGGTGCATGGGTGTTGTGGAGGGAACGTTGTCGATAAGATGGCGGACAGGAAAAAAGGAGAAAAGTGGAACATATTATGAGTAATATTATGAGTACATTTGATTTGAGTAAATATGGAGTGGGGAAATGCACAAACCTTCTGGAAGACCTGATGAAGGTGGAGGACAGAAAAAAAGGAGAAAAGTAGAATATATTTTGAGTGAATTTGGAATGGGGAATTACACAGAACTTCTGGAAGAGTTGCAGAAGGAAATTGATCGTGGCGATAGTGAGGATGAATTAACTGCGGTGGCAGGTGCGGTAAAGACCGCCGAGTTTGAGCCTCACGCAGACAAAGTGATGGAGAGAAGTTAGAGAAGCAACAGATGTGCTGGAATGAGATCAATATGTCTGACAGTTCTGATTATATAGATCGGGAGGATAAGGGTCAAGGATCTGAGTGGTCTGTAGTGGAAGAACATAGGAAGAGGAGAGATCGCGACACTGAAAGGAGTGGTGTGTATAGTATAGAAAGCTTAAAGAGGGCCAGTGTAGGGAGCAAGGATGAATTACCTGTGGTGGCAGGTGAGGTGAGGACGGCCGAGGTCGAGCCTTGTCCCAATGATGATGAAGATGATTCTGTCCCAGTGGGAGTGAGAATTTAGGGTGGAGAAGAGGCTGGGGACTGTTGGGTTGGTGAAAATGACTCAAAGTGGACATGTGCAGATTTTTTTAGTTTCTACTGTCCAGAAGGAGCGCGGCGCTCCACACCACACGACTAGGGTCAATAACTATGAATTGCTTTTCTCTAAGGAGCAGGGAACCATTAAAAAGAGTGATACCTAGAGTGGCGTTAAGTGTTTAGGAGGATCAACTGAGGTTTCGTGCGACCCAGACCCGGTGGAGAGCGTGGTGAAACAGAGAAGACACTGTCCGTTTTGATGCAGAGTCTTTACCCAACAAAGTCAGGTTAGAATGTGTCAGTTATCCCGTGAGAGCTTTTGTCCCAAACCTATTACAGTGTTTTAGGTGCCGAGCTTATGATCATGTTGCAGCAGTTAGTAGGAGGGAGATTCCTAGATGTGAGAAGTGGGCAGGAGAGCATGAGACAGAGTAATGTGTAGTATCGGTGGAAAAAGCTGTGTGTGTAAACTGTAGGAGTACCCACGGTGCTGGAGATCAGAAGTGTCCGGTGAGAGAAAGGCAGGTTGAGGTAAATGGTGGTCACACCAGATACTGACTGGTTTTCTCATCCACGCCTCTACCTTTTAAAAAAAAAGGTATCTGTGACCAACAGATGAATATCTGTATTCCCGGTTATGTGAAATCCATAGATTAGGGCCTAATGAATTTATTTCAATTGACTGATTTCCTTATATGAACTGTGACTCAGTAAAATCTTAGAATTTGTTGCATGTTGTGTTTATATTTGTTCAGTGTATACATCCAATCCTCGTTCTGAGTAAGGGCTAGGGTTTTGTAAGGGTAAGGGTTTTGGATCAATGTTGTTACCTGGGAGATCCGATTGAAGTATCTATAAGAAATTGTGGATGTGTCAGATGAGGTGGCATCGATGAGAGTAACAAGAAGTGGGCTTATTTTTTTGTGTATCTATGGAATAGAAGGAGAATTCTCTGCGCCTCAAGAAGATATCGGATTGGAATGCATCATGTGTGGATCTTTGAAGTAGGGCGCCTATCAAGGGTGTTATCAGAGAACATCTGAGAAAATAGGCATCATTGTGAGTGTGGCTTTTGAGTATGGCATTGTTAGTGTGTTTTTTGGGACTCTGGGATTTTACAGCAGAGGCATTACAAGGAAACCTGTGGATGAATGCTCTGTCCTCACAGGCACCTGATCCTGTTTAGGGATGGGATTTGAACTGTGACTGATAGAGTGTTATGTTTTTGAAATATTTTGTTTGTATTTTGTATGATGTCAGGTCCCCCCCTTCCTGTAATGGAACACTCTTTAAAAAAGACCCTGTTCTGTAGATGGTGTCAATATTTCAATAGGGGTAGTCTGCCAGAAAACCTTGAAGAAGAAGAACCAATAGCTACTGTTATTTGACTTCAGAAGAGTAATAGGGTGTGTTGGGTGTTGGTGTCCTGTCCTCACAGGCCGCTGGCGTGGTGCAGGAGAAGATACAAAGTATAATTAATTCATATAATAGGCCAGCTGGGGGCGGTAATGCAACATAATGGACGCCAACCAAACTTAAACTCTGAAGAAGAAGCAGATGACGAAGAAGAACAGCAGCTACTGTCCTTGAAAAACAGTTGGCAACACTGGCCAGTGTTCAGGATGAAAATGAAAACGGTATCAGGGTTCCGGGAGGAGGGGGGAGGGCGGAGGGAGGAGGCCGGATGCTTCGGCGGAAGTGGAGTCCCTAGAGAAAGCAAGAACAAGATGGTTGTCAGGAGTAGTGCAGTATTATCATAAGGAGACGAATACTTGGAAAACGGAGGAGGAATGGAGGGAAAAAGAGAGGGAGAGGAGGTCTGTGAGGGAAGAAGGGGGTGAGCTTGAGTCGGATAAAAATGGTGGGAAAAGGGAGATGGTTTGTTAAAGAAGACTGGTAGAAAGTGTAAGCAGCGGGAGCTGAAGACAGGACAAGAAATTGAAATGAACGAGGGTGATGTATTGGAGGTGGTAAGTGTGGTGAATCAAATCAAATCAAATCAAATTGATTTATATAGCCCTTCGTACATCAGCTGATATCTCAAAGTGCTGTACAGAAACCCAGCCTAAAACCCCAAACAGCAAACAATGCAGGTGTAAAAGCACGGTGGCTAGGAAAAACTCCCTAGAAAGGCCAAAACCTAGGAAGAAACCTAGAGAGGAACCAGGCTATGTGGGGTGGCCAGTCCTCTTCTGGCTGTGCCGGGTAGAGATTATAACAGAACATGACCAAGATGTTCAAATGTTCATAAATGACCAGCATGGTCGAATAATAATAAGGCAGAACAGTTGAAACTGGAGCAGCAGCACAGTCAGGTGGACTGGGGACAGCAAGGAGTCATCATGTCAGGTAGTCCTGGGGCACGGTCCTAGGGCTCAGGTCCTCCGAGAGAGAGAAAGAAAGAGAGAATTAGAGAGAGCATATGTGGGGTGGCCAGTCCTCTTCTGGCTGTGCCGGGTGGAGATTATAACAGAACGTGGCCAAGATGTTCAAATGTTCATAAATGACCAGCATGGTTGAATAATAGTAAGGCAGAACAGTTGAAACTGGAGCAGCAGCATGGCCAGGTGGACTGGGGACAGCAAGGAGTCATCATGTCAGGTAGTCCTGGGACATGGTCCTAGGGCCCAGGCCAGTTGAAACTGGAGCAGCAGCATGGCCAGGTGGACTGGGGACAGCAAGGAGTCATCATGTCAGGTAGTCCTGGGGCATGGTCCTAGGGCTCAGGTCCTCCGAGAGAGAGAAAGAAAGAGAGAAGGAGAGAATTAGAGAACGCACACTTAGATTCACACAGGACACCGAATAGGACAGGAGAAGTACTCCAGATATAACAAACTGACCCTAGCCCCCGACACATAAACTAATGCAGCATAAATACTGGAGGCTGAGACAGGAGGGGTCAGGAGACACTGTGGCCCCATCCGAGGACACCCCGGACAGGGCCAAACAGGAAGGATATAACCCCACCCACTTTGCCAAAGCACAGCCCCACACCACTAGAGGGATATCTTCAACCACCAACTTACCATCCTGAGACAAGGCCGAGTATAGCCCACAAAGATCTCCGCCACAGCTCAACCCAAGGGGGCGCCAACCCAGACAGGCCGACCACAACAGTGAATCAACCCACCCAGGTGACGCACCCCCCCAGGGACGGCATGAGAGAGCCCCAGTAAGCCAGTGACTCAGCCCCGTAACAGGGTAGAGGCAGAGAATCCCAGTGGAAAGAGGGGAATCGGCCAGGCAGAGACAGCAAGGGCGGTTCGTTGCTCCAGAGCCTTTCCGTTCACCTTCCCACTCCTGGGCCAGACTACACTCAATCATATGACCCACTGAAGAGATGAGTCTTCAGTAAAGACTTAAAGGTTGAGACCGAGTTTGCGTCTCTGACATGGGTAGGCAGACCGTTCCATAAAAATGGAGCTCTATAGGAGAAAGCCCTGCCTCCAGCTGTTTGCTTAGAAATTCTAGGGACAATTAGGAGGCCTGCGTCTTGTGACCGTAGCGTACGTGTAGGTATGTACGGCAGGACCAAATCAGAGAGATAGGTAGGAGCAAGCCCATGTAATGCTTTGTAGGTTAGCAGTAAAACCTTGAAATCAGCCCTTGCTTTGACAGGAAGCCAGTGTAGAGAGGCTAGCACTGGAGTAATATGATACATTTTTTGGTTCTAGTCAGGATTCTAGCAGCCGTATTCAGCACTAACTGAAGTTTATTTAGTGCTTTATCCGGGTAGCCGGAAAATAGAGCATTGCAGTAGTCTAACCTAGAAGTGACAAAAGCATGGATTAATTTTTCTGCATCATTTTTGGACAGAAAGTTTCTGATTTTTGCAATGTTACGTAGATGGAAAAAAGCTGTCCTCGAAATGGTCTTGATATGTTCTTCAAAAGAGAGATCAGGGTCCAGAGTAACGCCGAGGTCCTTCACAGTTTTATTTGAGACGACTGTACAACCATTAAGATTAATTGTCAGATTCAACAGAAGATCTCTTTGTTTCTTGGGACCTAGAACAAGCATCTCTGTTTTGTCCGAGTTTAATAGTAGAAAGTTTGCAGCCATCCACTTCCTTATGTCTGAAACACATGCTTCTAGCGAGGGCAATTTTGGGGCTTCACCATGTTTCATTGAAATGTACAGCTGTGTGTCATCCGCATAGCAGTGAAAGTTTACATTATGTTTTCGAATAACATCCCCAAGAGGTAAAATATATAGTGAAAACAATAGTGGTCCTAAAACAGAACCTTGAGGAACACCGAAATTTACAGTTGATTTGTCAGAGGACAAACCATTCACAGAGACAAACTGATATCTTTCCGACAGATAAGATCTAAACCAGGCCAGAACATGTCCGTGTAGACCAATTTGGGTTTCCAATCTCTCCAAAAGAATGTGGTGAAGTTATCGGAGACGGAGGTATGCACCGAGGATCAGGAGAAAGATGAGTCTGTGACAGTAGAAGTGAAGTTTATGGAAAAAGTGGACTCTTGCCTTTTGGCTGATCCATTTGTGGTTCCACGGTGGGTGGAAAAGAGTTGAGTAATGTGGAATCGGAGGGGGTAACCAGAAGGGGTCTAGTGATAATTGTAATGTGGAATCGGAGGGGGTAACTAGAAGTGGTCTCCGGGCAGCCGAGCGGAAATGGAGGAAAACTCGCCTCCCTGCGGACCTGGCATCCTTTCACTCCCTCCTCTCTACATTTTCCTCCTCTGTCTCTGCTGCTAAAGCCACTTTCTACCACTCTAAATTCCAAGCATCTGCCTCTAACCCTAGGAAGCTCTTTGCCACCTTCTCCTCCCTCCTGAATCCTCCTCCCCCTCCCCCCCTCCTCCCTCTCTGCAGATGACTTCGTCAACCATTTTGAAAAGAAGGTCGACGACATCCGATCCTCGTTTGCTAAGTCAAACGACACCGCTGGTTCTGCTCACACTGCCCTACCCTGTGCTCTGACCTCTTTCTCCCCTCTCTCTCCAGATGAAATCTCGCGTCTTGTGACGGCCGGCCGCCCAACAACCTGCCCGCTTGACCCTATCCCCTCCTCTCTTCTCCAGACCATTTCCGGAGACCTTCTCCCTTACCTCACCTCGCTCATCAACTCATCCCTGACCGCTGGCTACGTCCCTTCCGTCTTCAAGAGAGCGAGAGTTGCACCCCTTCTGAAAAAACCTACACTCGATCCCTCCGATGTCAACAACTACAGACCAGTATCCCTTCTTTCTTTTCTCTCCAAAACTCTTGAACGTGCCGTCCTTGGCCAGCTCTCCCGCTATCTCTCTCAGAATGACCTTCTTGATCCAAATCAGTCAGGTTTCAAGACTAGTCATTCAACTGAGACTGCTCTTCTCTGTATCACGGAGGCGCTCCGCACTGCTAAAGCTAACTCTCTCTCCTCTGCTCTCATCCTTCTAGACCTATCGGCTGCCTTCGATACTGTGAACCATCAGATCCTCCTCTCCACCCTCTCCGAGTTGGGCATCTCCGGCGCGGCCCACGCTTGGATTGCGTCCTACCTGACAGGTCGCTCCTACCAGGTGGCGTGGCGAGAATCCGTCTCCTCACCACGCGCTCTCACCACTGGTGTCCCCCAGGGCTCTGTTCTAGGCCCTCTCCTATTCTCGCTATACACCAAGTCACTTGGCTCTGTCATAACCTCACATGGTCTCTCCTATCATTGCTATGCAGACGACACACAATTAATCTTCTCCTTTCCCCCTTCTGATGACCAGGTGGCGAATCGCATCTCTGCATGTCTGGCAGACATATCAGTGTGGATGACGGATCACCACCTCAAGCTGAACCTCGGCAAGACGGAGCTGCTCTTCCTCCCGGGGAAGGACTGCCCGTTCCATGATCTCGCCATCACGGTTGACAACTCCACTGTGTCCTCCTCCCAGAGCGCTAAGAACCTTGGCGTGATCCTGGACAACACCCTGTCGTTCTCAACTAACATCAAGGCGGTGGCCCGTTCCTGTAGGTTCATGCTCTACAACATCCATGAGAGTACGACCCTGCCTCACACAGGAAGCGGCGCAGGTCCTAATCCAGGCACTTGTCATCTCCCGTCTGGATTACTGCAACTCGCTGTTGGCTGGGCTCCCTGCCTGTGCCATTAAACCCCTACAACTCATCCAGAACGCCGCAGCCCGTCTGGTGTTCAACCTTCCCAAGTTCTCTCACGTCACCCCGCTCCTCCGCTCTCTCCACTGGCTTCCAGTTGAAGCTCGCATCCGCTACAAGACCATGGTGCTTGCCTACGGAGCTGTGAGGGGAACGGCACCTCAGTACCTCCAGGCTCTGATCAGGCCCTACACCCAAACAAGGGCACTGCGTTCA
Organism: Oncorhynchus nerka; assembly: GCF_034236695.1. Classification (NCBI taxonomy): domain Eukaryota; kingdom Metazoa; phylum Chordata; class Actinopteri; order Salmoniformes; family Salmonidae; genus Oncorhynchus; species Oncorhynchus nerka. The sequence continues at coordinate 12,950,623 of NC_088405.1, forward strand.
TCCACCTCTGGCCTGCTCGCCTCCCTACCACTGAGGAAGTACAGTTCCCGCTCAGCCCAGTCAAAACTGTTCGCAGCTCTGGCCCCCCAATGGTGGAACAAACTCCCTCACGACGCCAGGACAGCGGAGTCAATCACCACCTTCCGGAGACACCTGAAACCCCACCTCTTTAAGGAATAAGAGCGTCTGCTAAATGACTTAAATGTAATGTAATGTAAATGTGATAATTGTTTGTGTTTCTGTTGGTCAGATGGAGAATGCGCTCGGAATAAAATGAATGGGAAGCAAGAAAAGTGAATTGTTTTGTTCTCAAGAAAAGGGCACCAATGAAAGGAGTGATAACTGGGGAAGCAGGACATATAAAAGTTGACCAGCTGAGGGGAAATATTCCCGGTGTTTGTGATGCTCGCCGTTTGATGTGACGCAGACAGGGTGACAAGAGTGGGGAAACAGAAGAGTCATTGTCTGTTCTTTTGAGTTTTGATGTTGAGTCTTTGCCCGACAAAGGGAGGTTAGGATATATAAGTTATCCTGTACGATTGTTTGTACCGAATACATTACGTTGTTACAGGTGTCAAGCTTATGGGCATGTAGCAGCAGTGTGTAGGAGGGAGGTTCCAAGGTGTGAGAAATGTGCAGAAGGGCATGAGACAAAGGAATGTGTAGTATTGGGGAAAGTAGTGGAATGTGTTAATTGTCGGGTGCCCATGGAGCTGGGGATCAGAAATGTCTCGTGCGAGAGAGGCAGGTTGGGGTTTTCAGGGTTAGAGTAGTGCAGAAGTTGTCATATGCTGAGGCAGTGAAGACAGTAGAGGAAGATGGATTAAGGGGGAGGAGTGGGGAGAGTAGTAGAGGTATACCAGTACAGAGGGATAGGACAAAACGTGATATAAGTTTCAGTAAGATTGGATTTTTAGCATTTATAGCAATGGTTATCAACTGTACTGCAGGGATGGAACTGAAGTTTTAGAAAATGGAGGTTGTGGCGGCAGCTGTAGAGAGGTATTTGGGTGTGCCAGACCGGAGAGTTACAGGGTGTGCTAAGTGGTGTTGTCCCATACTTTCAGGATGATGGCATGAGGTAGGAATAAATACATGTAATTAGTGGAGTAGGGTGGTGTTCATTTATTTTATATCATTTTAAAAGCAAAGTATAAGGGAGTACTCCGGTCTAGTAGGTGGCGGTAATGCAACAAATTGGATGCCAACTGCCGTTAAACTTCATAGAAGAAGAAGAAGCAGCAGGCGGCCAGCGTTCCTTCCCGAGTGTCGCGAGAACAAACATCTAGATTTCACGTGGCCAGTTTTGCTGAAAATAAATGCATTATTATAAAAATGTTCCAAAATTGTTGTAACAAACAAGCCAAATTATGGGGAAAAGGCCAAAATACTAATGTGTAGATTATTTTCTCTTGGTACACGGAACCAGATAGCTAGCGTCGTTGCTTACAAGCTAAGCAGCTGTGCTCAGCTGAAAAATTGAGGGTGAAGCTTGTGGTTGCCTAGAGACGGCACTGAAATCTCCTTTCCGCCCCAAAACACATACAGCTAGCGGTTTCTTTCTAGCACGCTGGCTAAGCGGTCTTGGATGTTCGTTTGTGAAGATTTATTTCATTTTTGTTTATATGAAACACGTCGGGAAATCCTTACAGCCTGGAAATATGTCTGCTTCACAAGCAGTCCATAGCTTGCTGAATTTGTAGTTACAGATATCTAGAAAACAAGTTGCTGTTATTAGCTAGTGTTAGCTGTCTAGCCAGAACTTCAGTCTTCATGTTGTGATTTCATATCAGGGGAACATCGAATCTTCAGCATCATCACAGTGTAAGTTGATGCCTGCATATATCAATAAACGTTTGAGACAACAGTGGCATTGTGTATATAGCTGCATTTGCATACAGTTTGCATGCAAGTTTTAGCATAATCTAACGTTATTCCAGAGACAATGCAAATAGTTGGTTTGTTTTTGCCTCAAAACAGATTCAAGAGAGCTGATTGAGGTTAGTGAGTAGCCTAAACAACATGTTGCATTTTTTTGTGTTTTAAATTGAGTCGGCTTTTGACAGCTGAAAGTTGTGTGTGTGAGAGAGAGGATGTTGCCCATCCACCACACTCCACAAAGTCAATATTATGAAAGAGTGGATTAAACCAAACTAATGATGGAATTGAATTGGCCGGGGGAATTAGGATAAAGTCACCACAGATGAAAGGGGAAGTATCTTTGGTTTCACTATTCCTGCTCCTACAATTGAATGTTTTCACCAAAACGTATCATGGAGATTGTTTAATTCATTAGAATAGACTTTTATTGATAATGTAGCGAATTCGGTAGGTAACGCCAACCGGGACTCGAACCTGTGTCCAATGACTGGCAAGCCAACACCTCAACCATTACGCAAAGAGGTGAACCTCTTGACTAGGTTAGTGTTGGGTTAAGGTCGCTACATTGTACATTACCCCCTTCCTTTGGGAAAGCGTGATCCCACGCTTCTCTGTACCATGCCCCTCATGTGTACATGCCTCTCCGATGGCCATCCCACTTCTGACACCAATGTAGGGAATTCTGGGGGTAATCCTGACCAGATCTCGAACACGGGTCCAGAGACTGTCAAGCCAACACCTTAACCGTTACGAAGAGGTTCAAATGTCTTGACGAGGTCGCTAGGTGTTGGGTTAAGGACGCAACAAGAATACATTCAAACATCTTGATGTATGCCTTCACTTGGATCCTTCCTGTGTCTTTCCATTTCACCATTTTGTTTTGATTGTATGGAGACTGAGAGGACCCCCTGTATAGTACTGTGTGTGTGGGGTGCATGCACAGATAGTATCTCAGTCTCTGTCAGCCGATCCTAGTGATGAATATTATAGTACCCTCATTACAGGGTCATTACATCAGTTGGACAAAGGGACCAGAGTTGTAGGTTACATCCTACATCAACCCTTAGTCTTCTGCGCCTCTACATGCAGAAGTGACTTTACACAGCAGGTTAAGAGAATTAACGCAGCAGGTTAGGAGAATTAACTCAGCAGGTTAAGAGAATTAACGTAGCAGGTTAGGATAATTAACATAGCAGGTTAGGATAATTAACTCAGCAGGTTAGGATAATTAACTCAGCAGGTTAGGATAATTAACTCAGCAGGTTAGGATAATTAACTCAGCAGGTTAGGATAATTAACTCAGCAGGTTAGGAGAATTAACGCAGCAGGTTAGGATAATTAACGCAGCAGGTTAGGAGAATTAACGCAGCAGGTTAGGAGAATTAACGCAGCAGGTTAGGAGAATTATTGTAGCAGGTTAGGAGAATTATTGTAGCAGGTTAGGAGAATTAAGGTAGCAGGTTAGGAGAATTAACGCAGCAGGTTAGGATAATTATTGTAGCAGGTTAGGAGAATTAAGGTAGCAGGTTAGGAGAATTATTGTAGCAGGTTAGGATAATTATTGTAGCAGGTTAGGAGAATTATTGTAGCAGGTTAGGAGAATTAAGGTAGCAGGTTAGGAGAATTAACGCAGCAGGTTAGGATAATTATTGTAGCAGGTTAGGATAATTATTGTAGCAGGTTAGGAGAATTATTGTAGCAGGTTAGGAGAATTAAGGTAGCAGGTTAGGAGAATTATTGTAGCAGGTTAGGAGAATTAAGGTAGCAGGTTAGGAGAATTAAGGTAGCAGGTTAGGAGAATTAAGGTAGCAGGTTAGGAGAATTAAGGTAGCAGGTTAGGAGAATTAACGCAGCAGGTTAGGAGAATTAACGCAGCAGGTTAGGAGAATTAGCGCAGCAGGTTAGGAGAATTAGGTTAATAGGAAAAGGTTAGGGAATGCAAAAATTCTCCCCGACATGGCCGGTGACACTTTGCTTCTTGAATGTCTAATATTTAGAAAACTTGACTGCTGACATGCAAAACATTTTGGGACTGTATCAACCGTGGATTAAGGGACAGATTGAAATGTACAGAATGGAGGGAAATGGAGAGGGTCATGTAATGAATGAAATGTCAATATTTCTCAGTGTTTTTTAATGAGTTGCTTATTAGGCTATATGTGAATGTGTTCCTGATGCCGCCCCTCATCTCCGATTCCCTCTGGTTGTGCTATATCAATTGCACCTATAGGCTATTTAGTGTGGTCTCAATCAAATGATCCATAGCCCACACTAGGCTATGAAGTGCATGCTCAGTGAAGCACAGAGCAAAGTTATATTTCCAAGATAGCTGCTGGGATGGTGTAAATAAAACTAGGCTGAATTACACTGCAAAGGATATTCCAACCCTGAGCCCCGGCCTGTTCTGCTCTTGCTGATAAAGGTTTTTCCGTGTGCTGCCTAACCAGTGGCTGTGTAGGGCTACGGTGGCAGTTCAGGAGGAGAGGGAAAGGTTTTTCCATGTGCTGCCTAACCAGTGACTGTGTAGGGCTACGGTGGCAGTTCAGGAGGAGAGGGAAAGGTTTTTCCTAGTGCTGCCTAACCAGTGGCTGTGTAGGGCTACGGTGGCAGTTCAGGAGGAGAGGGAAAGGTTTTTCCATGTGCTGCCTAACCAGTGGCTGTGTAGGGCTACGGTGGCAGTTCAGGAGGAGAGGGAAAGGTTTTTCCGTGTGCTGCCTAACCAGTGGCTGTGTAGGGCTACGGTGGCAGTTCAGGAGGAGAGGGAAAGGTTTTTCCGTGTGCTGCCTAACCAGTGGCTGTGTAGGGCTACGGTGGCAGTTCAGGAGGAGAGGGAAAGGTTTTTCCCAGTGCTGCCTAACCAGTGGCTGTGTAGGGCTACGGTGGCAGTTCAGGAGGAGAGGGAAAGGTTTTTCCATGTGCTGCCTAACCAGTGGCTGTGTAGGGCTACGGTGGCAGTTCAGGAGGAGAGGGAAAGGTTTTTCCCAGTGCTGCCTAACCAGTGGCTGTGTAGGGCTACGGTGGCAGTTCAGGAGGAGAGGGAAAGGTTTTATCCGCAAATCTTTGATTGAGGCAGTGTCCAAAAAATGTGCAACTACTAGCCTATAGCCTACGTTCTGTTCAGTTTGAGAAGGAGAGTGTGAAGATGAGGAGGACCAGAGGTCAACTACTAGCCTATAGCCTACGTTCTGTTCAGTTTGAGAAGGAGAGTGTGAAGACGAGGAGGACCAGAGGTCAACTACTAGCCTATAGCCCACGTTCTGTTCAGTTTGAGAAGGAGAGTGTGAAGATGAGGAGGACCAGAGGTCAACTACTAGCCTATAGCCTACGTTCTGTTCAGTTTGAGAAGGAGAGTGTGAAGATGAGGAGGACCAGAGGTCAACTACTAGCCTATAGCCCACGTTCTGTTCAGTTTGAGAAGGAGAGTGTGAAGATGAGGAGGACCAGAGGTCAACTACTAGCCTATAGCCCACGTTCTGTTCAGTTTGAGAAGGAGAGTGTGAAGATGAGGAGGAGAGCGTGAAGATGAGGAGGACCAGAGGTCAACTACTAGCCTATAGCCTATGCTCTGTTCAGTTTGAGAAGGAGGGTGTGAAGACGAGGAGGACCAGAGGTCAACTACTAGCCTATAGCCTATGCTCTGTTCAGTTTGAGAAGGAGAGTGTGAAGATGAGGAGGACCAGAGGTCAACTACTAGCCTATAGCCCACGTTCTGTTCAGTTTGAGAAGGAGAGTGTGAAGATGAGGAGGACCAGAGGTCAACTACTAGCCTATAGCCCACGTTCTGTTCAGTTTGAGAAGGAGAGTGTGAAGATGAGGAGGACCAGAGGTCAACTACTAGCCTATAGCCCACGTTCTGTTCAGTTTGAGAAGGAGAGTGTGAAGATGAGGAGGACCAGAGGTCAACTACTAGCCTATAGCCCACGTTCTGTTTAGTTTGAGAAGGAGAGTGTGAAGATGAGGACCAGAGGTCAACTACTAGCCTATACCCTACGTTCTGTTCAGTTTGAGAAGGAGAGTGTGAAGATGAGGAGGAGAGCGTGAAGATGAGGAGGACCAGAGGTCAACTACTAGCCTATAGCCTACGTTCTGTTCAGTTTGAGAAGGAGAGCGTGAAGATGAGGAGGAGAGCATGAAGATGAGGAGGACCAGAGGTCAACTACTAGCCTATAGCCTACGTTCTGTTCAGTTTGAGAAGGAGAGTGTGAAGATGAGGAGGACCAGAGGTCAACTACTAGCCTATAGCCTACGTTCTGTTCAGTTTGAGAAGGAGAGTGTGAAGATGAGGAGGACCAGAGGTCAACTACTAGCCTATAGCCCACGTTCTGTTCAGTTTGAGAAGGAGAGCGTGAAGATGAGGAGGACCAGAGGTCAACTACTAGCCTATAGCCTATGCTCTGTTCAGTTTGAGAAGGAGAGTGTGAAGATGAGGAGGACCAGATGTCAACTACTAGCCTATAGCCTACGTTCTGTTCAGTTTGAGAAGGAGAGTGTGAAGATGAGGAGGACCAGAGGTCAACTACTAGCCTATAGCCTACGTTCTGTTCAGTTTGAGAAGGAGAGTGTGAAGATGAGGAGGAGAGCGTGAAGATGAGGAGGACCAGAGGTCAACTACTAGCCTATAGCCTATGCTCTGTTCAGTTTGAGAAGGAGAGTGTGAAGATGAGGAGGACCAGATGTCAACTACTAGCCTATAGCCTACGTTCTGTTCAGTTTGAGAAGGAGAGTGTGAAGATGAGGAGGACCAGAGGTCAACTACTAGCCTATAGCCTACGTTCTGTTCAGTTTGAGAAGGAGAGTGTGAAGATGAGGAGGACCAGAGGTCAACTACTAGCCTATAGCCCACGTTCTGTTCAGTTTGAGAAGGAGAGTGTGAAGATGAGGAGGACCAGAGGTCAACTACTAGCCTATAGCCCACGTTCTGTTCAGTTTGAGAAGGAGAGTGTGAAGATGAGGAGGAGAGCGTGAAGATGGGGTGGAAAGGTAGGAGTAGGGCACAGTGACCCTACAGTCAAGATAGCTAGCACCCTCCACAGTAGCTTCTCTACTATTTAGCCAGCCTGGACAGAAGCACAAAATAATCTATAATATATATAACAAGTCATCATTACTCATTTATTCCTGTTTACAGTGTCAGTTTCAACCAGGCACTGACGTTATCCCCCTAAGAAACACTGATAAGCAGATGTGGGAGCAGCTGACCCGTAATAATGTTCACGCTGTGAGGATATTTACAGAATGTGTTATAAGAATGAATAAAAACCAGTCAATCATAATCATGGATTGTGATCTATTTCACACTGAGATTTTCTACATGACAGAGGGCAGACTATAGCTACCACTCTTATCTCCCTCTCAGCCCAGATAGCCTAGCGTTCCATAAACCGTCCTGATAGCAGCGCAACCAGTCTTCCACACACACCACGTCTGCATCCCAAATGGCACCCTATTCTCTATATAGTGCTCTACTTTTGACCAGGGCCCATAGGGTGCCATTTTGAGACTCATTCTAAAAACTATCTACATCCCCCATGGCTGATTTATATCACCATCGCTGTCCTGCCAGACATCGTAGACATCACCACCATTATCACTGATCTGATTTATATCACCATCGCTGTCCTGCCGGACATCGTAGACATCATTATCACTGATCTGATTTATATCACCATCGCTGTCCTGCCGGACATCGTAGACATCATCACCATTATCACTGATCTGATTTATATCACCATCGCTGTCCTGCCAGACATCGTAGACATCACCAGCATTATCACTGATCTGATTTATATCACCATCGCTGTCCTGCCGGACATCGTAGACATCATCACCATTATCACTGATCTGATTTATATCACCATCGCTGTCCTGCCGGACATCGTAGACATCATTATCACTGATCTGATTTATATCACCATCGCTGTCCTGCCAGACATCGTAGACATCATCACCATTATCACTGATCTGATTTATATCACCATCGCTGTCCTGCCAGACATCGTAGACATCACCAGCATTATCACTGATCTGATTTATATCACCATCGCTGTCGTGCCAGACATCGTAGATATCATCACCATTATCACTGATCTGATTTATATCACCATCGCTGTCCTGCCGGACATCGTAGACATCACCACCATTATCACTGATCTGATTTATATCACCATCGCTGTCCTGCCAGACATCGTAGACATCATTATCACTGATCTGATTTATATCACCATCGCTGTCCTGCCGGACATCGTAGACATCACCACCATTATCACTGATCTGATTTATATCACCATCGCTGTCCTGCCAGACATCGTAGACATCATTATCACTGATCTGATTTATATCACCATCGCTGTCCTGCCGGACATCGTAGACATCATCACCATTATCACTGATCTGATTTATATCACCATCGCTGTCCTGCCGGACATCGTAGACATCATTATCACTGATCTGATTTATATCACCATCGCTGTCCTGCCAGACATCGTAGACATAATCACCATTATCACTGATCTGATTTATATCACCATCGCTGTCCTGCCAGACATCGTAGACATCATTATCACTGATCTGATTTATATCACCATCGCTGTCCTGCCAGACATCGTAGACATCACCACCATTATCACTGATCTGATTTATATCACCATCGCTGTCCTGCCAGACATCGTAGACATCACCACCATTATCACTGATCTGATTTATATCACCATCGCTGTCCTGCCGGACATCGTAGACATCATTATCACTGATCTGATTTATATCACCATCGCTGTCCTGCCAGACATCGTAGACATCATCAGCATTATTACTGATCTGATTTATATCACCATCGCTGTCCTGCCAGACATCGTAGACATCATTATCACTGATCTGATTTATATCACCATCGCTGTCCTGCCAGACATCGTAGACATCACCACCATTATCACTGATCTGATTTATATTACCATCGCTGTCCTGCCAGACATCGTAGACATCATTATCACTGATCTGATTTATATCACCATCGCTGTCCTGCCAGACATCGTAGACATCATTATCACTGATCTGATTTATATCACCATCGCTGTCCTGCCAGACATCGTAGACATCACCACCATTATCACTGATCTGATTTATATTACCATCGCTGTCCTGCCAGACATCGTAGACATCATCACCATTATTACTGATCTGATTTATATTACCATCGCTGTCCTGCCAGACATCGTAGACATCATCACCATTATCACTGATCTGATTTATATCACCATCGCTGTCCTGCCAGACATCGTAGACATCACCATTATCACTGATCTGATTTATATTACCATCGCTGTCCTGCCAGACATCGTAGACATCATCACCATTATCACTGATCTGATTTATATCACCATCGCTGTCCTGCCAGACATCGTAGACATCATTATCACTGATCTGATTTATATCACCATCGCTGTCCTGCCAGACATCGTAGACATCATCACCATTATCACTGATCTGATTTATATTACCATCGCTGTCCTGCCAGACATCGTAGACATCATCACCATTATCACTGATCTGATTTATATCACCATCGCTGTCCTGCCAGACATCGTAGACATCATCACCATTATCACTGATCTGATTTATATTACCATCGCTGTCCTGCCGGACATCGTAGACATAATCACCATTATCACTGATCTGATTTATATCACCATCGCTGTCCTGCCGGACATCGTAGACATCATTATTACTGATCTGCATCTCAACAATGTAACGTATTCCGTCGTCACATTCTCTTGAATTGGATGAGGTATTAGATGGAAGATGCCCTAGGAAGAGGACCAGGATCAGAGCCTGTATCCACGAAGAGGTGATCTAGGATCTGTTTTCTTTTAGATCATAAGGAATAAGACTATGGACAGCCAGGGGGTGGGACCTGATCCTAGATCAGCACTCGGACTTGAAGCTTTTTAAATACAGGCCCTGGACCAGGCACTATTTTATCCAGTATTGCAGTGCAGACAGTGACAGACAGTGGCTCAATTGTTTGGTATAGAGTAGGTTATCTATGTGTCCCCTGTTATTGACTGGTAGACAAATGCAGTAACTTCATGAGAACACTAGATGTCAGTGTTGGGCTGTGTTGAACTCTGGTGTTTGTGCTTGCATGTTGCTGGGTTTGGCCTGCAGGGCTGGGTAACTCCAGTCCTCCGGGCCTGATTGGGTGTCACACTTTCCCTCCATACTAGTAAACACATCTGATTTAAACTAATTCCATTCTAAAGTGAAGATCATGATTAGTTGATTATGGGAGTCAGGTGTGTTAGCTGGGACTGGGGCAAACCGGTAACACCAATCAGGCCCCTGAGGACTGGAGTTGCCCAGGCCTGCCGGCTATGTATGGTGTATTTACGGCCTAGTCTGAGTACACAGCATGAGGAAAATGCATGAATAATCTGTTTTCTAAAATAGTGTAGCATTCACAACTGTCTTCACCAGGTTTCCCTAAGGTGAGAACATTCTGTGTCGAGATAGTTTTGGAGTCTGTGAGGTTGTTTGGTGGACTATATTTATAGTCTAGTATAGGGTCCCCCTACTGGTGGTTCTGTTTGTTAGACTATATTTATAGTCTAGTATAGGGTCCCCTACTGGTGGTTCTGTTTGTTATACTATATTTATAGTCTAGTATAGGGGCCCTACTGGTGGTTCTGTTTGTTATACTATATTTATAGTCTAGTATAGGGGCCCTACTGGTGGTTCTGTTTGTTAGACTATATTTATAGTCTAGTATAGGGTCCCCTACTGGTGGTTCTGTTTGTTATACTATATTTATAGTCTAGTATAGGGTCCCCTACTGGTGGTTCTGTTTGTTATACTATATTTATAGTCTAGTATAGGGTCCCCTACTGGTGGTTCTGTTTGTTATACTATATTTATAGTCTAGTATAGGGTCCCCTACTGGTGGTTCTGTTTGTTATACTATATTTATAGGGTCCCCCTACTGGTGGTTCTAGTATAGTATAGGGTCCCCTACTGGTGGTTCTGTTTGTTATACTATATTTATAGTCTAGTATAGGTCCCCTACTGGTGGTTCTGTTTGTTAGACTATATTTATAGTCTAGTATAGGGTCCCCTACTGGTGGTTCTGTTTGTTAGACTATATTTATAGTCTTATGGTGGTTCTGTTTGTTATCCCCTACTGGTGGTTCTGTTTGTTAGACTATATTTATAGCCTAGTATAGGGTCCCCTACTGGTGGTTCTGTTTGTTAGACTATATTTATAGTCTAGTATAGGGTCCCCTACTGGTGGTTCTGTTTGTTATACTATATTTATAGCCTAGTATAGGGTCCCCTACTGGTGGTTCTGTTTGTTATACTATATTTATAGCCTAGTATAGGGTCCCCTACTGGTGGTTCTGTTTGTTATACTATATTTATAGTCTAGTATAGGGTCCCCTACTGGTGGTTCTGTTTGTTATACTATATTTATAGTCTAGTATAGGGTCCCCTACTGGTGGTTCTGTTTGTTATACTATATTTATATATTTATAGTTCTGTTTGTTATACTATATTTATAGTATAGGGTCCCCCTACTGGTGGTTCTGTTTGTTATACTATATTTATATATTTATGGTGGTTCTGTTTGTCTAGTATAGGGTCCCCCTACTGGTGGTTCTGTTTGTTATACTATATTTATAGTCTAGTATAGGGTCCCCTACTGGTGGTTCTGTTTGTTATACTATATTTATAGTCTAGTATAGGGTCCCCTACTGGTGGTTCTGTTTGTTATACTATATTTATAGTCTAGTATAGGGTCCCCTAGGGTCCCCTACTGGTGGTTCTGTTTGTTATACTATATTTATAGCCTAGTATAGGGTCCCCTACTGGTGGTTCTGTTTGTTATACTATATTTATAGTCTAGTATAGGGTCCCCTACTGGTGGTTCTACTGGTGGTTCTGTTCTTTGTTATACTATATTTATAGTCTAGTATAGGGTCCCCTACTGGTGGTTCTGTTTGTTATACTATATTTATAGTCTAGTATAGGGTCCCCTACTGGTGGTTCTGTTTGTTATACTATATTTATAGTTCTGTTTGTTATACTATATTTATATAGGGTCCCCTACTGGTGGTTCTGTTTGTTACTATATTTATAGCCTAGTATGGTTCTGGTGGTTCTGTTTGTTATACTATATTTATAGCCTAGTATAGGGTCCCCTACTGGTGGTTCTGTTTGTTATACTATATTTATAGTCTAGTATAGGGTCCCCTACTGGTGGTTCTGTTTGTTATACTATATTTATAGTCTAGTATAGGGTCCCCTACTGGTGGTTCTGTTTGTTATACTATATTTTATAGCCTAGTACTGGTGGTTCTGGGTCCCCTACTGGTGGTTCTGTTTGTTATACTATATTTATAGTCTAGTATAGGGTCCCCTACTGGTGGTTCTGTTTGTTCTGTTTGTTACTGGTGGTTCTGTTTGTTACTATATTTATAGCCTAGTATAGGTCCCCTACTGGTGGTTCTGTTTGTTATACTATATTTATAGTCTTATAGGGTCCCCTACTGGTGGTTCTGTTTGTTATACTATATTTATAGTCTAGTATAGGGTCCCCTACTGGTGGTTCTGTTTGTTATACTATATTTATAGTCTAGTATAGGGTCCCCTACTGGTGGTTCTGTTTGTTATTTATAGCCTAGTATAGGGTCCCCTACTGGTGGTTCTGTTTGTTATACTATATTTATAGCCTAGTATAGGGTCCCCTACTGGTGGTTCTGTTTGTTAGACTATATTTATAGTCTAGGTTCTGTTTGTTATACTATATTTATAGTATAGGGTCCCCTACTGGTGGTTCTGTTTGTTATACTATATTTATAGCCTAGTATAGGGTCCCCTACTGGTGGTTCTGTTTGTTATACTATATTTATAGTCTAGTATAGGGTCCCCTACTGGTGGTTCTGTTTGTTATACTATATTTATAGCCTAGTATAGGGTCCCCTACTGGTGGTTCTGTTTGTTAGACTATATTTATAGCCTAGTATAGGGTCCCCTACTGGTGGTTCTGTTTGTTAGACTATATTTATAGCCTAGTATAGGGTCCCCCTACTGGTGGTTCTGTTTGTTATACTATATTTATAGCCTAGTATAGGGTCCCCTACTGGTGGTTCTGTTTGTTATACTATATTTATAGTCTAGTATAGGGTCCCCTACTGGTGGTTCTGTTTGTTAGACTATTTATTTATAGCCTACTGGTGGTTCTGTTTGTTATACTATATTTATAGCCTAGGGCCCCTACTGGTGGTTCTGTTTGTTAGACTATATTTATAGCCTAGTATAGGGTCCCCCTACTGGTGGTTCTGTTTGTTATACTATATTTATAGCCTAGTATAGGGGCCCCTACTGGTGGTTCTGTTTGTTATACTATATTTATAGTCTAGTATAGGGTCCCCTACTGGTGGTTCTGTTTGTTAGGGTCCCCTACTATATTTATAGTCTAGTATATACTGGTGGTTCTGTTTGTTATACTATATTTATAGGTATAGGGTCCCCTACTGGTGGTTCTGTTTGTTAGACTATATTTATAGCCTAGTATAGGGTCCCCTACTGGTGGTTCTGTTTGTTATACTATATTTATAGCCTAGTATAGGGTCCCCTACTGGTGGTTCTGTTTGTTAGACTATATTTATAGCCTAGTATAGACTATATTTATAGCCTAGTATAGGGTCCCCCCTACTATATTTATAGTCTAGTATAGGGTCCCCTACTGGTGGTTCTGTTTGTTATACTATATTTATAGTCTAGTATAGGGTCCCCCTACTGGTGGTTCTGTTTGTTATACTATATTTATAGTCTAGTATAGGGGCCCCTACTGGTGGTTCTGTTTGTTAGACTATATTTATAGCCTAGTATAGGGGCCCCTACTGGTGGTTCTGTTTGTTATACTATATTTATAGTCTAGTATAGGGTCCCCCTACTGGTGGTTCTGTTTGTTATACTATATTTATAGTCTAGTATAGGGTCCCCCTACTGGTGGTTCTGTTTGTTATACTATATTTATAGTCTAGTATAGGTCCCCCTACTGGTGGTTCTGTTTGTTATACTATATTTATAGCCTAGTATAGGGTCCCCTACTGGTGGTTCTGTTTGTTAGACTATATTTATAGCCTAGTATAGGGGCCCCTACTGGTGGTTCTGTTTGTTATACTATATTTATAGTCTAGTATAGGGTCCCCTACTGGTGGTTCTGTTTGTTATACTGGTGGTTCTGTTTGTTATACTATATTTATAGTCTAGTATAGGGTCCCCCTACTGGTGGTTCTGTTTGTTATACTATATTTAGGGTCCCCTACTAGTATAGGGTCCCCCTACTGGTGGTTCTGTTTGTTATACTATATTTATAGCCTAGTATAGGGTCCCCTACTGGTGGTTCTGTTTGTTATACTATATTTATAGCCTAGTATAGGGTCCCCCTACTGGTGGTTCTGTTTGTTATACTATATTTATAGCCTAGTATAGGGTCCCCCTACTGGTGGTTCTGTTTGTTATACTATATTTATAGCCTAGTATAGGGTCCCCTACTGGTGGTTCTGTTTGTTATACTATATTTATAGCCTAGTATAGGGTCCCCTACTGGTGGTTCTGTTTGTTAGACTATATTTATAGCCTAGTATAGGGTCCCCTACTGGTGGTTCTGTTTGTTATACTATATTTATAGCCTAGTATAGGGTCCCCTACTGGTGGTTCTGTTTGTTATACTATATTTATAGCCTAGTATAGGGTCCCCTACTGGTGGTTCTGTTTGTTATACTATATTTATAGCCTAGTATAGGGTCCCCTACTGGTGGTTCTGTTTGTTAGACTATATTTATAGCCTAGTATAGGGTCCCCTACTGGTGGTTCTGTTTGTTATACTATATTTATAGCCTAGTATAGGGTCCCCCTACTGGTGGTTCTGTTTGTTAGACTATATTTATAGCCTAGTATAGGGTCCCCTACTGGTGGTTCTGTTTGTTATACTATATTTATAGCCTAGTATAGGGTCCCCCTACTGGTGGTTCTGTTTGTTATACTATATTTATAGCCTAGTATAGGGTCCCCTACTGGTGGTTCTGTTTGGTGGTTCTGTTTGTTATACTATATTTATAGCCTAGTATAGGGTAGCCTAGTATAGGGTCCCCTACTGGTGGTTCTGTTTGTTATACTATATTTATAGCCTAGTATAGGGTCCCCTACTGGTGGTTCTGTTTGTTAGACTATATTTATAGTCTAGTATAGGGTCCCCTACTGGTGGTTCTGTTTGTTATACCCTAGTATAGGGGCCCCTACTGGTGGTTCTGTTTGTTAGACTATATTTATAGCCTAGTATAGGGTCCCCCTACTGGTGGTTCTGTTTGTTAGACTATATTTATAGTCTAGTATAGGGTCCCCTACTGGTGGTTCTGTTTGTTAGACTATATTTATAGCCTAGTATAGGGTCCCCCTACTGGTGGTTCTGTTTGTTAGACTATATTTATAGCCTAGTATAGGGCCCCTACTGGTGGTTCTGTTTGTTAGACTATATTTATAGTCTAGTATAGGGTCCCCCTACTGGTGGTTCTGTTTGTTAGACTATATTTATAGTCTAGTATAGGGTCCCCCTACTGGTGGTTCTGTTTGTTGAACATAAAAGACTAAAAAGTCCAGTCCAAAGTGATTCAAACATTTGGAAATCTGTTCCAAGTTGTTCTGCCGGTCAATTTTCAGTTTACTAATTATTTGTAATAATGTCCCGGCTCCCTGACCATCTGCTCAAGAAAGAATCGTCCCGCGGCTGATTGAGGAAAATGATTGTTTTTAGACTATAAATTGTCTTCATCAGGATTCCCTTAGCTGAGAACAGCCTAGTCTGTGAAAGCTTGTATGCATTTTCCCTATAATTTGCGGTAACCAAGATCCTTACCTCACCCCAACTCCTCTGTATGCAAGAGGCCTACTCTTAACTGAAGTAACCATTGCACATTGCTGAGTTGATCTCACCTAAATGGCTTTTGACCAGAAATAGCCTTCAGTTCCCTTTGAGCTGCTGTGGTTGTTCCGTGGTGCATTTAAGACATGTCTGCAGGGTTCTAAGTGTGTCCTCTGCTCGCTCATTAACTGAAAACCCAAGCAGGTTGGAATCAACTTGGTGCCAAGTGTCAGTTTGCACCAAACACTCACTTAGACTGCATCCCAGATCTGAAGGAGACCGAGAGGGGTATGTCCAGAGTGACACCCTATTCCCTAAACCCTAGAGCTACAGGAAACTGAGTGTATGTCCCAAATAGCACCCTAGTCAAAAGTAGTGCACTTTATGGTGCCATTTGGGATGCAAAAAATAACTCAAGAAGACAACCCCAGGCATTCTGTTAGAGAAGCTGCCAGTCTCCACACGCACACACACACGCACACACACACACACACACACACACACACACACACACACACACACACACACACACACACACACACACACACACACACGCAGGCTCTTGGCAGAGATACAGGCCAATTCATACTGAATAATAATAACACACACCTCATTTTCACTTTAGAAGTGTGTTCCCCCTAGCAACCTCCCCCCTCTATCCTTCTCTCTCGCTTTCTTTCTCTGTTCGTCTCTCCCTCTCTCTTCATCTCTCTCTCTTTCTGTCGCTCTCTGTCTCTTTCAACAGAATTCAATTCAATGGTTGTCGTGGGAAACATATGTTTACCTTGCCGAAGTAAGTGGACTAATGTGTAAATAGTTGAAGCATGAAAGTTAAAATAAACAGATACATATGGGTTGTATTTACAATGGTGTTTGTTCTTCACTGGTTGCCCTTTTCTTGTGTCAACAGGTCACACACCTTGCTGCTGTGATGGCACACTGTGGTATTTCACCCAGTAGATATGGGAGTTTATCAAGATTGGATAAGTTTTCAAATTCTTCAGGGATCTGTGTAATCTGAGGGAAATATGTGTCTCTGAAATGGTCATACGTTGGACAGGAGGTTAGGAAGTGCAGCTCAGTTTCCACCTCATTTTGTGGGCAGTGAGCACATAGCCTGTCTTCTCTTGAGAGCCAAGTCTGCCGATGGCAGCTCTCTCAATAGCAAGGCTATGCTCACTGAGTCTGTACATAGTCAAAGTTTTCCTTCAATTTGGCTCAGTCACGGTGGTCAGGTATTCTGCCACTGTGTACTCTCTGTTTAGGGTCAGTCACGGTGGTCAGGTATTCTGCCACTGTGTAGTCTCTGTTTAGGGCTCAGTCACGGTGGTCAGGTATTCTGCCACTGTGTAGTCTCTGTTTAGGGCCAGTCACGGTGGTCAGGTATTCTGCCACTGTGTAGTCTCTGTTTAGGCTCAGTCACGGTGGTCAGGTATTCTGCCACTGTGTAGTCTCTGTTTAGGGCTCAGTCACGGTGGTCAGGTATTCTGCCGCTGTGTAGTCTCTGTTTAGGGCCAGTCACGGTGGTCAGGTATTCTGCCACTGTGTAGTCTCTGTTTAGGGCCAGTCACGGTGGTCAGGTATTCTGCCACTGTGTAGTCTCTGTTTAGGGTCAGTCACGGTGGTCAGGTATTCTGCCACTGTGTAGTCTCTGTTTAGGGCCAAATAACACTCCAGTTTCCTCTGTTTTTTGTTAATTTATTAGACAAAATTGGAAAGAATCATCTTTTTGTTTACTGATGATTTGGTTGTGAGTAGAGTCCCTGTACCAGCTGGCAGAGGGGACTCAGAGGGGACTCTTCTAGGTTCCAGGCTCTTCCAGGTTCATCTCTCTGTAGGTGAGGGCTTTGTTATGGAAGATTTGGTAATCACTTATGTTTAGGTGGTTGTAGTATTTAACGTCTCTTTTCTGGATTTGGATAATTAGCTGGAATAGTCCTAATTCTTCACTGCGTGCATTATTGAGTTTTTTACGTTGTACACTGAGGATGTTTTTGCAGAATTCTGCATGCAGAGTCTCAATTTGGTGTTTGTCCCATTTTGTGAATTCTTAAAGGGCAATGAGTTTTATGACTGATTCAAGTATTTTTTGCCAGATCCTATTTGGTATGTCAAATTTTATGTTCCTTTTGATGGCGTTGAAGGCCCTTCTTGCCTTGTCTCTCAGATCGTTCACATCTTTGTGGAAGTTACCTGTGGTGCTATGTACAGCTGCAGTGATTGGTTAACTGCTCAGATAGATAAGTTGGTGAGGGAAATAAAAGTCTCCAACTTCAGCGAATTTTGCAATTCGTTCCAGTCACTGGCAGCAGAGAACTGGAAGGAAAGGCGGCCAAATGAGGTGTTGGCTTTGGGGATGATCAGTGACATATACCTGCTGGAACGTGTGCAACGGGTGGGTGTAGTTATCGTGACCAGTGAACTGAGATAAGGAGGAGCTTTATCTAGCATAGATTTACAGATGACCTGGAGCCAGTGGGTCTGGCGACAAATATGTAGCGAGGGCCAGTACATGTACTAGTACATGAACATTGCTCTGTTCAAGTAAGCTGGGATTTTGCTGTGATCTGATAGGGGTGTCAGTGGGCTGACTGTGAACGCTCTGACTGTGAACGCTCTGACTGTGAACGCCCTGACTGTGAACGCCCTGACTGTGAACGCCCTGACTGTGAACGCCCTGACTGTGAACGCCCTGACTGTGAACGCCCTGACTGTGAACGCCCTGACTGTGAACGCCCTGACTGTGAACGCCCTGACTGTGAACGCTCTGACTGTGAACACGTTTAGGTCGCCACATACTAGTACATGTCCCTGGGTCTGGAATGATTGATCTCTATCTCTCTCTCTCTCTCTCTCTCTCTCTCTACCACTCTCTCTCTCTCTCTACCACTCTCTCTCTCTCTGTCTCTCTCATTAGCCTCTCTCTTGCTCTCTTTACCACTCTCTTACTCTCTTTCTCTCTACCACTCTCTCTCTCTGTCTCTCTCATTAGCCTCTCCCTCTCTCTCTCTCTACCACTCTCTCTCCCTCTCTGTCTCTCTCATTAGCCTCTCTCTCGCTCTCTCTACCACTCTCTTACTCTCTCTACCTCTCTACCCCATTTAACACTAATACAGACTACCTCTCTCTACCTCCAGACCCCATTTAACACTAATACAGACTACCAGACCCCATTTAACACTAATACAGACTACCAGTCCCCATTCAACACTAATACAGACTACCAGACCCCATTTAACACTAATACAGACTACCAGTCCCCATTTAACACTAATACAGACTACCAGACCCCATTTAACACTAATACAGACCCATCCCATTCAACACTAATACAGACTACCAGACCCCATTTAACACTAATACAGACTACCAGACCCCATTTAACACTAATACAGACTACCAGTCCCCATTTAACACTAATACAGACTACCAGTCCCCATTTAACACTAATACAGACTATCAGTCCCCATTTAACACTAATACAGACTACCAGACCCCATTTAACACTAATACAGACTACCAGACCCCATTTAACACTAATACAGACTACCAGACCCCATTTAACACTAATACAGACTATCAGTCCCCATTTAACACTAATACAGACTACCAGTCCCCATTTAACACTAATACAGACTACCAGTCCCCATTTAACACTAATACAGACTATCAGTCCCCATTTAACACTAATACAGACTACCAGTCCCCATTTAACACTAATACAGACTACCAGTTCTCATTCAACACTAATACAGACTACCAGTCCCCATTTAACACTAATACAGACTACCAGTCCCCATTTAACACTAATACAGACTACCAGTCCCCATTCAACACTAATACAGACTATCAGTCCCCATTTAACACTAATACAGACTACCAGTTCTCATTTAACACTAATACAGACTATCAGTCCCCATTTAACACTAATACAGACTACCAGTTCTCATTCAACACTAATACAGACTACCAGTCCCCATTTAACACTAATACAGACTACCAGTTCTCATTTAACACTAATACAGACTACCAGTTCTAGAAAGGTGAGAAAAATGAGGTTTGTGTCTCTTTTTGTTTCACTTCAGTGATTGTTGATGAGTTCTTTCATCTTGGGGTGTGTCCCAAATGGCACCCTACCATACATATTCCCTCTGGACCCTGGTCAAAAGTAGTGCCCTCTGTAGGGAATAGGGTGCCATTTGGGATGTACTGTAGGTCCTTGGTATGTGTCACTCCAAGACTCAGCAGCTTCTTCCTGCCAACACAAGAGGGCGCCAGACAGCCACAAGTCCAAGATGTTCCGTTGTATCTTTCCAGCTGCTCGTTTCCCTTTGCCCTCTGTGTTTTTGACACTCCCGACACAAACAACACTTGTTTTTTTCTAAAGGCAGCAGAGGATAACGGAGAATGTGACAACAGCGTGTTGTGATGTGGCAGCAGGCAGCGCCTCATGTCGACTTAAAGGTTTTTTTTGTTTTTTTTTCCCCATTTCATCGTTGTTGTTGTTGTGGGTTTAACAACGAAAATCAAGCAAGTACCCCACTCAACATGTGTCTCCCAAATGTTACCATATTCCCTACATAGTGCACCACTTTTAAGTCCACGAGACCTGGTCAAAAGTAGTGCACAACGTAGGAATAGTGTGCCCTTTGTGACTCAAAGCAACGTCACTCCACCACCACCTTTTCATTAGCCCAAATCCATCCAACTGGACAGTCAGGTCAGAGATTCAGGGGGCTGTTGGGTCTCGTCTGGCTTTCACACCTCCTTGCACAGCCATAAAGGGCCACAGGGTCCTGCCGAGTGTTTGTCGCCGAAGTGTGTGTGTGTGTGTGTGTGTGTGTGTGTGTGTGTGTGTGTGTGTGTGTGTGTGTGTGTGTGTGTGTGTGTGTAAGGAATGGTTTCCCCCACAACAAGACAGCGGTTTAGATTAAGGGCCATTTTGACTACTGCCCAGGGTCACACCACAGATCATAGCCAGGATAGTTTGGGTTGCTGTGCCAACGGGATAGGCCCGACCCGTTGTCCTGGCGGCGGGAAACCTGTGTACACGTGCAGGAGGGGAGGACAGGGAGGAAGGTAAGGAGGAAAGACGAGGTGGCCACTCGGTGTCACGTGTCAGAGAAATGGGGGCTTGTGGTTTTCACCAGGACGGACACACACGCACACATACACACGCACACGCACGCACACATACACACACACACACACACACACAGACGCACGGCCTAGCCCAATGAAGCAGCAACTCACATGGCTGATCCAGGTTAGAGGCGGGGTGTGTGTTGTGTGTGTGTGTGTGTGTGTGTGTGTGTGTGTGTGTGTGTTCTCACACAATAGCCTGAGAGGGTGTAGTGTAGATTGTGTGTCTTGATCAGGGCAGGGTGAGTCAGTGTGACGGTGATGATGACTTAAGCCTTCTACATCTCCAGCTAGCCATGGAATTACTCATAGGACCTATTCCCTACATAGTGCACTACTCTTAAAGTCATGCCAAATGGCAACCTATTCCCTACATAGTGCACTACTCTTAAAGTCATGCCAAATGGCACCCTATTCCCTACATAGTGCACTACTTTTAAAGTCATGCCAAATGGCACCCTATTCCCTACATAGTGCACTACTTTTAAAGTCATGCCAAATGGCACCCTATTCCCTACATAGTGCACTAATTTTAAAGTCATGCCAAATGGCACCCTATTCCCTTTCAAAAGTAGTGCACTGTATAGGGAATAGGGTCCCCTTTGGGATGCACCCAGAGCCACCCTCACAGCAGTGGAGACAGACGAGACCCTGAGAGAAGTTGTCGTTTTGAGACATTGATGTTATTAAGTATGATGTTCACAAGTTGTTGTAGTCAAATGCTGATTTTATGTATTGAGAACGGACACATCTGTTTGTCCCATAAGCCCAACTAACAGGGTTAACCATAAGCCCAACTAACAGGGTTAACCATAAGCCCAACTAACAGGGTTAACCATAAGCCCAACTAACAGGGTTAACCATAAGCCCAACTAACAGGGTTAACCATAAGCCCAACTAACAGGGTTAACCATAAGCCCAACTAACAGGGTTAACCATAAGCCCAACTAACAGGGTTAACCATAAGCCCAACTAACAGGGTTAACCATAAGCCCAACTAACAGGGTTAACCATAAGCCCAACTAACAGGGTTAACCATTAGGGTTAACCATAAGCCCAACTAACAGGGTTAACCATAAGCCCAACTAACAGGGTTAACCATAAGCCCAACTAACAGGGGCCCAACTAACAGGGTTAACCATAAGCCCAACTAACAGGGTTAACCATAAGCCCAACTAACAGGGTTAACCATAAGCCCAACTAACAGGGTTAACCATAAGCCCAACTAACAGGGTTAACCATAAGCCCAACTAACAGGGTTAACCATAAGCCCAACTAACAGGGTTAACCATAAGCCCAACTAACAGGGTTAACCATAAGCCCAACTAACAGGGTTAACCATAAGCCCAACTAACAGGGTTAACCATAAGCCCAACTAACAGGGTAAGCCCAACTAACAGGGTTAACCATAAGCCCATAACAGGGTTAACCATAAGCCCAACTAACAGGGTTAACCATAAGCCCAACTAACAGGGTTAACCATAAGCCCAACTAACAGGGTTAACCATACTAACAGTTAACCCCAACTAACAGGGTTAACCATAAGCCCAACTAACAGGGTTAACCATAAGCCCAACTAACAGGGTTAACCATAAGCCCAACTAACAGGGTTAACCATAAGCCCAACTAACAGGGTTAACCATAAGCCCAACTAACAGGGTTAAACCATAAGCCCAACTAACAGGGTTAACCATAAGCCCAACTAACAGGGTTAACCCCAACTTTAAACCATAAGCCCAACTAACAGGGTTAACCATAAGCCCAACTAACAGGGTTAACCATAAGCCCAACTAACAGGGTTAACCATAAGCCCAACTAACAGGGTTAACCATAAGCCCAACTAACAGGGTTAACCATAAGCCCAACTAACAGGGTTAACCATAAGCCCAACTAACAGGGTTAACCATAAGCCCAACTAACAGGGTTAAACCATAAACACAGTGGAAGATACATTTACCTAAAATGGCCACGCTTCTTGAAGTTGCCAAAAGTCGTTCAGCCCAGAGCCAGTCGACCAATAATGTATTTACCCTCCACATAACACAACGGGTTTCTCAACCGATGTTCTAGGTGCTGTTGGTCGTACGCGCTCAAGTGGCTATTGCACAGTCTTCTAATAAAGGTGACTAAATGTACAGATGGTTAACAGGCTGGAGGGAAAAGCTCCATGAAATCACAAACACACCGCGGGTCTCTGGGGAACTGAACAGGCCAGAACCTCCCAAATGGAGCCCTATTCCCTGTAGAGTGCACTACTTTTGACCAGGACCTAAAGGGTTTGAGACTCTGATGTAGACTATACGTGGTAAAGGAAAAGGGACATTGTCTAAGACTTAGTGGGGGTACGGTACGCTCCGACGGCAGACTAGCATAAACCTGTGGAAAATCAGGTTTGGAATGGGTGGGCCTTAAAGCTGCTCCACAATGAAGGAGAGGGTCAGATCTAGAGGTCTGGAGGAAGAAGGAAACAATATGGTGTCTCTTATGTGGCCTGGAAAGGGACAGACTGTTAGGTTATGGTGATTTACAAAGAATGGATTCTTAAAAGATTTGTGTACGCAATAGCATGCATCTAATTTTGGGTTTAGGCTAATTTCTGATTACTTGTTCAAAGTTGATAGAATATGTTCCAGATTTGTCACAATATATTATAATTATTATAGATTACACCTTTATTTATGAGAATGAGGGAGTCCTCATTCCCATAATGCAGCACAACATTACAAAGTACATCATAAGGAATTACTGCCAGACACAATCTGACCAAGCAAAGGCTCATTATGAGATATTCTGACAAGCCAGGGCAGGACCTGCCAAGACAGGACCGGACAAGACAGGACCTGACAAAGACGGGAGCTGACAAGACAAGACAGGACCTGACAAGACAGGACAGGACCTGACAAAGACGGGTCCCGACAAGACAAGACAGGACCTGCCAAGACAGAACAGGACAGGACCTGACAAGACAGAACAGGACCTGACAAGACAGGACCCGACAAGACAAGACCTGCCAAGACAGAACAGGACAGGACCTGACAAGACAGGACCCGACAAGACAGGACAGGACCTGCCAAGACAGGACCTGACAAGACAGGACCCAACAAGACAAGACAGGACCTGACAAAGACGGGACCTGACAAGACAGGACCTGACAAGACAAGACAGGACCTGACAAGACGGGACCTGACAAGACGGGACCTGACAAGACAGGACAGGACCTGACAAGACAGGACCTGACAAGACAGGACCTGACAAGACGGGACCTGACAAGACAGGACCTGACAGGGCAGGACAGGACAGGACCTGGCAAGACAGGACCTGACAAGACAGGGCAGGACAGGACAGGACCTGACAAGACAGGACCCGACAAGACAGGACCTGACAAGACAGGACAGGACAGGACCTGACAAGCCAGGACAGGACCTGACAAGCCAAGACAGGACCTGACAAGACAGGACAGGACGTGACAAGCCAGGGCAGGACCTGACAAGACAGGACAGGACCTGACAAGACAGGGCAGGAACTGACAAGACAGGGCAGGAACTGACAAGACAGGGCAGGACCTGACAAGACAAGACAGGACCTGACAAGACAGGGCAGGACCTGACAAGCCAGGACAGGACCTGACAAGACAGGGCAGGACCTGACAAGACAAGACAGGACCTGACAAGACAAGACAGGACCTGACAAGATAGGGCAGGACTTGACAAGACAGGGCAGGACCTGACAAGACAGGGCATGACCTGACAAGACAGGGACAAGACAGGACCTGACCTGACAAGATAGGGCAGGACTTGACAAGCTAGGGCAGGACCTGACAAGACAGGGCAGGACCTGACAAGCCAGGACAGGACCTGACAAGACAGGGCAGGACCTGACAAGACAAGACAGGACCTGACAAGACAAGACAGGACCTGACAAGATAGGGCAGGACTTGACAAGCTAGGGCAGGACCTGACAAGACAGGGCATGACCTGACAAGACAGGACCTGACAAGACGGGACCTGACCTGACAAGATAGGGCAGGACTTGACAAGCTAGGGCAGGACCTGACAAGACAGGGCAGGACCTGACAAGCCAGAACAGGACCTGACAAGACAGGGCAGGACCTGACAAGACAAGACAGGACCTGACAAGACAAGACAGGACCTGACAAGATAGGGCAGGACCTGACAAGCTAGGGCAGAACCTGACAAGACAGGACCTGACAGGGCAGGACAGGACCTGGCAAGACAGGACCTGACAAGACAGGGCAGGACAGGACCTGACAAGACAGGACCCGACAAGACAAGACCTGACAAGACAGGACAGGACAGGACCTGACAAGCCAGGACAGGACAGGACCTGACAAGCCAGGACAGGACCTGACAAGACAGGACAGGACAGGACGTGACAAGCCAGGGCAGGACCTGACAGGACAGGACCTGACAAGACAGGGCAGGAACTGACAAGACAGGGCAGGACCTGACAAGACAGGGCAGGACCTGACAAGACAAGACAGGACCTGACAAGACAGGGCAGGACCTGACAAGCCAGGACAGGACCTGACAAGACAGGGCAGGACCTGACAAGACAAGACCTGACAAGACAAGACAGGACCTGACAAGATAGGGCAGGACTTGACAAGCTAGGGCAGGACCTGACAAGACAGGGCATGACCTGACAAGACAGGACAGGACCTGACAAGACAGGACAGGACCTGACAAGACGGGACCTGACAAGACAGGACCTGACAAGACAGGACCTGACAAGACGGGACCTGACAAGACGGGACCTGACAGGACAGGACCTGACAAGACAGGACCTGACAAGACGGGACCTGACAAGACAGGACCTGACAAGACAGGACAGGACCCGACAAGACAGGACAGGACCTGACAAGCCAGGACAGGACAGGACCTGACAAGCCAGGACCTGACAAGACAGGACAGGACAGGACGTGACAAGCCAGGGCAGGACCTGACAAGACAGGAGATGACCTGACAAGACAGGGCAGGACCTGACAAGACAGGGCAGGACCTGACAAGACAGGGCAGGACCTGACAAGACAGGGCAGGACCTGACAAGCCAGGACAGGACCTGACAAGACAGGGCAGGACCTGACAAGACAATACCTGACAAGACAAGACAGGACCTGACAAGATAGGGCAGGACTTGACAAGCTAGGGCAGGACCTGACAAGACAGGGCATGACCTGACAAGACAGGACAGGACCTGACAAGACAGGACCTGACAAGACGGGACCTGACAGGACAGGACCTGACAAGACAGGACCTGACAAGACGGGACCTGACAAGACAGGACCTGACAAGACAGGACAGGACAGGACCTGACAAGACAGGACCCAACAAGACAGGCCAGGACCTGACAAGCCAGGACAGGACCTGACAAGCCAGGACCTGACAAGACAGGACAGGACAGGACGTGACAAGCCATGGCAGGACCTGACAAGACAGGAGATGACCTGACAAGACAGGGCAGGACCTGACAAGACAGGGCAGGACCTGACAAGACAGGGCAGGACCTGACAAGACAGGACCTGACAAGACAGGGCAGGACCTGACAAGCCAGGACAGGACCTGACAAGACAGGGCAGGACCTGACAAGACAGGGCAGGACCTGACAAGACAAGACCTGACAAGACAAGACAGGACCTGACAAGATAGGGCAGGACTTGACAAGCTAGGACAGGACCTGACAAGACAGGGCATGACCTGACAAGACAGGACAGGACCTGACAAGACAGGACAGGACCTGACAAGACGGGACCTGACAAGACAGGACCTGACAAGACAGAACCTGACAAGACGGGACCTGACAAGACGGGACCTGACAGGACAGGACCTGACAAGACAGGACCTGACAAGACGGGACCTGACAAGACAGGACCTGACAAGACAGGACAGGACCTGACAAGACAGGACCCGACAAGACAGGACAGGACCTGACAAGCCAGGACAGGACAGGACCTGACAAGCCAGGACCTGACAAGACAGGACAGGACAGGACGTGACAAGCCAGGGCAGGACCTGACAAGACAGGAGATGACCTGACAAGACAGGGCAGGAACTGACAAGACAGGGCAGGACCTGACAAGACAGGGCAGGACCTGACAAGACAGGGCAGGACCTGACAAGCCAGGACAGGACCTGACAAGACAGGGCAGGACCTGACAAGACAGGGCAGGACCTGACAAGACAGGACCTGACAAGACAAGACAGGACCTGACAAGATAGGGCAGGACTTGACAAGCTAGGGCAGGACCTGACAAGCCAGGACAGGACCTGACAAGACAGGACAGGACGTGACAAGCCAGGGCAGGACCTGACAAGACAGGACAGGACCTGACAAGACAGGGCAGGAACTGACAGGGCAGGAACTGACAAGACAGGGCAGGACCTGACAAGACAGGGCAGGACCTGACAAGACAAGACAGGACCTGACAAGACAGGGCAGGACCTGACAAGCCAGGACAGGACCTGACAAGACAGGGCAGGACCTGACAAGACAGGACCTGACAAGACAAGACAGGACCTGACAAGATAGGGCAGGACTTGACAAGCTAGGGCAGGACCTGACAAGGCAGGGCAGGACTTGACAAGCCAGGACAGGACCTGACAAGACAGGGCAGGACCTGACAAGACAGGACAGGACCTGACAAGACAGGGCAGGACCTGACAAGACAGGACAGGACCTGACAAGACAGGGCAGGACCTGACAAGACAGGACCTGACAAGACAGGACAGGACCTGACAAGACAGGGCAGGACCTGACAAGACAGGGCAGGACCTGACAAGACAGGACAGGACCTGACAAGACAGGGCAGGACCTGACAAGACAGGACCTGACAAGACAGGGCAGGACCTGACAAGACAGGACCTGACAAGACAGTGCAGGACCTAGCAAAGAACTGCACCACTACCATTGTCTGGAGAAGTTTTCTCTGCTAGAAGTCTGTGAGTGTGAGGTGTAGTAGGGTGGACGCAGGCCATGGCATTGCTTGGAGTGCTGAAGCTTTGTGCCCGCTGAGGAGGGTTGTTGGATGTGTGTGTGTTTACACATGGCTGGGCACTTGGACCTTCCGTCAGATGGACGGCCGCCAGGTGTGTGTCTGTGTGTGTCGCTCTGTAGGGTGGACGCGTTTCAGACCTCTGCAGCTTCTCAGGCTGAGAGATGAAAGGGCTAAAAGAGATACCTGGTCCGTCTCAGGCTGAGAGGTGAAAGGGCTAAAAGAGGTACCTGGTCCGTCTCAGGCTGAGAGGTGAAAGGGCTAAAAGAGGTACCTGGTCCGTCTCAGGCTGAGAGGTGAAAGGGCTAAAAGAGGTACCTGGTCCGTCTCAGGTAGAGAGGGGAAAGGGCTAAAAGAGGTACCTGGTCCGTCTCAGGCTGAGAGGTGAAAGGGCTAAAAGAGGTACCTGGTCCGTCTCAGGTAGAGAGGTGAAAGGGCTAAAAGAGGTACCTGGTCCGTCTCAGGCTGAGAGGTGAAAGGGCTATGACATATTATTATATTATATTGGCGATACATAGGCAGGAATGGAAATTCATAATATACACTCATTCCCATGACCATGAAAGAGTGAAGACTGTCAGCTTTTTTACATTGCATTCTGACATTATGCTACTTGTTTAACAGCAACCAGAAACAGATTAGGTAGATCTGTCATTTTCATGACAGAGTTTCTGCTGAAACGTCCCTTTCTACTTTAGAATGGACCTACGGTTTCCTGGGTTATTTGAGGCCTAGGAGAGAGGTGAGGTAGATTCCTCAGTGAGCAGCTTTCTGTTCGCCTGCTCCAACATGTTGTTTTGTAGAGTCTGTCGTGAACCTTGGCTTTAAGGTTCCATCATTAATAACAGTAGACCTGAGTCTGTCGTGAACCATGGCTTTAAGGTTCCATCATTAATAACAGTAGACCTGAGTCTGTCGTGAACCTTGGCTTTAAGGTTCCATCATTAATAACAGTAGACCTGAGTCTGTCGTGAACCTTGGCTTTAAGGTTCCATCATTAATAACAGTAGACCTGAGTCTGTCGTGAACCTTGGCTTTAAGGTTCCATCATTAATAACAGTAGACCTGAGTCTGTCGTGAACCTTGGCTTTAAGGTTCCATCATTAATAACAGTAGACCTGAGTCTGTCGTGAACCTTGGCTTTAAGGTTCCATCATTAATAACAGTAGACCTGAGTCTGTCGTGAACCATGTGGCTTTAAGGTTCCATCATTAATAACAGTAGACCTGAGTCTGTCGTGAACCTTGGCTTTAAGGTTCCATCATTAATAACAGTAGACCTGAGTCTGTCGTGAACCTTGGCTTTAAGGTTCCATCATTAATAACAGTAGACCTGAGTCTGTCGTGAACCTTGGCTTTAAGGTTCCATCATTAATAACAGTAGACCTGAGTCTGTCGTGAACCTTGGCTTTAAGGTTCCATCATTAATAACGGTAGACCTGAGTCTGTCGTGAACCTTGGCTTTAAGGTTCCATCATTAATAACGTAGTAGACCTGAGTCTGTCGTGAACCTTGGCTTTAAGGTTCCATCATTAATAACAGTAGACCTGAGTCTGTCGTGAACCTTGGCTTTAAGGTTCCATCATTAATAACGGTAGACCTGAGTCTGTCGTGAACCTTGGCTTTAAGGTTCCATCATTAATAACAGTAGACCTGAGTCTGTCGTGAACCTTGGCTTTAAGGTTCCATCATTAATAACAGTAGACCTGAGTCTATCGTGAACCATGGCTTTAAGGTTCCATCATTAATAACAGTAGACCTGAGTCTGTCGTGAACCTTGGCTTTAAGGTTCCATCATTAATAACAGTAGACCTGAGTCTGTCGTGAACCATGGCTTTAAGGTTCCATCATTAATAACAGTAGACCTGCTATTCTGACCGGTTTGTTGTCTCATGACGCAATTGTTGGAACCAACCGCCGGTCAACAATAACTTAACATCTTATTCTCCCTCCTTGGTAACGGTCCATGACAATAACTTAACATCTTATTCTCCCTCCCTGGTAATGGTCCATGACAATAACTTAACATCTTTATTCTCCCTCCTTGGTAACGGTCCATGACAATAACTTAACATCTTATTCTCCTTCCTGGTAACGGTCCATGACAATAACTTAACATCTTATTCTCCTTCCTGGTAACGGTCCATGGCAATAACTTAACATCTTATTCTCTCTCCTTGGTAACGGTCCATGACAATAACTTAACATCTTATTCTCCTTCCTGGTAACGGTCCATGACAATAACTTAACATCTTATTCTCCTTCCTGGTAACGGTCCATGACAATAACTTAACATCTTATTCTCCTTCCTGGTAACGGTCCATGACAATAACTTAACATCTTATTCTCCTTCCTGGTAACGGTCCATGACAATAACTTAACATCTTATTCTCCTTCCTGGTAACGATCCATGACAATAACTTAACATCTTATTCTCCCTCCTTGGTAACGGTCCATGACAATAACTTAACATCTTATTCTCTCTCCTTGGTAACGGTCCATGACAATAAATTAACATCTTATTCTCCTTCCTGGTAACGGTCCATGGCAATAACTTAACATCTTATTCTCCCTCCTTGGTAACGGTCCATGACAATAACTTAACATCTTATTCTCCTTCCTGGTAACGGTCCATGGCAATAATGTCATCTTATTCCTCTACCTGGTAACGATCCTTAGTAATGTCAGTTTATTCTCCTACCTGGTAACGGTCCTTAGTAATGTCAGTTTATTCTCTCTACCTGGTAACAATCCTTAGTAATGTCAGTTTATTCCTCTCCTAGTAACGTTTATTCCTCTAGTAATGACAATGTCAGCTTTATTCCTCTACCTGGTAAAGGTCCTTAGTAATGTCAGTTTATTCCTCTACCTGGTAAAGGTCCTTAGTAATGTCAGTTTATTCTCAATCCTTAGTAATGTCAGTTTATTCTCCTACCTGGTAAAGGTCCTTAGTAATGTCAGTTTATTCTCCTACCTGGTAACAATCCTTAGTAATGGTCCTTAGTAATGTCAGTTTATTCTCTACCTGGTAATGTCAATTCCTTAGTAATGTCAGTTTATTCTCTCTACCTGGTAACGATCCTTAGTAATGTCAGTTTATTCCTCTACCTGGTAAAGGTCCTTAGTAATGTCAGTTTATTCTCTCTACCTGGTAACGGTCCTTAGTAATGTCAGTTTATTCTCTACCTGGTAAGGTCCTTAGTAATGTCAGTTTATTCTCCTACCTGGTAAAGGTCCTTAGTAATGTCAGTTTATTCCTCTACCTACCTGGTAACCTGGGTCCTTAGTAATGTCAGTTTATTCTCCTACCTGGTAACGGTCCTTAGTAATGTCAGTTTATTCCTCTACCTGGTAGCGATCCTTAGTAATGTCAGTTTATTCCTCTACCTGGTAACGCTCCTTAGTAATGTCAGTTTATTCCTCTACCTGGTAAGGTCCTTAGTAATGTCAGTTTATTCTCCTACCTGGTAGCGATCCTTAGTAATGTCAGTTTATTCCTCTACCTGGTAGCGGTCCTTAGTAATGTCAGTTTATTCCTCTACCTGGTAACGCTCCTTAGTAATGTCAGTTTATTCCTCTACCTGGTAAAGGTCCTTAGTAATGTCAGTTTATTCCTCTACCTGGTAAAGGTCCTTAGTAATGTCAGTTTATTCTCCTACCTGGTAAAGGTCCTTAGTAATGTCAGTTTATTCTCCTACCTGGTAAAGGTCCTTAGTAATGTCAGTTTATTCTCCTACCTGGTAAAGGTCCTTAGTAATGTCAGTTTATTCCTCTACCTGGTAAAGGTCCTTAGTAATGTCAGTTTATTCTCCTACCTGGTAAAGGTCCTTAGTAATGTCAGTTTATTCTCCTACCTGGTAAAGGTCCTTAGTAATGTCAGTTTATTCTCCTACCTGGTAAAGGTCCTTAGTAATGTCAGTTTATTCCTCTACCTGGTAACAATCCTTAGTAATGTCAGTTTATTCCTCTACCTGGTAAAGGTCCTTAGTAATGTCAGTTTATTCTCCTACCTGGTAACGGTCCTTAGTAATGTCAGTTTATTCTCCTTCCTGGTAAAGGTCCTTAGTAATGTCAGTTTATTCTCCTACCTGGTAAAGGTCCTTAGTAATGTCAGTTTATTCCTCTACCTGGTAACAATCCTTAGTAATGTCAGTTTATTCCTCTACCTGGTAACGGTCCTTAGTAATGTCAGTTTATTCCTCTACCTGGTAAAGGTCCTTAGTAATGTCAGTTTATTCCTCTACCTGGTAAAGGTCCTTAGTAATGTCAGTTTATTCTCCTACCTTGGTAGCGATCCTTAGTAATGTCAGTTTATTCTCCTACCTGGTAAAGGTCCTTAGTAATGTCAGTTTATTCTCCTACCTGGTAAAGGTCCTTAGTAATGTCAGTTTATTCTCCTACCTGGTAAAGGTCCTTAGTAATGTCAGTTTATTCCTCTACCTGGTAACAATCCTTAGTAATGTCAGTTTATTCCTCTACCTGGTAACGGTCCTTAGTAATGTCAGTTTATTCCTCTACCTGGTAAAGGTCCTTAGTAATGTCAGTTTATTCTCCTACCTGGTAAAGGTCCTTAGTAATGTCAGTTTATTCTCCTACCTGGTAAAGGTCCTTAGTAATGTCAGTTTATTCTCCTACCTGGTAAGGTCCTTAGTAATGTCAGTTTATTCTCCTTCCTGGTAAAGGTCCTTAGTAATGTCAGTTTATTCCTCTACCTGGTAAAGGTCCTTAGTAATGTCAGTTTATTCCTCTACCTGGTAAAGGTCCTTAGTAATGTCAGTTTATTCTCCTACCTGGTAAAGGTCCTTAGTAATGTCAGTTTATTCTCCTACCTGGTAAAGGTCCTTAGTAATGTCAGTTTATTCTCCTACCTGGTAAATGGTCCTTAGTAATGTCAGTTTATTCTCTACCTGGTAAAGGTCCTTAGTAATGTCAGTTTATTCTCCTACCTGGTAACAATCCTTAGTAATGTCAGTTTATTCTCCTACCTGGTAAAGGTCCTTAGTAATGTCAGTTTATTCTCTCTACCTGGTAAAGGTCCTTAGTAATGTCAGTTTATTCCTACCTGGTAAAGGTCCTTAGTAATGGTTTATTCTCCTAAGGTCCTTAGTAATGTCAGTTTATTCTCCTACCTGGTAAAGGTCCTTAGTAATGTCAGTTTATTCTCTACCTGGTAAGGTCCTTAGTAATGTCAGTTTATTCTCCTACCTGGTAAAGGTCCTTAGTAATGTCAGTTTATTTCTCCTACCTGGTAAAGGTCCTTAGTAATGTCAGTTTATTCCTCTACCTGGTAAGGTCCTTAGTAATGTCAGTTTAATGATCCTTAGTAATGTCAGTTTATTCTCCTACCTGGTAAAGGTCCTTAGTAATGTCAGTTTATTCTCCTACCTGGTAAAAGGTCCTTAGTAATGTCAGTTTATTCTCCTACCTGGTAAAGGTCCTTAGTAATGTCAGTTTATTCTCCTACCTGGTAAAGGTCCTTAGTAATGTCAGTTTATTCTCCTACCTGGTAAAGGTCCTTAGTAATGTCAGTTTATTCTCCTCTACCTGGTAAAGGTCCTTAGTAATGTCAGTTTATTCTCCTACCTGGTAAGGTCCTTAGTAATGTCAGTTTATTCTCCTACCTGGTAAAGGTCCTTAGTAATGTCAGTTTATTCTCCTACCTGGTAAAGGTCCTTAGTAATGTCAGTTTATTCTCCTACCTGGTAAAGGTCCTTAGTAATGTCAGTTTATTCTCCTACCTGTTTACCTGGTAAAGGTCCTTAGTAATGTCAGTTTATTCCTCTACCTGGTAACAATCCTTAGTAATGTCAGTTTATTCCTCTACCTGGTAAAGGTCCTTAGTAATGTCAGTTTATTCCTCTACCTGGTAAAGGTCCTTAGTAATGTCAGTTTATTCTCTACCTGGTAAAGGTCCTTAGTAATGTCAGTTTATTCTCCTACCTGGTAAGGTCCTTAGTAATGTCAGTTTATTCTCCTACCTGGTAAAGGTCCTTAGTAATGTCAGTTTATTCTCCTACCTGGTAACAATCCTTAGTAATGTCAGTTTATTCTCCTACCTGGTAACCTGGTAAAGGTCCTTAGTAATGTCAGTTTATTCTCCTACCTGGTAAAGGTCCTTAGTAATGTCAGTTTATTCTCCTACCTGGTTAAGGTCCTTAGTAATGTCAGTTTATTCCTCTACCTGGTAACAATCCTTAGTAATGTCAGTTTATTCTCCTACCTGGTAAAGGTCCTTAGTAATGTCAGTTTATTCCTCTACCTGGTAACAATCCTTAGTAATGTCAGTTTATTCCTCCTACCTGGTAAGGTAATGTCAGTTTATTCTCCTACCTGGTAAGCGTTTATTCTCCTATCCTTAGTAATGTCAGTTTATTCTCTCTACCTGGTAAAGGTCCTTAGTAATGTCAGTTTATTCTCCTACCTGGTAAGGTCCTTAGTAATGTCAGTTTATTCTCCTACCTGGTAAAGGTCCTTAGTAATGTCAGTTTATTCTCCTTCCTGGTAAAGGTCCTTAGTAATGTCAGTTTATTCTCCTACCTGGTAACGCTCCTTAGTAATGTCAGTTTATTCTCCTACCTGGTAACGCTCCTTAGTAATGTCAGTTTATTCTCCTTCCTGGTAAAGGTCCTTAGTAATGTCAGTTTATTCCTCTACCTGGTAAAGGTCCTTAGTAATGTCAGTTTATTCTCCTACCTTGGTAGCGATCCTTAGTAATGTCAGTTTATTCTCCTACCTGGTAAAGGTCCTTAGTAATGTCAGTTTATTCTCCTACCTGGTAAAGGTCCTTAGTAATGTCAGTTTATTCTCCTACCTGGTAAAGGTCCTTAGTAATGTCAGTTTATTCCTCTACCTGGTAACGGTCCTTAGTAATGTCAGTTTATTCTCCTACCTGGTAAAGGTCCTTAGTAATGTCAGTTTATTCTCCTACCTGGTAAAGGTCCTTAGTAATGTCAGTTTATTCTCCTACCTGGTAACGGTCCTTAGTAATGTCAGTTTATTCTCCTACCTGGTAAAGGTCCTTAGTAATGTCAGTTTATTCCTCTACCTGGTAACGATCCTTAGTAATGTCAGTTTATTCCTCTACCTGGTAACGATCCTTAGTAATGTCAGTTTATTCTCCTACCTGGTAAAGGTCCTTAGTAATGTCAGTTTATTCCTCTACCTGGTAACAATCCTTAGTAATGTCAGTTTATTCCTCTACCTGGTAACAATCCTTAGTAATGTCAGTTTATTCTCCTACCTGGTAACGATCCTTAGTAATGTCAGTTTATTCCTCTACCTGGTAACAATCCTTAGTAATGTCAGTTTATTCCTCTACCTGGTAACGATCCTTAGTAATGTCAGTTTATTCCTCTACCTGGTAACAATCCTTAGTAATGTCAGTTTATTCCTCTACCTGGTAAAGGTCCTTAGTAATGTCAGTTTATTCCTCTAAAGTTTATTCCTCTACCTGGTAACAATCCTTAGTAATGTCAGTTTATTCCTCTACCTGGTAAAGGTCCTTAGTAATGTCAGTTTATTCCTCTACCTGGTAACGGTCCTTAGTAATGTCAGTTTATTCTCCTACCTGGTAAAGGTCCTTAGTAATGTCAGTTTATTCTCCTACCTGGTAAAGGTCCTTAGTAATGTCAGTTTATTCTCCTACCTGGTAAAGGTCCTTAGTAATGTC
Source organism: Oncorhynchus nerka (assembly GCF_034236695.1). Taxonomy (NCBI): domain Eukaryota; kingdom Metazoa; phylum Chordata; class Actinopteri; order Salmoniformes; family Salmonidae; genus Oncorhynchus; species Oncorhynchus nerka. Next base: position 12,986,238 of record NC_088405.1, read on the forward strand.
AGTTTATTCTCCTTCCTGGTAAAGGTCCTTAGTAATGTCAGTTTATTCCTCTACCTGGTAACGATCCTTAGTAATGTCAGTTTATTCCTCTACCTGGTAACGGTCCTTAGTAATGTCAGTTTATTCTCCTACCTGGTAAAGGTCCTTAGTAATGTCAGTTTATTCTCCTACCTGGTAAAGGTCCTTAGTAATGTCAGTTTATTCTCCTACCTGGTAAAGGTCCTTAGTAATGTCAGTTTATTCTCCTACCTGGTAACGATCCTTAGTAATGTCAGTTTATTCCTCTACCTGGTAACGGTCCTTAGTAATGTCAGTTTATGCCTCTACCTGGTAACGGTCCTTAGTAATGTCAGTTTATTCTCCTACCTGGTAAAGGTCCTTAGTAATGTCAGTTTATTCTCCTACCTGGTAAAGGTCCTTAGTAATGTCAGTTTATTCTCCTACCTGGTAAAGGTCCTTAGTAATGTCAGTTTATTCCTCTACCTGGTAACAATCCTTAGTAATGTCAGTTTATTCTCCTACCTGGTAGCGGTCCTTAGTAATGTCAGTTTATTCCTCTACCTGGTAAAGGTCCTTAGTAATGTCAGTTTATTCTCGTTCCTGGTAAAGGTCCTTAGTAATGTCAGTTTATTCCTCTACCTGGTAACAATCCTTAGTAATGTCAGTTTATTCCTCTACCTGGTAAAGGTCCTTAGTAATGTCAGTTTATTCTCCTACCTGGTAACGGTCCTTAGTAATGTCAGTTTATTCTCCTTCCTGGTAAAGGTCCTTAGTAATGTCAGTTTATTCTCCTACCTGGTAAAGGTCCTTAGTAATGTCAGTTTATTCCTCTACCTGGTAAGGTCCTTAGTAATGTCAGTTTAATGTCCTTAGTAATGTCAGTTTATTCCTCTACCTGGTAAAGGTCCTTAGTAATGTCAGTTTATTCCTCTACCTGGTAAAGGTCCTTAGTAATGTCAGTTTATTCCTCTACCTGGTAAAGGTCCTTAGTAATGTCAGTTTATTCTCCTACCTTGGTAGCGATCCTTAGTAATGTCAGTTTATTCTCCTACCTGGTAAAGGTCCTTAGTAATGTCAGTTTATTCTCCTACCTGGTAAAGGTCCTTAGTAATGTCAGTTTATTCTCCTACCTGGTAAAGGTCCTTAGTAATGTCAGTTTATTCCTCTACCTGGTAACAATCCTTAGTAATGTCAGTTTATTCTCCTACCTGGTAGCGGTCCTTAGTAATGTCAGTTTATTCCTCTACCTGGTAACGCTCCTTAGTAATGTCAGTTTATTCCTCTACCTGGTAACGATCCTTAGTAATGTCAGTTTATTCTCCTACCTTGGTAGCGATCCTTAGTAATGTCAGTTTATTCTCCTACCTGGTAAAGGTCCTTAGTAATGTCAGTTTATTCCTCTACCTGGTAAAGGTCCTTAGTAATGTCAGTTTATTCTCCTACCTGGTAAAGGTCCTTAGTAATGTCAGTTTATTCTCCTTCCTGGTAAAGGTCCTTAGTAATGTCAGTTTATTCTCCTTCCTGGTAAAGGTCCTTAGTAATGTCAGTTTATTCTCCTACCTGGTAACGCTCCTTAGTAATGTCAGTTTATTCTCCTACCTGGTAACGCTCCTTAGTAATGTCAGTTTATTCTCCTACCTGGTAAAGGTCCTTAGTAATGTCAGTTTATTCTCCTACCTGGTAACGGTCCTTAGTAATGTCAGTTTATTCTCCTACCTGGTAACGCTCCTTAGTAATGTCAGTTTATTCTCCTACCTGGTAGCGATCCTTAGTAATGTCAGTTTATTCTCCTACCTGGTAACGCTCCTTAGTAATGTCAGTTTATTCCTCTACCTGGTAACGCTCCTTAGTAATGTCAGTTTATTCTCCTTCCTGGTAAAGGTCCTTAGTAATGTCAGTTTATTCCTCTACCTGGTAAAGGTCCTTAGTAATGTCAGTTTATTCTCCTACCTTGGTAGCGATCCTTAGTAATGTCAGTTTATTCTCCTACCTGGTAAAGGTCCTTAGTAATGTCAGTTTATTCTCCTACCTGGTAAAGATCCTTAGTAATGTCAGTTTATTCCTCTACCTGGTAACGGTCCTTAGTAATGTCAGTTTATTCCTCTAACTGGTAATGATCCTTAGTAATGTCAGTTTATTCTCCTTCCTGGTAACGCTCCTTAGTAATGTCAGTTTATTCTCCTACCTGGTAAAGGTCCTTAGTAATGTCAGTTTATTCCTCTACCTGGTAACAATCCTTAGTAATGTCAGTTTATTCCTCTACCTGGTAACAATGCCTGCTTAACCCGGAAGCCAGCCTGGTACACCTGGTAACCATATCAGCGTGCATAGCGCCCGGTCCGCCACAGGAGTCGCTAGAGCGAGATGGGACAAAAGCATCCCAGCCGGCCAAACCCTCCCCTAACCCAGACAACGCTGGGCCAAACCCTCCCCTAACCCAGACGATGCTGGGCCAAACCCTCCCCTAACCCAGACCACGCTGGGCCAAACCCTCCCCTAACCCAGACCACGCTGGGCCAAACCCTCCCTAACCCAGACCACGCTGGGCCAAACCCTCCCTAACCCAGACCACGCTGGGCCAAACCCTCCCCTAACCCAGACCACGCTGGGCCAAACCCTCCCCTAACCCAGACCACGCTGGGCCAAACCCTCCCCTAACCCAGACCACGCTGGGCCAAACCCTCCCCTAACCCAGACCACGCTGGGCCAAACCCTCCCCTAACCCAGACGACGCTGGTCCAAACCATCCCCTAACCCAGACCACGCTGGGCCAAACCCTCCCCTAACCCAGACCACGCTGGGCCAAACCCTCCCTAACCCAGACCACGCTGGGCCAAACCCTCCCCTAACCCAGACGACGCTGGTCCAAACCATCCCCTAACCCAGACCACGCTGGGCCAAACCCTCCCCTAACCCAGACGACACTGGGCCAAACACGACGCTGGGCCAAACCCTCCCCTAACCCAGACGACGCTCACGCTCTACATGAGGTGTCAGTTCCTAGAACCGAGGGTCAGGCCCCCCTCTACATGATGTCATTCTCTAGAACAGAGGGTCAGGCCCCCCTCTACATGATGTCAGTCTCTAGAACAGAGGGTCAGGCCCCCCTCTACATGAGGTGTCAGTTCCTAGAACCGAGGGTCAGGCCCCCCTCTACATGATGTCAGTCACTAGAACAGAGGGTCTGAGGTCCGTCTACATGATGTCAGTCTCTAGAACGGAGGGTCTGAGGTCTGTCTACATGATGTCAGTCTCTAGAACGGAGGGTCTGAGGTCCGTCTACATGATGTCAGTCACTAGAACGGAGGGTCTGAGGTCCGTCTACATGATGTCAGTCACTAGAACGGAGGGTCTGAGGTCTGTCTACATGATGTCAGTCACTAGAACAGAGGGTCAGGCCCCCCTCTACATGATGTCAGTCTCTAGAACAGAGGGTCAGGCCCCCCTCTACATGATGTCAGTCTCTAGAACGGAGGGTCTGAGGTCCGTCTACATGATGTCAGTCTCTAGAACGGAGGGTCTGAGGTCCGTCTACATGATGTCAGTCACTAGAACGGAGGGTCTGAGGTCCGTCTACATGATGTCAGTCACTAGAACGGAGGGTCTGAGGTCCGTCTACATGATGTCAGTCTCTAGAACGGAGGGTCTGAGGTCTGTCTACATGATGTCAGTCACTAGAACAGAGGGTCAGGCCCCCCTCTACATGATGTCAGTCTCTAGAACGGAGGGTCTGAGGTCCGTCTACATGATGTCAGTCACTAGAACGGAGGGTCTGAGGTCCGTTCTGATGATGTGTCAGTCTCTAGAACAGAGGGTCTGAGGTCCGTCTACATGATGTCAGTCACTAGAACGGAGGGTCTGAGGTCCGTCTACATGATGTCAGTCTCTAGAACGGAGGGTCTGAGGTCCGTCTACATGATGGCAGTCTCTAGAACGGAGGGTCTGAGGTCCGTCTACATGATGTCAGTCTCTAGAACGGAGGGTCTGAGGTCAGTCTCTAGAACAGAGGGTCTGAGGTCCGTCTACATGATGTCAGTCTCTAGAACGGAGGGTCTGAGGTCCGTCTACATGATGTCAGTCACTAGAACGGAGGGTCTGAGGTCCGTTCTGATGATGTGTCAGTCACTAGAACGGAGGGTCTGAGGTCAGTCTACATGATGTCAGTCACTAGAACGGAGGGTCTGAGGTCCGTTCTGATGATGTGTCAGTCTCTAGAACAGAGGGTCTGAGGTCCGTCTACATGATGTCAGTCACTAGAACGGAGGGTCTGAGGTCCGTCTACATGATGTCGGTCTCTAGAACGGAGGGTCTGAGGTCCATTCTGATGATGTGTCAGTCACTAGAACGGAAGGTCAAAACCACTGCCATACATCGCCATGGCTACAGTGTCACACACACACAAAGACACACAGTGACGGTGTCTGGGCAGTGACAGGAGGACAGACAGGATGTTACCGTGGTAATAATGCAGCTGGGTAGTCTGGGATCTGGGAACACAGATCCTGACCTTTCTGTCCCACAGGGTCTGTACCACACACACAAGTAAACACACATACACACCCACCGGAGTAGACACACACACACACACAACACACACACACACACACACACACACACCAGTCAAAGAACACATTGGGAAAACCTTTAACTGGTGTGAGTTTGTTTGTGTCACAGGCCATGGAGAAGAGCCTTAACCGTGTGTGTGTGTGTCTGTGTGTGTGTGTGTGTGTGTGTGTGTGTGTGTGTCTACTCCGTGTGTGTGTGTGTGTGTGTGTGTGTGTGTGTCTACTCCGGTGTGTGTGTGTGTGTGTGTGTGTGTGTGTGTGTGTGTGTGTGTGTGTGTGTGTGTGTGTGTGTGTGGTTGACGGTTGAGGGGTGAACAACAGGCAGCAGTAAATCCCAGAACAGAAACAAAGACACGGTCTTTGTGACACATGTCGCCTTTAATCCCTGACAGAGGACACTGAGGGGACATCTCTGGGAGTGTGGGAGTCCTTTTTAATCTGTGTAGCCGCCAGCAGTGTTGATGTTTTGGAAATACTTCCTCTTCACGTGCCGATGACCAAAGCTTTGGGGTCTCTGTTCTCTCCTCTCCTCTCGTTTCCTCTTATCTCCTCTCCTGTCTCTTCTCCTCTCCTCTCTCTTCTCCTCTCTCTTCTCCTCTCCCTCGTTTCCTCTTATCTCTCATTTCCTCTTATCTCCTCTCCTCTCTCTTCTCCTCTCCTCTCATTTCCTCTTATCTCCTCTCCTCTCTCTTTTCATCTCCTCTCTCCTCTCCTCTCATTTCCTCTTATCTCCTCTCCTCTCTCTTCTCCTCTCCTCTCTCTTCTCCTCTCCTCTCTTCTCCTCTCCCCTCGTTTCCTCTTATCTCTTATCTCCTCTTATCTCCTCTCTTCTCCTCTCTCTCTCTCTTCTCCTCTCTCTTCTCCTCTCCTCTCTCTTCTCCTCTCCCCTCGTTTCCTCTTATCTCTTATCTCACCTCTTCTCCTCTCCTCTCGTTTCCTCTTATCTCCTCTCTCTTCTTCTCTCCTGTCTCTTCTCCTCTCGTTTCCTCGTATCTCTCCTCTCCTCTCCTCTTCTCTCATTTCCTCTCCTCTCATTTCCTCTCCTCTCCTCTCCTCTCCTCGTTTCCTCTCCTCTCATCTCCTCTCTCCTCTCTTCTCTTCTCCTCTCCTCTCCTCTCCTCTCTCCTCTCATTTCCTCTCTTCTCTCCTCTTTCTCCTCTCCTCTCCTCTCCTCTTGTTTCCTCTCCTCTCCTCTCCTCTTGTTTCCTCTCCTCTCCTCTCTCTTCTCTCATCCTCTCTTCTATCCTCCTTACTCCCTCCATTACCTCCTCTAATGATGTTTGCTGATGTGCTTAGGGAACCTGAGAGTCAGTGTACACACACAGATACCCGGAGAATGGTGGCTCATATGATGCTGAAGTAAAACCTTAATCTCTTTGTGTGTGTTTGTGAAGAACACAGTGTGTGTTTAATTTTATTTGCTGTGATTGATTGAAATGTGACCTAAGATTAGACAGACCCTCAGAAACAGGATGTAGATAGACAATGTTATATAGGCCCAGCTGTTTAGCGCAAATAACCGCAGAAGTTCAAATAACCAAATACTTTGAAATTGAGCCTTGTTATACTGGAAGGAAAAGTGTTAGCGTAGGAGTACTGATATAGGATCAGGTCCCACCCGTCCATATGTCATATTCATTATGATCTGAAAGGCTTAACTGATCCGAGATCAGCTCTTCTACTCTTCTGCCCTGAGCAGTGTTGAGAGTATACCTCACTATTGTACTATGTTGCATGTCAAATGGTACCCCTATTCCCTACGTAGTGCACTACTCTTGACCAGGGTACATAGGGCTCTGAAATAGTGAATAGGAGCCATTTGGGAACACGCCTGGTGTATTGTAATACGTGAAGTGCACTGGAGGCCTCAGGGTCCAACAGAACCACTCTACACATTCTCTCTCTCTCTCCTTCCTCCTCCTTTTCTCGTCCTCCTTTTCACTTCCTCTTGTCTGAACTCCTCAACTCTTCAACTCCTCACCTCCTCACGCCCTCCCTCCATTCCTGTCACCGTGACAACAATCACACCAGATTCCGCCGCCTCGATCTTTTCTACAGTTTTCTTTTTCTTTCTTTTGTTCGCTCTCTGACACACACACACACACACACACACACACACACACACACACACACACACACACACACACACACACACACACACACACACACTCAAACGTCACTCAACAACCAACCTCACCCTGCGGCCGCGTCACTCATTTGCTCAAGCATAATTTTCTCTCTGACATGTCCTGTATGTAAACACACACACACACACACACACACACACACACACACACACACACACACACTCCTCACCTGAACGGTATGACCTTTTAGCTGGTTCTGCTTGTCCATCAATTCTATTCTTCAACCGTTGACGGTTGAATTGTCTCCCGGGGACGTGTGTGTGGTTTCACCAATGTGCTTGGCGCCACTCTGTCCCCCCCCCCCCCCTCCCGCTTCTAATGGGACAATTGAGGACACAAGTAGTGTGTGTGTGTGTGTGGTGCCAGACCTCGCAGCACTTCCTGGCTCTGAAGTGTTTTGTCCTCATCTGAGCCTGGACTTGACTTCAGCCCCTCTTCTCTTCCTGTTTCTCTCCCCATTTACTCTCTTCTTGTCTCTCTCCCCCTTTTACTCTCCATTTTACTCTCTTCCTGTCTCTCGTCCCCTTTTACTCTCTTCCTGTCTCTCGTCCCCTTTTACTCTCTTCCTGTCTCTCCTCCTTTTACTCTCTTCCTGTCTCTCTCCCCCTTTTACTCTCTTCCTGTGTCTCTCCCCCTTTTACTCTCTTTTTGTCTATCTCCCCCTTTTACTCTCTTCCTGTCTCTCTCCCCCTTTTACTCTCCTCCTGTCTCTCGCCCCCTTTTACTCTCTTCCTGTCTCTCGTCCCCCTTTTTACTCTCTTCCTGTGTCTCTCCCCCTTTTACTCTCTTCCTGTCTCTCGTCCCCCTTTTACTCTTTTCCGTCTCCCCCTGTTACTCTCTTCCTGTCTCTCTCCCCTTTTTACTATTTTCCTGTCTATCTCCCCCTTTTACTCTCTTCCTGTGTCTCTCCCCCTTTTACTCTCTTCCTGTCTCTCTCCCCCTTTTTACTCTCTTCCTGTCTCCCCTGTTACTCTCTTCCTGTCTCTCTCCCCCTTTTACTCTCTTCCTGTCTCTCGCCCCCTTTCTACTATCTTCCTGTCTCTCGTCCCCCTCTCATCCCAGCCTCTCGTCCCCCTTTTTACTCTCTTCCTGTCTCTCGTCCCCCTTTTTACTCTCTTCCTGTCTCTCTCCCAGCCCCCTCTCATCCCAGCCTCTGAGGGGAGAAGGGCTGGGATGAGGGAGTGAGAGAAGGGCTGGGATGAGGGAGTGAGAAGGGCTGGGATGAGGGAGTGAGAAGGGCTGGGATGAGGGAGGGAGGGCTGGGATGAGAGTGAGAAGGGCTGGGATGAGGGAGTGAGAAGGGCTGGGATGAGGGAGCGAGAAGGCCTGGGATGAGGGCGAGAGAGAGAAGGGCTGGGATGAGGGAGAGAGAGAAGGGCTGGGATGAGGGAGAGAGAAGGGCTGGGATGAGGGATTGAGAATGGCTGGGATGAGGGAGAGAGAAGGGCTGGGATGAGGGAGCGAGAAGGGCTGGGATGAGGGAGAGAGAAGGGCTGGGATGAGGGAGAGAGAAGGGCTGGGATGAGGGAGAGAGAAGGAAAGGGGTGAGGGAGCGAGAAGGGAAGGGATGAGGGAGAGAGAAGGGCTGGGATGAGGGAGAGAGAATGGAAGGGGTGAGGGAGGGAGAGAGAAGGGAAGGGATGAGGGAGAGAGAAGGGCTGGGATGAGGGAGAGAGAAGGGAAGGGGTGAGGGAGAGAGAAGGAAGGGGTGAGGGAGAGAGAAGGGCTGGGATGAGGGAGAGAGAAGGGCTGGGATGAGGGAGAGAGAAGGGCTGGGATGAGGGAGAGAGAAGGGAAGGGGTGAGGGAGAGAGAAGGGCTGGGATGAGGGAGAGAGAAGGGAAGGGGTGAGGGAGAGAGAAGGGAAGGGATGAGGGAGAGAGAAGGGAAGGGGTGAGGGAGAGAGAAGGGCTGGGATGAGGGAGAGAGAAGGGAAGGGGTGAGGGAGAGAGAGAAGGGCTGGGATGAGGGAGAGAGAAGGGAAGGGGTGAGGGAGAGAGAAGGGCTGGGATGAGGGAGAGAGAAGGGAAGGGTGAGGGGAGAGAGAAGGAAGGGGTGGGGAGAGAGAAGGGAAGGGGTGAGGGAGAGAGAAGGGCTGGGATGAGGGAGAGAGAAGGGCTGGGATGAGGGAGAGAGAAGGGAAGGGGTGAGGGAGAGAGAAGGGCTGGGATGAGGGAGAGAGAAGGGAAGGGGTGAGGGAGAGAGAAGGGCTGGGATGAGGGAGAGAGAAGGGAAGGGGTGAGGGAGAGAGAAGGAAGGGGTGAGGGAGAGAGGGAAGGGATGAGGGAGGGGTGATGAGGGGAGAGAGAAGGGAAGGGGTGAGGGAGAGAGAAGGGCTGGGATGAGGGAGAGAGAAGGGAAGGGGTGAGGGATTGAGAAGGGAAGGGGATGAGGGAGAGAAGGGCTGGGATGAGGGAGAGAGAAGGGCTGGGATGAGGGAGAGAGAAGGGAAGGGGTGAGGGAGAGAGAAGGGCTGGGATGAGGGAGAGAGAAGGGCTGGGATGAGGGAGAGAGAAGGGCTGGGATGAGGGGAGAGAGAAGGGCTGGGATGAGGGAGAGAGAAGGGCTGGGATGAGGGAGAGAGAATGGATGAGGGAGAGAGAAGGGCTGGGATGAGGGAGAGAGAAGGGAAGGGGTGAGGGAGAGAGAAGGGCTGGGATGAGGGAGAGAGAAGGGAAGGGATGAGGGAGAGAGAAGGGCTGGGATGAGGGAGAGAGAAGGGAGGGGTGAGGGAGAGAGAAGGGCTGGGATGAGGGAGAGAGAAGGGAAGGGATGAGGGAGAGAGAAGGGCTGGGATGAGGGAGAGAGAAGGGAAGGGATGAGGGAGAGAGAAGGGAAGGGGTGAGGGGAGCAGAGTACTGTAAGCAGAGACGTTGAATTAGATTGCAAATTGGGGTCAAGAGTACAGTATGAGGTCGAGGCTTTTTCTTTGCCTGAAAGGAGAGAGAAATAGGAATTCACATCAACCAAATCAAATGTATTTATATAGCCCTTCGTACATCAGCTGATATCTCAAAGTGCTGTACAGAAACCCAGCCTAAAACTCCAAACAGCAAGCAATGCAGGTGTAGAAGCACGGTGGCTAGGAAAAACTCCCTAGAAAGGCCAAAACCTAGGAAGAAACCTAGAGAGGAACCTGGCTATGTGGGGTGGCCAGTCCTCTTCTGGCTGTGCCGGGTGGAGATTATAACAGAACATGGCCAAGATGTTCAAATGTTCATAAATGACCAGCATGGTCCAATAATAATAAGGCAGAACAGTTGAAACTGGAGCAGCAGCACGGCCAGGTGGACTGGGGACAGCAAGGAGTCATCATGTCAGGTAGTCCTGAGGCATGGTCCTAGGGCTCAGGTACTCCGAGAGAGAGAGAGAAAGAAAGAGAGAAAGAGAGAATTAGAGAGAGCATACACAGGACACGGATAAGACAGGAGAAGATATAACAAACTGACCCTAGCCCCCCGACACATAAACTACTGCAGCATAAATACTGGAGGCTGAGACCGGAGGGGTCAGGAGACACTGTGGCCCCATCCGATGATACCCCCGGACAGGGCCAAACAGGAAGGATATAAGTAACCCCACCCACTTTGCCAAAGCACAGCCCCACACCACTAGAGGGATATCTTCAACCACCAACTTACCATCCTGAGACAAGGCCGAGTATAGCCCACAAAGATCTCCGCTACGGCACAACCCAAGGGGGGGGCGCCAACCCAGACAGGAAGATCACATCAGTGACTCAACCCACTCAAGTGAGGCACCCCTCATAGGGACGGAATGGAAGAGCGCCAGTAAGCCAGTGACTCAGCCCCTGTAATAGGGTTAGAATCCCAGTGGAAAGAGGGGAACCGGCCAGGCAGAGACAGCAAGGGCGGTTCGTTGCTCCAGAGCCTTTCCATTCACCTTCACACTCCTGGGCCAGACTACACTCAATCATATGACCCACTGAAGAGATGAGTCTTCAGTAAAGACTCAAAGGTTGAGACTGAGTTTGCGTCTCTGACATGGGTAGGCAGACCATTCCATAAAAATTGAGCTCTATAGGAGAAAGCCCTGCCTCCAGCTGTTTGCTTTGAAATTCTAGGGAAAATAAGGAGGCCTGCGTCTTGTGACCGTAGCGTACGTGTAGGTATGTACGGCAGGACCAAATCAGAGAGATAGGTAGGAGCAAGCCCATGTAATGCTTTGTAGGTTAGCAGTAAAACCTTGGAATCAGCCCTTGCCTTGACAGGAAGCCAGTGTAGCGAGGCTAGCACTGGAGTAATATGATCACATTTTTTGGTTCTAGTCAGGATCAACCATGGAGTTTAAAGCCTCTTTTTAGTTTTGTCATGTAGAAAGAAGTTGGGATAAAATAACCATATTATTACCTTATTATCTGTCATGTTATTGTGTTAGTTAGCGACATAGAAACCTTACATTTTCAGCACGTTTTCATAGAAGTACAACGTCTAGTGAAAAGCACAAACTGACGCACATCCCAGAATGTTTGTAGAGATACTGACGGAGATCCACTGAGTGGACAAAACATTAGGAACACCTGCTCTCTCCATCCCGTAGACTGCTACGCTCTCTGACTGATGTCACCTGTTAAATCCACTTCAGTCTGTGTAGCTGAGGGGGAGGAGGCGGGTTAAAGGAGGACTTTTAATTAAGCCTTGAGACAGAGGGTGAATGGGCAAGAAAAAAGATTGAAGTGCCTTCGAACTGGAGGGGGCCTGACCCTCAACTGGTAGTAGGGGTCAGGCACACCGGTTTGTGTCAAGAACTGCAACGCTGCTGGGTTTTTGAAAAACAACAGTTTCCTGTGAAAAACAACAGTTTCCTGTGTGTATCAAGAATGGTCCACCACCCAACAGTTTCCTGTGTGTATCAAGAATGGTCCACCACCCAACAGTTTCCTGTGTGTATCAAGAATGGTCCACCACCCAACAGTTTCCTGTGTGTATCAAGAATGGTCCACCACCCAAAGCACATGCAGCCAACTTGACACAACTGTGGGAAACATTGGAGTCAACATGGTCCAACATCCCTGTGGAACACTTTCAACACCTTGTAGAGTCCATGTCCCGACGAACTGAGGCTGTTCTGAGGGCAAGTCAATTAAAGGAAGGTGTTCTTAATGTTTTGTACACTGTGTACATGCTCCCAACAGTTTAAACCTAATAACGTTTCCACAACGCAGAGCTTTCTTTTTTTAGTTGTGTGTTTTTTCTAGCAACACAACATACCAGATGGTACGATCATAGAAAAAGGACAGGTAGAATGGACATGGGGATGCTGGAAAGCCGTGTCCACCTGACTGTGGTGTTCTTCATTAGTGTCTGTTTACAGGTTTGTGTCTGACATTTCAGGGGGAATCATGTTCTATGCTTTCTATTTCTATGGACAGGTACACTTCTATATGCCCATAGGAGTGATCTCTCACCTCTCCCCTATTCCATAGTGGATGTCCCCCCCCCCTCTTGTATCTATGGTGTCCTGACAGTGTTGATGACCCCCCCCTCTTGAATCCATGGTGTCTGACAGTGTTGATGACCCCCTCTTGAATCCATGGTGTCTGACAGTGTTGATGACCCCCCTCTTGAATCCATGGTGTCTGACAGTGTTGATGACCCCCCTCTTGAATCTATGGTGTCTGACAGTGTTGATGACCCCCCTCTTGAATCTATGGTGTCTGACAGTGTTGATGACCCCCCTCTTGAATCTATGGTGTCTGACAGTGTTGATGACCCCCCTTGAATCTATGGTGTCTGACAGTGTTGATGACCCCCCCTCCTGAATCCATGGTGTCTGACAGTGTTGATGATCCACCCCCTCTTGAATCCATGGTGTCTGACAGTGTTGATCCCCCTCTTGATTCCATGGTGTCTGACAGTGTTGATGACCCCCCTCTTGAATCCATGGTGTCTGACAGTGTTGATGACCCCCCTCTCTTGAATCCATGGTGTCTGACAGTGTTGATGACCCCCCCTCTTGAATCCATGGTGTCTGACAGTGTTTGACCCCCCTCTCTTGAATCCATGGTGTCTGACAGTGTTGATGACCCCCCCTCTCTTGAATCCATGGTGTCTGACAGTGTTGATGACCCCCCTCTTGAATCCATGGTGTCTGACAGTGTTGATGACCCCCCCTCTCTTGAATCCATGGTGTCTGACAGTGTTGATGACCCCCTCTCTTGAATCCATGGTGTCTGACAGTGTTGAAGACACCCCCCCACCTCTTGAATCCATGGTGTCTGACAGTGTTGATGACCCCCTCCCCCCTCTCTTGAATCCATGGTGTCTGACAGTGTTGATGATCCACCACCCCCACCTCTTGAATCCATGGTGTCTGACAGTGTTGATGATCCCCCCCCCTCTTGAATCCATGGTGTCTGACAGTGTTGATGGACCCCCCTCTTGAATCCATGGTTTCTGACAGTGTTGAGGTTACCATGGCAATGCTCCTCTCCAACTCCACACACAGCGTGTCCTGTTTCAGTCTTATCATCAACGCTCCGGGCAGCCAGCCTCCACTCTCCCATGATGCATTGTTCTGGTTCCATCACCTATATTTGGAGTCCACCTCTTCTCTCTCTCTTCTCTTTCTCTCCCAAACGGTTTCATTTGTTTAGCCTATTTATTCAGGTGTTCCAAATGGCGCCCTATATAGGGCCCTGGTCAACATTAGTGCACTATATAGGGAATAGGGTGCCAACTCTGGTCAACAGTAGTGCACTATATAGGGAATAGGGTGCTAGCTCTGGGCTAAAGTAGTGCACTATATAGGGAATAGGGTGCCAGCTCTGGGCTAAAGTAGTGCACTATATAGGGAATAGGGTGCCATTTGGGACATCCTCAGTATTTTTTCATTAATCCTGATATAGGGCTGTTACAAGACTGCCCCCTCAAGGACAGAGATAAGGGCCTGGCTTCTCTGCACTGGTAACTCATTGAGATATGGTGTGTGTGTGTGTGTGTGTGTGTGTGTGTGTGTGTGTGTGTGTGTGTGTGTGTGTGTGTGATACCTCAGGAGAACACACGTTAACCGTCTTCTACTGAAGAATACATTGTGTTTGGTTTTATTTGATTAAGATCAAGTTCAGAGCCTAAAAACAAAATGAGGAGTCAGAGACGGAGAGACAGGGGAGAGACAGAGACGGAGAGACAGGGAGAGACAGAGACGGAGAGACAGAGACGGAGAGACAGAGACGGAGAGACAGAGACAGGGGAGAGACACGGAGAGACAGAGACGGAGAGACAGAGACGGAGAGACAGAGACGGAGAGACACAGAGAGAGACGAAGACGGGAGAGACGAAGACGAGAGAGACAGAGACGGAGAGAGAGAGACGGAGAAGAGACGGAGAGAGACAGAGACGAGAGAGACGGGGAAGAGACGGAGAGAGACAGAGACGGGAGAGAGATGAAGATGGGGAAGAGACGGAGAGAGACGGAGAGACACAGAGGGAGAGACACAGAGACGGAGAGACAGAGACGGAGAGACACAGAGACGGAGAGACACAGAGATGGAGAGACGAGACGGAGAGACACAGAGACACAGAGACGGAGAGAGACGAAGACGGGGAGAGACGGAGAGACAGAGACGGAGAGAGATGAAGACGGGAAGAGACGGAGAGAGACAGAGACGGAGAGAGATGAAGACGGGGAAGAGACGGAGAGAGACAGAGACGGAGAGAGATGAAGATGGGGAGACGGAGAGAGACGGAGAGACACAGAGACGGAGAGGCGGAGAGACACAGAGACGGAGAGACACAGAGACGGAGAGACACAGAGACGGAGAGACACAGAGATGGAGAGACACAGAGATGGAGAGACACAGAGATGGAGAGACACAGAGACGGAGAGACACAGAGACTGGGAGAGACACAGAGACGGAGAGACACAGAGATGGAGAGACACAGAGACGGAGAGAGAGACACAGAGACGGAGAGACACAGAGACGGAGAGACACAGAGACGGAGAGAGATGAAGACGGGGAGGAGAGACACAGAGACGGGAGAGAGACAGAGACGGAGAGACACAGAGACGGAGAGACACAGAGATGGAGAGAGATGAAGACGGGGGGAGACGGAGGGACACAGAGACGGGGGAGAGACACAGAGACGGAGAGACACAGAGGCGGAGAGAGACACAGAGACGGAGAGACAGAGACGGAGAGACAGAGACGGAGAGAGATGAAGACGGGGGACGGAGAGACACAGAGACGGGGAGAGACACAGAGACGGAGAGACACAGAGACGGAGAGACACAGAGATGGAGAGATGAAGACGGGAGAGACGGAGGGACACAGACGGAGAGACACAGAGACGGAGACACAGAGACAGGGAGACACAGAGACGGAGAGACACAGAGACGGAGAGACATAGAGATGGAGAGACACAGAGACGGAGAGACACAGTGACGGAGAGACACAGAGACGGAGAGAGACAAAGACGGGGAAGAGACGGAGAGACACAGGGACGGAGAGAGACGAAGACGGAGAGACACAAAGACGGAGAGACACAGAGACGGAGAAGAGACGGAGACAGGGAAGAGACGGAGAGAGACAGAGAGACAGAGACGGAGAGACAGAGACGGGGAAGAGACAGAGACGGAGAGAGACAAAGACGGGGAAGAGACGGAGAGAGACAGAGACGGGGAAGAGACGGAGAGACACAGAGACGGAGAGACACAGAGACGGAGAGAGACGAAGACAGGGGAGAGAAGGAGAGAGACAGAGACGGAGAGACACAGAGACGGGGAAGAGACGGAGAGAGACAAAGACGGAGAGACACAGAGACGGAGAGAGACGAAGACGGGGGAGAGACGGAGAGACACAGACGGAGAGAGACGAAGACGGGGGAGAGACACAGAGACGGAGAGACACAGAGACGGAGAGACGAAGACGGAGAGAGACGAAGACGGGGGGAGACGGGAAGAGACGGAGAGAGACAGAGACGGGGAGACACAGAGACGGGGAAGAGACTGAGAGACACAGAGACGGAGAGACACAGAGACGAAGACGGGGGAGAGACGGAGAGAGACAGAGATGGAGAGACATAGAGACAAAGACGGAGAGAGACGAAGACGGAGAGACACTGAGACGGAGAGAGACGAAGACGGGGGAGAGACGGAGACGGAGAGACTGAGGCTGGGGCGGCAGGGTAGCCTAGTGGTTAGAGTGTTGGACTAGTAACCGAAAGGTTGCAAGTTCGAATCCCCGAGCTGACAAGGTACAAATCTGTCGTTCTGCCCCTGAACAGGCAGTTAACCCACTGTTCCTAGGCCGTCATTGAAAATAAGAATTTGTTCTTAACTGACTTGCCTAGTAAAATAAAGGTAAAATAAAAAATTAAATAAAACTGAGATGGAGAGAGACAAAGACGGGGAGAGACACAGAGACGGAGAGACAGAGACGGAGACGGGGGAGAGACTGAGAGACGGAGAGTCTGAGATGGAGAGAGACGAAGACGGGGAGAGACACAGAGACGGAGAGACAGAGACGGAGACGGGGGAGAGACTGAGAGACGGAGAGTCTGAGATGGAGAGAGACGAAGACGGGGAGAGACACAGAGACGGAGAGACAGAGAAACGGAGACGGGGGAGAGACTGAGAGACACAGAGACAGAGACGGGGGAGAGACGGAGACGGGGGGAGAGACAGAGACGGAGAGACACAGAGACAGAGACGGGGAGAGACGGAGACGGGGAGAGACAGAGACGGAGAGACACAGAGACGGAGAGACAGAGACGGAGATGGGGGAGAGACACAGAGACGGAGACGGGGGAGAGACACAGAGACGGAGAGACACAGAGACGGGGGAGAGACACAGAGACGGAGACGGAGAGACACAGAGACGGAGACGGAGAGACACAGAG
This sequence comes from Oncorhynchus nerka, assembly GCF_034236695.1. NCBI lineage: Eukaryota > Metazoa > Chordata > Actinopteri > Salmoniformes > Salmonidae > Oncorhynchus > Oncorhynchus nerka. Next base: position 13,002,809 of record NC_088405.1, read on the forward strand.
ACGGAGACGGAGAGACACAGAGACGGAGAGACACAGAGACGGAGAGACACAGAGACAGAGACGGAGAGACACAGAGACAGAGACGGAGAGACACAGAGACAGAGACGGAGAGACACAGAGACAGAGACGGAGAGACACAGAGACAGAGACACAGAGACACAGAGACGGGGAGAGACACTGAGACGGAGACGGGGGAGAGACACAGAGACAGAGACGGAGAGACACAGAGACGGGGGAGAGACACAGAGACGGAGACGGAGAGACACAGAGACAGAGACGGAGAGACACAGAGACAGAGACGGGGGAGAGACACAGAGACGGAGACGGGGGAGACACAGAGACGGGAGAGACGGAGACGGGGGAGAGACACAGAGACAGAGACGGAGAGACACAGAGACAGAGACGGGGGAGAGAGACGGAGACGGAGAGACACAGAGACGGAGACGGAGAGACACAGAGACGGAGACGGAGAGAGACAGAGACGGGGGAGACACAGAGACAGAGACGGAGAGACACAGAGACGGAGAGACACAGAGACAGAGACGGGGGAGAGACACGGAGACGGGGGAGACACAGAGACAGAGACGGAGAGACGGAGACGGGGGAGAGACACAGAGACGGAGACGGGGAGAGACACAGAGACAGAGACGGGGGAGAGACACAGAGACGGAGACGGGGGAGACACAGAGACGGAGACGGGGGAGAGAGGAAAAAGGCTTTATTTAACTTAATTTTAACCAGGCAACTCAGACGGAGGTTTATGAAGTAGGGTTAGGCAACTCAGACGGAGGTTTATGAAGTAGGGTTAGGCAACTCAGACGGAGGTTTATGAAGTAGGGTTAGGCAACTCAGACAGAGGTTTATGAAGTAGGGTTAGGCAACTCAGACAGAGGTTTATGAAGTAGGGTTAGGCAACTCAGACAGAGGTTTATGAAGTAAGGTTAGGCAACTCAGACATAGGTTTATGAAGTAGGGTTAGGCAACTCAGACGCAGGTTTATGAAGTAGGGCCTTGTCAACAAGAAGGGAGTCATGTAGAGATGTACAGGTCTTCAGTGAAGCCCAGACAACCTTTTGATACAGGATGAGTATAAAAACTGTCACCTGTAACAAGACGAAGGCCTCTATGGTCGACGGCAAGGTTTAACAGTAGCAGCTGCACTTTGATAAATCACATCACCGTATTCAACAACAGATCAAAAGGTTGTCTGAATCATCTGCAAGGTATTCCTGCATAGCTGTAAAATCTGACTGTAGTTGTGACACAGCCAGACCAACAGTCAGGACAATAGCAGACATAATACGATCATCCACATATACAGCAGGATTCATCTTTATTTATTACAGATTGACCAGCAGTGTTTATACAGTTGGGCAAAAAAGTATTTAGTCAGCCTCCAATTGTGCATGTTCTCCCACTTAAAAAGATGAGAGAGGCCTGTAATTTTCATCATAGGTACACTTCAACTATGACAGACAAAATGAGGAAAAAAATCCAGAAAATCACATTGTAGGATTTTTAACTTGCACAATTGGTCGCTGACTAAATACTTTTTTGCCCCACTGTATATACAGAGAAGAAAACGGGTCCCAAAATCAACCCCTGAGGTACACCTTTATGTACTTCAAGAATTTCTCACTTCACCCCAGAGAGAGAGAGGGGAAAGATACAGAAAGAGAGGTGAAGAATATGGCAGAGATAGAAAGGGAGAACAACAAAGAATGAAAGAAAGAAAGAATGAAAGAATGAAAGAAAAAGAATGAAAGAATGAAAGAAAGAAAGAAAGAAAGAATGAAAGAAAGAAAGAAAGAAAGAAAGAATGAAAGAAAGAAAGAAAGAATGAAAGAATGAAAGAAAGAAAGAAAGAAAGTGAAAGAAAGAAAGAAAGAATGAAAGAATGAAAGAAAGAAAGAAAGAAAGAAAGAATGAAAGAAAGAAAGAAAGAGAGGACAGCTAATTGAAATGTTTGTGTGACGGGTTGAGGGGTAGCGATGGGGCAGTGTCAGTCAGACTGTGGCAGGTCTTTAGTTTAACCCTGTAATTTGCCACGTAACCCCGGGTGACGGGACCCTTCTGACAGACAGATGGGTGAGATCACTACCCCCCGTGGGAGAGGGCGGTGTGTGTTTTGTGTTAACCCCAATCCTACCTAGAAGCAACATCCTCCACATCAACAGACAGCCACGGTGTGTGTGTGTGTGGTTGTGTTCAGGTAAGGTGTGTGGTTGTGAGTGGTTGTGTTCAGGTAAGGTGTGTGGTTGTGAGTGGTTGTGTTCAGGTAAGGTGTGTGGTTGTGTTCAGGTAAGGTGTGTGCTTGTGAGTGGTTGTGTTCAGGTAAGGTGTGTGGTTGTGTTCAGGTAAGGTGTGTGGTTGTGTTCAGGTAAGGTGTGTGTTTGTGAGTGGTTGTGTTCAGGTAAGGTGTGTGGTTGTGTTCAGGTAAGGTGTGTGGTTGTGTTCAGGTAAGGTGTGTGTTTGTGAGTGGTTGTGTTCAGGTAAGGTGTGTGGTTGTGTTCAGGTAAGGTGTGTGGTTGTGTTCAGGTAAGGTGTGTGTTTGTGAGTGGTTGTGTTCAGGTAAGGTGTGTGGTTGTGTTCAGGTAAGGTGTGTGTTTGTGAGTGGTTGTGTTCAGGTAAGGTGTGTGCTTGTGAGTGGTTGTGTTCAGGTAAGGTGTGTGGTTGTGTTCAGGTAAGGTGTGTTTGTGTTCAGGTAAGGTGTGTGGTTGTGTTCAGGTAAGGTGTGTGTTTGTGAGTGGTTGTGTTCAGGTAAGGTGTGTGGTTGTGTTCAGGTAAGGTGTGTGTTTGTGAGTGGTTGTGTTCAGGTAAGGTGTGTGTTTGTGAGTGGTTGTGTTCAGGTAAGGTGTGTGGTTGTGTTCAGGTAAGGTGTGTGGTTGTGTTCAGGTAAGGTGTGTGTTTGTGAGTGGTTGTGTTCAGGTAAGGTGTGTGCTTGTGAGTGGTTGTGTTCAGGTAAGGTGTGTGGTTGTGTTCAGGTAAGGTGTGTTTGTGTTCAGGTAAGGTGTGTGGTTGTGTTCAGGTAAGGTGTGTGTTTGTGAGTGGTTGTGTTCAGGTAAGGTGTGTGTTTGTGAGTGGTTGTGTTCAGGTAAGGTGTGTGTTTGTGAGTGGTTGTGTTCAGGTAAGGTGTGTGTTTGTGATTGGTTGTGTTCAGGTAAGGTGTGTGTTTGTGATTGGTTGTGTTCAGGTAAGGTGTGTGTTTGTGAGTGGTTATGTTTAGGTAAGGTGTGTGGTTGTGTTCAGGTAAGGTGTGTGGTTGTGTTCAGGGAAGGTGTGTGTTTGTGAGTGGTTGTGTTCAGGTAAGGTGTGTGTTTGTGAGTGGTTGTGTTCAGGTAAGGTGTGTGTTTGTGAGTGGTTGTGTTCAGGTAAGGTGTGTGTTTGTGAGTGGTTGTGTTCAGGTAAGGTGTGTGTTTGTGAGTGGTTGTGTTCAGGTAAGGTGTGTGTTTGTGAGTAGTTGTGTTCAGGTAAGGTGTGTGTTTGTGAGTGGTTGTGTTCAGGTAAGGTGTGTGTTTGTGAGTAGTTGTGTTCAGGTAAGGTGTGTGTTTGTGAGTAGTTGTGTTCAGGTAAGGTGTGTGTTTGTGAGTAGTTGTGTTCAGGTAAGGTGTGTGTTTGTGAGTAGTTGTGTTCAGGTAAGGTGTGTGGTTGTGTTCAGGTAGGGTGTGTGTTTGTGAGTGGTTGTGTTCATGTAAGGTGTGTGTTTGTGAGTGGTTGTGTTCATGTAAGGTGTGTGTTTGTGAGTGGTTGTGTTCAGGTAAGGTGTGTTTTTGTGAGTGGTTGTGTTCAGGTAAGGTGTGTGTTTGTGAGTGGTTGTGTTCAGGTAAGGTGTGTGTTTGTGAGTAGTTGTGTTCAGGTAAGGTGTGTGTTTGTGAGTAGTTGTGTTCAGGTAAGGTGTGTGTTTGTGAGTGGTTGTGTTCAGGTAAGGTGTGTGGTTGTGTTCAGGTAAGGTGTGTGGTTGTGTTCAGGTAAGGTGTGTGGTTGTGTTCAGGTAAGGTGTGTGGTTGTGTTCAGGTAAGGTGTGTGGTTGTGTTCAAGTAAGGTGTGTGGTTGTGTTCAAGTAAGGTGTGTGGTTGTGTTCAGGTAAGGTGTGTGGTTGTGTTCAGGTAAGGTGTGTGGTTGTGTTCAGGTAAGGTGTGTGGTTGTGTTCAGGTAAGGTGTGTGGTTGTGTTCAAGTAAGGTGTGTGGTTGTGTTCAAGTAAGGTGTGTGGTTGTGTTCAGGTAAGGTGTGTGGTTGTGTTCAGGTAAGGTGTGTGGTTGTGTTCAGGTAAGGTGTGTGGTTGTGTTCAGGTAAGGTGTGTGTTTCTGAGACCTGCATGTCTCATTTGGAGGGTTGTTTATATTTTTAGTCTTCTTTATCTCTGCCTCCTCTCTGATCCTCTGTCTAGAGACCTACTAGAGTCCTTGTTGTATCTCTCCTCTCTGATCCTCAGTCTAGAGACCTTGTTGTATCTCCTCTCTGATCCTCTAGAGACATACTAGAGACCTTGTTGTATCTCCTATCTGATCCTCAGTCTAGAGACCTACTAGAGACCGTGTTGTATCTCCTCTCTGATCCTCAGTCTAGAGACCTACTAGAGACCTTGTTGTATCTCTCCTCTCTGACCCTCAGTCTAGAGACCTTGTTGTATCTCTCCTCTCTGATCCTCAGTCTAGAGACCTACTAGAGACCTTGTTGTATCTCTCCTCTCTGATCCTCAGTCTAGAGACCTTGTTGTATCTCTCCTCTCTGATCCTCAGTCTAGAGACCTTGTTGTATCTCTCCTCTCTGATCCTCAGTCTAGAGACCTACTAGAGACCTTGTTGTATCTCTCCTCTCTGATCCTCAGTCTAGAGACCTACTAGAGATCTTGTTGTATCTCTCCTCTCTGATCCTCAGTCTAGAGGCCTTGTTGTATCTCTCCTCTCTGATCCTCAGTCTAGAGACCCACTAGAGACCTTGTTGTATCTCTCCTCTGATCCTCAGTCTAGAGACCTTGTTGTATCTCCTCTCCGATCCTCAGTCTAGAGACCTTGTTGTATCTCTCCTCTCTGTTACTCAGTCTAGAGACCTACTAGAGACCTTTTGTATCTCTCCTCTCTGTTCCTCAGTCTAGAGACCTTGTTGTATCTCTCCTCTCTGATCCTCTGTCTAGAGACCTACTAGAGACCTTGTTTTATCTCTCCTCTCTGATCATCAGTCTAGAGACCTACTAGAGACCTTGTTGTATCTCCTCTCTGATCCTCAGTCTAGAGACCTTCTAGAGACCTTGTTGTATCTCTCCTCTCTGATCCTCTGTCTAGAGACCTACTAGAGACCTTGTTGTATCTCTCCTCTGTTCCTCAGTCTAGAGACCTTGTTGTATCTCCTCTCTGATCCTCAGTCTAGAGACCTTCTAGAGACCTTGTTGTATCTCTCCTCTCTGATCCTCAGTCTAGAGACCTACTAGAGACCTTGTTGTATCTCCTCTCTGATCCTCAGTCTAGAGACCTACTAGAGACCTTGTTGTATCTCTCCTCTGATCCTCAGTCTAGAGACCTACTAGAGACCTTGTTGTATCTCCTCTCTGATCCTCAGTCTAGAGACCTACTAGAGACCTTGTTGTATCTCTCCTCTCTGATCCTCAGTCTAGAGACCTACTAGAGACCTTGTTGTATCTCCTCTCTGATCCTCAGTCTAGAGACCTTGTTGTATCTCCTCTCTGATCCTCAGTCTAGAGACCTACTAGAGACCTTGTTGTATCTCTCCTCTGATCCTCAGTCTAGAGACCTACTAGAGACCTTGTTGTATCTCCTCTCTGAACCTCAGTCTAGAGACCTACTAGAGACCTTGTTGTATCTCTCCTCTCTGACCCTCAGTCTAGAGACCTTGTTGTATCTCTCCTCTCTGATCCTCAGTCTAGAGGCCTTGTTGTATCTCTCCTCTCTGATCCTCAGTCTAGAGACCCACTAGAGACCTTGTTGTATCTCTCCTCTGATCCTCAGTCTAGAGACCTTGTTGTATCTCCTCTCTGATCCTCAGTCTAGAGACCTTGTTGTATCTCTCCTCTCTGTTACTCAGTCTAGAGACCTACTAGAGACCTTTTGTATCTCTCCTCTCTGTTCCTCAGTCTAGAGACCTTGTTGTATCTCTCCTCTCTGATCCTCTGTCTAGAGACCTACTAGAGACCTTATTGTATCTCTCCTCTCTGATCCTCAGTCTAGAGACCTACTAGAGACCTTGTTGTATCTCCTCTCTGATCCTCAGTCTAGAGACCTTCTAGAGACCTTGTTGTATCTCTCCTATCTGATCCTCAGTCTAGAGACCTACTAGAGACCTTGTTGTATCTCTCCTCTGTTCCTAAGACTAGAGTCCTTGTTGTATCTCTCCTCTCTGATCCTCTGTCTAGAGACCTACTAGAGACCTTGTTGTATCTCTCCTCTGTTCCTCAGTCTAGAGACCTTGTTGTATCTCCTCTCTGATCCTCAGTCTAGAGACCTTCTAGAGACCTTGTTGTATCTCTCCTCTCTGATCCTCAGTCTAGAGACCTACTAGAGACCTTGTTGTATCTCCTCTCTGATCCTCAGTCTAGAGACCTACTAGAGACCTTGTTGTATCTCCTCTCTGATCCTCAGTCTAGAGACCTTGTTGTATCTCTCCTCTGATCCTCAGTCTAGAGACCTACTAGAGACCTTGTTGTATCTCCTCTCTGATCCTCAGTCTAGAGACCTTGTTGTATCTCCTCTCTGATCCTCAGTCTAGAGACCTACTAGAGACCTTGTTGTATCTCTCCTCTGATCCTCAGTCTAGAGACCTACTAGAGACCTTGTTGTATCTCTCCTCTGATCCTCAGTCTAGAGATCTACTAGAGACCTTGTTGTATCTCTCCTCTCTGTTCCTCAGTCTAGAGACCTACTAGAGACCTTGTTGTATCTCTCCTCTCTGATCCTCAGTCTAGAGACCTACTAGAGACCTTGTTGTATCTCTCCTCTCTGATCCTCAGTCTAGAGACCTACTAGAGACCTTGTTGTATCTCCTCTCTGATCCTCTGTCTAGAGACCTTGTTGTATCTCCTCTCTGATCCTCAGTCTAGAGACCTACTAGAGACCTTGTTGTATCTCTCCTCTCTGATCCTCAGTCTAGAGACCTACTAGAGACCTTGTTGTATCTCTCCTCTCTGATCCTCTGTCTAGAGACCTTGTTGTATCTCCTCTTTGATCCTCAGTCTAGAGACCTACTAGAGACCTTGTATCTCTCGTCTGATCCTCAGTCTAGAGACCTTTTTGGCCACACACTTCACGTCCTTGCTGAAAGACAGCCCAATGTTTTATTCTGGTTCTGTTGGGGCCCAAAAAGTGAAGGTGAGGACGGTATTCAAATGTGTACTTATTAGTGAAGATAAAGTTAGAGAGAGAGACAGGGAGACAGAGATGGAGAGAGAGACAGGGAGACACACAGAGATGGAGAGAGAGACAGGGAGACAGAGATGGAGAGAGAGACAGGGAGACACACAGAGATGGAGAGAGAGACAGGGAGACACAGAGATGGAGAGAGAGACAGGGAGACACACAGAGATGGAGACACAGAGATGGAGAGAGAGACAGGGAGACACAGAGATGGAGAGAGAGACAGGGAGACAGAGATGGAGAGAGAGACAGGGAGACACACAGAGATGGAGAGAGAGAGACAGGGAGACACAGAGATGGAGAGAGAGACAGGGAGACACCGAGATGGAGAGGGAGACAGAGATGGAGAGAGAGACAGGGAGACACAGAGATGGAGAGAGAGACAGGGAGACACACAGAGATGGAGAGAGAGACAGGGAGACACACAGATATGGAGAGAGAGATAGGGAGACAGAGATGGAGAGAGAGACAGGGAGACACACAGAGATGGAGAGAGAGACAGGGAGACACACAGAGATGGAGAGAGAGACAGGGAGACACACAGAGATGGAGAGAGAGACAGGGAGACACACAGAGATGGAGAGAGAGACAGGGAGACACACAGAGATGGAGAGAGAGACAGGGAGACACACAGAGATGGAGAGATAGACAGGGAGACACACAGAGATGGAGAGAGAGACAGGGAGACACAGAGATGGAGAGAGAGACAGGGAGACACAGAGATGGAGAGAGAGAGACAGGAGACAGAGATGGAGAGAGAGACAGGGAGACACACAGAGATGGAGAGAGAGACAGGGAGACAGAGATGGAGAGAGAGACAGGGAGACACACAGATATGGAGAGATAGACAGGGAGACAGAGATGGAGAGAGAGACAGGGAGACACACAGAGATGGAGAGAGAGACAGGGAGACACACAGAGATGGAGAGAGAGACAGGGAGACAGAGATGGAGAGAGAGACAGGGAGACAGAGATGGAGAGAGAGACAGGGAGACACAGAGATTGAGAGAGAGACGGGGAGACAGAGATGGAGAGAGAGACAGGGAGACAGAGATGGAGAGAGAGACAGGGAGACAGAGATGGAGAGAGAGATGGAGAGAGAGACAGGGAGACACAGAGAGATGGAGAGAGAGACAGGGAGACACAGATATGGAGAGATAGACAGGGAGACAGAGATGGAGAGAGAGACAGGGAGACACACAGAGATGGAGAGAGAGACAGGGAGACACACAGAGATGGAGAGAGAGACAGGGAGACAGAGATGGAGAGAGAGACAGGGAGACAGAGATGGAGAGAGAGACAGGGAGACAGAGATGGAGAGAGAGACAGGGAGACACACAGAGATGGAGAGAGAGACAGGGAGACACAGAGATGGAGAGAGAGACAGGGAGACACACAGAGATGGAGAGAGAGACAGGGAGACACACAGAGATGGAGAGAGAGACAGGGAGACACACAGAGATGGAGAGAGAGACAGGGAGACACAGAGATGGAGAGAGAGACAGGGAGACACACAGAGATGGAGAGAGAGACAGGGAGACACACAGAGATGGAGAGAGAGACAGGGAGACACACAGAGATGGAGAGAGAGACAGGGAGACACACAGAGATGGAGAGATAGACAGGGAGACACACAGAGATGGAGAGAGAGACAGGGAGACACAGAGATGGAGAGAGAGACAGGGAGACACAGAGATGGAGAGAGAGACAGGGAGACAGAGATGGAGAGAGAGACAGGGAGACACACAGAGATGGAGAGAGAGACAGGGAGACAGAGATGGAGAGAGAGACAGGGAGACACACAGATATGGAGAGATAGACAGGGAGACAGAGATGGAGAGAGAGACAGGGAGACACACAGAGATGGAGAGAGAGACAGGGAGACACACAGAGATGGAGAGAGAGACAGAGATGGAGAGAGAGACAGGGAGACAGAGATGGAGAGAGAGACAGGGAGACACAGAGATTGAGAGAGAGACGGGGAGACAGAGATGGAGAGAGAGACAGGGAGACAGAGATGGAGAGAGAGACAGGGAGACTGAGATGGAGAGAGAGATGGAGAGAGAGACAGGGAGACACAGAGAGATGGAGAGAGAGACAGGGAGACACAGATATGGAGAGATAGACAGGGAGACAGAGATGGAGAGAGAGACAGGGAGACACACAGAGATGGAGAGAGAGACAGGGAGACACACAGAGATGGAGAGAGAGACAGGGAGACAGAGATGGAGAGAGAGACAGGGGAGACAGAGATGGAGAGAGAGACAGGAGACAGAGATGGAGAGAGAGACAGGAGACAGAGATGGAGAGAGAGACAGGGAGACACACAGAGATGGAGAGAGAGACAGGAGACACACAGAGATGGAGAGAGAGACAGGGAGACAGAGATGGAGAGAGAGACAGGGAGACAGAGATGAGAGAGAGACAGGGAGACAGAGATGGAGAGAGAGACAGGGAGACACACAGAGATGGAGAGAGAGACGGGGAGACAGAGATGGAGAGAGAGACAGGGAGACACACAGAGATGGAGAGAGAGACAGGGAGACACACAGAGATGGAGAGAGAGACAGGGAGACAGAGATGGAGAGAGAGACAGGGAGACACACAGAGATGGAGAGAGAGACAGGGAGACACACAGAGATGGAGAGAGAGACGGGGAGACAGAGATGGAGAGAGAGACAGGGAGACACACAGAGATGGGAGAGAGAGACAGGGAGACACACAGAGATGGAGAGAGAGACAGGGAGACAGAGATGGAGAGAGAGACAGGGAGACAGAGATGGAGAGAGAGACAGGGAGACAGAGATGGAGAGAGAGACAGGGAGACACACAGAGATGGAGAGAGAGACGGGGAGACAGAGATGGAGAGAGAGATGGAGAGAGAGACAGGGAGACACACAGAGATGGAGAGAGAGACAGGGAGAGAGATGGAGAGAGAGACGGGGAGACACAGAGAGATGGAGACCGAGATGGAGAGAGAGACGGGGAGAGAGATGGAGAGAGAGATGGAGAGAGAGACGGGGAGACAGAGATGGAGAGAGAGACAGAGATGGAGAGAGAGATGGAGACAGAGATGGAGAGAGAGATGGAGACAGAGATGGAGAGAGAGATGGAGACAGAGATGGAGACAGAGATGGAGACAGAGATGGAGAGAGAGATGGAGAGAGAGATGGAGAGAGAGATGGAGAGAGAGATGGAGAGAGATGGAGAGAGAGACAGGGAGACAGAGAGATGGAGAGAGAGACGGGGAGACAGAGA